>NW_027142392.1:0-378314 GCF_026170545.1 Melanerpes formicivorus
TTCCCTTCCCCTTCCCCTTCCCTCCCTCCCTTCCCTTCCCTTCCCTTCCCTTCCCTTCCCTTCCCTTCCCTTCCCTCCCTTCCCTTCCCTTCCCTTCCCTTTCCCTTCCCTTCCCTTCCCTTCCCTTCCCCTTCCCTTCCCCTTCCCTTCCCCTTCCCTTCCCCTTCCCTTCCCCCTTCCCTTCCCTTCCCTTCCCTTCCCTTCCCTTCCCTTCCCTTCCCTTCCTTCCCTTCCCTTCCCTTCCCTTCCCTTCCCTTCCCTTCCCTTCCCTTCCCTTCCCTTCCCTTCCCTTCCCTTCCCTTCCCTTCCCTTCCCTTCCCTTCCCTTCCCTTCCCTTCCCTTCCCCTACAACAGCTTTGTCACAAACACTCTTCTTTAAGCCTCCCTGTGTCTTCACCATGGACTTTGCCAACAGACCAGTGTCATCTCTGTGGGTGATTTTCTTACACCTCTAGACAACACTGGTAAGCCAGCAAAGACCTGGCTTCAATTTCTTCAGTTCCAAACAATGTGTTTGCTTTTAAAAGCCTCCTCCCTTCCCCTAGGCACTAAATTTACACTTGTCATTTGAGTGGTGACTCATAGCCTTCTGACTCAGCCACAGCTAATCAGTGGCCTATTGAAAAAAAATTATTTTCCTCTGACTTTGAAGAGCCATGTGTCAGTTTGCACATTAACTACCAATTCATACACTAACAACCAACATGAAGAACAATCTAGACCAGACAGCCAGCCCCACATCTAGGCTCCAAATAAACCTCTGTCCCAACTGCCTATTTGCTCTGAGCTTCTCCAGCTCAAACAGTTTTTGCAGCCCATGAAAAGAGTTTCTTTTATCCACCAGTGGCAGCAAGGAAAAAATTATGCTGGCAGTTTTCTTGCTGGGAGCTTCCTCCATGCCAGGCAAGCAGATTCAAAGAAGCAAGCACGCAGTGCAGATCTTGGAGAACAGGTCGATGATCTCTTACCTACCTGTGTGCAGATGAACTCCAGGTGTGCCAGTTTAATTCAGAACAGAACTGGGTATTTTAAATGAATCCTCTCTTCTCCTTCCTCTGTTTTGCTTTGTGTCACAGAGCATTCACAGAAGGCAGAAACTGGATTCCTTCTGGCTGAAGGCAGGACAGAAGGTAGCTCTAGGTGTGTGTGTGTATTTCACAACAGCTGCTAAGGGGTGTCCACTCCAGGGGACTGTTCTGTTCTGTTCTGTTAAGAGCAGGTTTAGATTGGATGTTAGGGACAAGTTCTTTAGCATGAGGGTTGTGGAACATGGCAACAGGTTGCCCAGGGAGGTGGTGGAGGCCCCCTTCTCTGGAGATATTCAAGGTCAGGCTGGACAGGGCTCTGGGCAACCTGGTGTAGTGCAGGATGCCTGCAGGGGTGTTGGACTAGATGACCTTTGCAGGTCCCTTCCAACTCAAACCATTCTATGATTGTCTCCACTCAGGAACACCTGGAAGAGAACTAAAGCTTGATACTTGACCACTTGGTTCTCTTAAAAGTGCTTGAAACACAAAGCTTTTCCTCTTGGGCCCTTAAGGGGAAGGAAAAGAGCCTGCCCTTTTCCAGTACTAAATCATAACTTGAAAGAGGTTGTGCATCCTATTTATTGGGTGACATAACTTGAAATACATATCACAGCTTTAAAAAAACCCAAGTTGTAAATTAGCAGGAAGGAAATTGCTGCATTGAAATATCTGTTTCAGGGCATGTCCATTTAAAAGGCAGAAAGAGACTGTGACAGCTTTAATGCCAGCATGGGAATGTATCACAGCCACTGGAATTAATGTCAACTCTATCCTTCATTACAGAGAGTGGCCAGCCATGGCTGCCTTATGCCACATTTCACAATGCTTACAGGTTGCTGTAATGCAGCTGTGTGGAATTTATGCAGTGTGACAAGAGAGATGAGATTCATTGTCTTGGTGAACAGAAGCCCATCAACGGGGGTATGTCAATCAGATTATGCAACAATGAAAGAGCAATTCATTTTCTGCCTAATGAGGATGGCAGCATAAGTCTCTAGAAATTCAGTAGGCACTTGGCTTGACAGCATCAGGATTTCCTGCTCACACACACACCAAGGTAATAAACTGAAGACAGACAGTGATAGTGTCAGTCACAAACAATGACCTTGGTGTAATTCCAGCAGGCCTTTGGCAGCACGTGGCAAACTGCAGCAGACTTAAAATAATTGAACAGTTCTCAAAGATTCAAACAAAAGGAATGGTTGGTAGAGGTGGGGAGGTTCAGGCTGGACATGAGGAGGGAGTTCTTCACCATGAGAGTGGTGAAGCCCTGGAATAGGTTGTCCAGGGAGGTGGTTGAGGCCCCATCCCTGGAGGTGTTTAAGACCAGGCTGGATGAGGCTCTGGCCAGCCTGATCTAGCGTGGAGTGTCCCTGCCTATGGCAGGGGGGTTGGAACTAGATGATCCTTGTGGTCCCTTCCAACCCTGACTGATTCTATGATACTATGAAAATAATGTTTGTAGCTGCTTCCCCCCTCCTTCTCCCCTATAAACTGTTTGCCCTAAAATTCTGGGATGGTTTGTCTTATTTTTGTTTACTGCCTCACATCTGGAAATAGAGGCCATACAAAGTAAAATTCCTTGGTGATGTTACCCTGTGAGTTGGGATTCAACAGGCTGGATCTCAGAAGTGTAAAACCCTTGTGAAAATTCTGGATTAATTTTTTTCTCATTAGAAAAGAAGTCTTTGCACAAATTGTTGTTAATATCTTTAAAGAAAAACATGAGGTAAAGATATAGAACCATGGAATCAATAAGGTTGGAAAAGACCTCAAAGATCATCAAGTCCAACCTGTCACCCAACACCTCATGACTACTAAACCATGGCACCAAGTGCCACGTCCAATCTCCTCTTGAACACTTCCAGGGATGGTGACTCCACCACCTCCCTGGGCAGCACATTCCAATGGCCAATCACTCTCTCTGTGAGGAACTTTCTCCTCACCTTCAGCCTAAACTTCCCCTGGTGCAGCTTGAGACTGTGTCCTCTTGTTCTGGTGCTAGTTGCCTGGGAGAAGAGACCAACCCCCACCTGGCTACAACCTCCCTTCAGGTAGTTGTAGAGAGCAAGAAGGTCACGCCTGAGCCTCCTCTTCTCCAGGCTGGACACCCCCAGCTCCCTCAGCCTCTCCTCATAGGGCTGTGCTCAAGGCCTCTCCCCAGCCTTGTTGCCCTTCTCTGGACACGTTCAAGAGCTTGAGAAGAGATACAGAGCAATGGCTCCTGGTTTCAGACTCCTCCTCTTTTTTCCTTTGTGAATATCAGCTTCTTGTTATGAATTTTACATTTCCAAAACTTTACACAGACAAGTTTAGTGTTGAGCTTTGAAAGCATCCAAGTTTTTCCAATAGCTCAGCTTGTTCTTCCCCTCTTACTTTCGATGACTGAAGTCTTTTCCTCTGTACTATACCTCAAGGACCAGCTTGGTGAATGGAGATTTGGACTCATGTTCTCATGAACGTGGATGAGCTTTTGTTTCTCTAGCACCATTATTACTGTTTTAATCCACTTCAGTTCTTTCAAAAGAGAAAACCCAATCTGCTTTTGGACAGCATACAGCACTGCCTGGCTACTACTGAGTCAGGGAAAACTTTAAGAATCTGATTCTTTCTTTTGTAGGAAACTCTGAAACTGGAGGAAACAAACTGAAGGGATGAAGGGTGAATTTTCCATCCTTGGACATCTTCCAGTACCTGTAAGGGGCATACAAGAAGGCTTCAGAGGGACTGTTTACAAAGGTCTGTAGTAATAAGACAAGGGGCAATGGGTGGAATTAAAGAAGAGCAGATTTAGATTGGGTGTTAGGAACAAGGTCTTCACCCTGAGGCTGGTGGAACACCCAACAGATTGCCCAGAGAGGCAGTTGAGGCCCCATCCCTGGAGATATTCAAGGTCAGGCTCAACAAGGTTCTGAGCAACCTGATGCAGTGGAGGATGTCCCTGCTGACTGCAGGGGCGTTGGGCTAGATGATCTTTGGAGGGCCCTTCCAGCCCAAACCATTGTATGATTCTATGTTCTTCAATATTGGTTGGTTGGGATAATCTCTGGAGGCCTCCTGAGATGTTGCTTATTGTAATATTTCTATGATTTTTTTTCCTAAAGGCTGGAGCAATCTCTGGAGACTATGAAAACCTCATTAGGAGACAGGTAAGACTTTTCCATTGGCTTCTTACCTTTCAGCACATTCCAGTGGCATGCAGCTCTCCCTGCTCATTTCACTGAGAGCCTTGATTCCTAATGTGGTTAATAATATAAGAAAAAGAAAGCTATAGCCCTACCTCATGTAGGTTTGATGAGGATGAACAGACTGCAAGTTGTGAGGTGGCATGGGAATAAATTATCTCAGCAAATGTGGTAATTCTGTGACATCTCCATAGCTGCCACAAAAAAATAAAGCAGCCTACCTGGTTTCTCAGACTTTCTCTGAGTAAAGAGCTGTCCCAATTGCAGTGTGAGCTGCATCTGACACATTACAGGCATCTTGCCAGTGATGGACTTTTCTTCCTTCACCTCTCTGAAGGCAGAATCCCATAATTTGACTACTGAGAAAAGATAAATGGGTTGTCTTGGTTTTCACTCATGTGATGTGGTCCAAGACAGTTTCTGCAGACACTTCTTCCTTGCTTGGTTGAAGGTAGGCAGCAGTGTGAAATAGGGTAACATAGGGCCTATGTGCCTACATCTTATGCTGAAAACTTCTTAAACTCAAGGTGGAGATTGATCCAGCTGCCTAGACCATCCTTTACAGCCTGTATCTCAGTCAGCCTTTTTCTCCCAAACAGGTCTAGAAGAGAATAGAATAAACCAGGTTGGAAGAGACCTTAAAGATCATCGCATCCAAGATCATTGTGTCCAACCTATCACCCAACACTACCTAATCAACTAGACCATGCAGCCAAGCACCCCATCCAGTCTCCTCCTAAACACCTTCAATGATGGTGACTCCACCACCTCCCTGGGCAGCCCATTCCAAGGGGCAATCACTCTCTATGTAGGATTTCCTCCTAACATCCAGTCTGAACCTCTCCTGGTGCAGCCTGAGACTGTGTCCTCTTGCTCTGGTGCTGGTTCCCTGGGAGAAGAGACCAACCCCCACCTGTCTACAACCTCCCTTCAGGTAGTTGTAGAGAGCAATAAGGTCTCCCCTGAGCCTCCTCTTCTCCAGGCTAAGCAACCCCAGCTCCCTCAGTCTCTCCTCATAGGGCTTGTGTTCCAAACCCCTCACCAACTTTGTTGCCCTTCTCTGGACACCTTCCAGCAAGTCAACCTCCTTCCTGAACTGAGGGGCCCAGAACTGGACACAGGACTCAAGGTGTGGCCTAAAAGCTAATTCTATAAGTCTATAAGCTAATTCTCTTCTCTGCCCTCCAGGAGAAGTCCATTAGCTCTTCAATATTCTTTTTACATTAGATCTTCACCAGCCATATTACTTTCCCTAGTACCTGATTTAAAAATGAAAGAAAAGGTCCTCAATGAATGCTCAGCTTGTGGTTCTCTTTCTTGGAACTGCTTACCTTATGACTCTCATTTTTCTTCTTTCTGTTTGCTTTAGAGCTCCTTTGCTCTGACATTCATGTGACAGAATAATATCAAGTGATGGACTAAATGCAGTTAGAGACATTATTGATAGAAATGATATAGGTGTAAGATGCCACTCTGCAATTGTTCCTTGGGTGATGAGAGGGCACGCTGTGGGTAAAACCTGATGCACTGATAAATAAATTGTGGCTGTCATGCCTTGGTGCTGGGCAGACACAGGCAGAATCTTCCAAAAGGGAGAGTGAAGTTATTTTCAGTGTGCTGTTGGAGGGGGATGATTTTAATGGGTCACTGTACATCAAATTGAAAAGATGGAAATTGGTTTGGTCAAGTTAAAGGTGTATGATACAGGCATGAGGCTAAGGTACTAGACTGTATGTTAGAGGCACTTCAATCAGATCATCAGCTTCTATGAAGGTGCTCCTGAACATGGGAGGGGTGAGGAAGGGAGGAGGGGGCTACAAGAAAGCTGGGAAGGGGCTTTTTACAAAGGCTTGTAGTGATAGGATGAGAGGAAATGGATTAATGCTTGAGGAGGGCAGATTTAGACTGGAGATTAGAAAGGAATTCTTCACTGTGAGGGTGGTGAGACACTCGAACCGGTTGCCCAGGGAGGTCATGGATGCCCCCTCCCTGGAGGTATCATAGTATCAGTATCATACTATCAGTCAGGGTTGGAAGGGAGCACAAGGATCATCTAGTTCCAACCCTCCTGCCATGGGCAGGGACACCCCACACCAGATCAGGCTGGACAGAGCCTCATCCAGCCTGGGCTTAAACACCTCCAGGGATGGTGTTCAAGGCTAGGCTGGATGAGGCCTTGAGCACCCTGGGCTGGTGGAAGGTGTCCCTGGCCACGGCAGGGGGATTGGAACTGGATGATCTTTAAGGTCCCTTCCAACCCAAACCATTCTGTGACTCTATGAAACCCGTGCTCAGGAGGCACACCAGCATTTGTGAGAGGTGCAGTAGTAAAAACTGATGGAAAAATTTGTAGTTTTAAGGGGGGAAAAAAAAAGCCCTAAAACTCCATCCCTGAGGTTCCTCTTGAAAGGTAGGACACTTGTTGTTCCCCGCTGGAGCTGAAACGGTGAGTACAATTTCCACAGAAAGATGACCTTTCATGACAAGACTTTTAAAGAGTTTGACATTTGGAAGAGAATGAGGAGAGTGGAAAGTGGTGAAAGTGGCCACAAATGAATATTTGCTAAAAGGTTTTAGCTTAATGGATTGTAATGAATGCAAAGATATGCAAAACTGTTAGGGGAACGAATCCAAATGAGACAAATTAGAATAAATTAAAATATTGCTCAACAATATAATTAACCTTTCAAAATTGCAAGAGAGTTATCTGCTGCTTTGATACGATTCAGCTCCAAGCCCTGAAAAGCAGCGAGGGCCAAATTTCACACTCAATTAAAAATTGGCAAATTTCATCGGTTCAGAGGAATTCCTCTGACTTGGGAGGTCCTACATGGGTGTAGGAGTCTCACTCTCTGTCTGTTTCTACATTCCTCCTAGTGCAGACTCCACAACCCCAGCAACAGCCCACATCTTCCTGTTTGTGATTATTTGATGGTGTTTTTCCACACCCCCTCCCCCCCAACCCCTAGTCATTTAATGGCCTAATGATTTTCTGAGCTGGTTGTTGCTACTGGTAACAAAATTGCCTGTTTGCTGTGCATAAACCCCAAACCTAGCCTTCTTTCATAACTAGTTCTTTAGACAGGAAAAAAAACCACCCCAGACTTGTACCCTATAATCAGGCCTGCACGTTATATAAAGACAAAGTACCTCCACACAGTGAAGAAGAGGAGCTGAACGGAACACTGGAGCATTTTATCTCCAAAGATCCTATAGCAGTTAATGTTTAGAGATCAGGGTTTTCAAAGCATCTTCAGGGGGTTCATCTGATGAGCATGGTGGGGAGAATGGGTATGTACACATCTGACAGGTGGAGCACCGTGCATTAGCTGCAAAATGGTGTGTTAAATAGTTGCTACATCACTTTAAGCTCACAAAGTGCTGTAGCTTAGGTTTGCTGTCTCCCTTGGTCTCCCTCTGCATCTGGGTTTGGGTGCAGTCTGTTCCAAATCCCCCCAGGCTACAGCCTTGTTATGTTACTCTCTTTTATTCCTCTTCCCTGCATTTCCCCCCCACTTAATTCTCTGCTCTGGCAATCTTTTCCTTGTGAGGGATTTATCACTTTCTTGTAGTCAAGTCAGGTTTCTTTCTCCTCTTCCCATCCAGGGCGCCAGCAATGCCAGCCGTGCCAGCCTAAAGAAGCCCCATTCGCTGTGTCTGAGCTTTGTACCACAGTGCTCCAACCAACAAATGTGGGGTAAGTTGTATTCAATGTCTGCAGCCCAAAGGATCATAGAATTATAGAATCTATAAGGTTGGGAAAGATCTCAAGGATCATCAAGTCCAAGCTGTCACCCAACTCCTCATGACTACTAAACCATGGCTTCAAGTACCACGCCAAGAACGTGTGGTCCTTGCAGGAAGTGCCTCAAGGATTTGCCTCTTAATCAAATCCCACCTAGGATCTATTGATCTCTGGCAGCTTCAACATGCTGTGAAATGAGAAAGTTTCAGGGGAAAATAAGAAGCCAACTGACAGCAGAAGACTCCTCTTACAAAGACTTTTACAATTCCTTCTCCAAAGCTGGATAGGATCTGCTAAGGACTGGCAAGATTCCTTCATTCACAGTTGGGTTGGAAGAGGCCTCTGAAGATTATCTAGTTCAACCCTCTGCTCAGGCAGGAAGGAGAGAAGCAGTTTGCCCAGAGTTTTATCCAGATAGGTTTTGACTGTCTTCATGAATGGAGACTCCACAACATCCCTCACATTAAGTTAGTGTTTGTGTGTATTCAGATGGAATCTCAGGTTTCAGTTTTGCATCCACTGGTTTCTTGTCTTCTCAGTGGGTACTGGTGAGGAGTTTGGCTCCCTCTTCTTCACTCCCTCCCATCAGATAGGTATGCATATTCTTTTTGTCCAGATATTTGTTACCTTTGATGGTTTCCCCTCTTTCCTCACTATCTATTTTTTGCATTAGAAGGCAACAAGGCATCTGAAAATGTAATGCAGTATTATGACATGCCCTGTACAGAGAGCCCCAAAATATTAAAAAGACACATTTATTCAGCTCTGCCTTGTTAATTTTAAGTCTTCAATCAATGAGGTAATTTATCCCTCCCTGCAGAGCCTGCTCTAACAAGAAACTTTAACTCCTCTGTTCAGAAAGATGGGCAGTGAGGGGATCTTTAATGACAGTGGATGTACTTCACTCAGCAGCTGAGCTTTGAACAGAGCACACCAGAATGCTGAAGGAGGTGTGCCAGAAATGTAGTTGAGTTTTAAGTTTTGGCTTAAAATGGAGCAATGGCACTAGAGCTGATCAGAGTGCTTTGCTCCACGTTACTGCCTCATAGAATCACAGAATGGTTTGAGTTGGAAGGGACCGACAAGTCCAACCCCCTTGCAGTGATCAGGAACATCCTCCATTAGATCAGGTTGCCCAGAGGCCTGTTGAGCCTGACCTTGAATATCTCCAAGGACAGTGCCTCAACTACCTCCCTGGATGTTAGTCCTGACATCCAACCTAAATCTGCTGCTCTTCTCTAATTTCAAACCATTGTCCCTTGTCCTATCCCTACAGGCCTTTGCAAACAGTCCCTTTGCTGCCTTTTTGTAGGTTCTCTTCAGATACTTGAAGGCTACTATTAGGTCTCCCCAGAGCCTTCTCTTCTCCAACCCCAGCTCCCTCAGCCTGTCCTTGTCACAGAGGTGTTGCAGCCCCCTGATCATTTTCATGGCTCTCTTCTGGACCCTCTCCATCAGGTGCATGTCCTTGCTATGTTGGGGACCCCAGATCTAGATGCAATACTCTAGGTGAGGTCTTACCAGAGCAAAGTGGAAGAATCACCTCCCACACCCTGCTGGCCACACTTCTTTCAACTGCAGCCCAGGATGCTACTGGGCTGCAAGTGCACACAGTTTGCTCATGTCCAGCTTCTCATCCACCAGAACCCCCAAGTCCTTTTCCACAGGGCTGCTTTCTCCCCCAGCCCTTACTGATAATGAGGAGGATTTCATGTTGTATGATAGGCTCAAAGTTCTCTTTGAAGCACAGGGTGGAACATTTTCATCAACATTCTTTAAGGAAACTCATATTTGTGGTCAGACATGCAGTCCTTGTAAACAAACAGAAACCAGACTGAACTTCAAATTACTCGGCACCAGCTCTCAAGCAAACACTTAAAATCTGCTGTTGAACATCAAAGGATGAAATTAATTTGTTATTCTTCACAAGTGTGGTGGCTGAAGCTGGTGTTCTGTGAAGGAGTCAAGGCTGAAGCATAACAAATTGTGAGGAAATCATGACTCTCTTACGTGGCTCTGACTATTTCTGTGTGTATGCTGCTTCTGATCTCTGTCAGATGGTCTAAGAGTTTTCTTCCTGTCTCTTCATCTGCTTTATGAAACACAGCAAACTCCTGTTTGGGCTGAAAGGAGGATCAGAATATGTGTTTCACCCCTCAAGAGCAGTGGAGAGGCAGGGATATAACCTCAGGAAAATGAGGTCTGTTTTCTCCTCAAAATAGCATTAGGAAGGTATGTAAGAGTTATGAGTTTGGGAAAAGAAAATTCCAGCAGGAAACTTTGTGCTGCACCAGAGTCTGCCCATTACCTGTGCTGGAAGAGACAGACCTGCTCACAAGGCAGGGCTCAGGAGGAGGCTGGAGTATCTTTACTTACTCCACAAGGAATCATGAGGGCCATAAATCATAGAATCATAGAATCAATCAGGTTGGAAAAGACCTCAAAGATCATCAAGTCCAACCTGTCACCCAACACCTCATGACTACTAAACCATGGCACCAAGTGCCACATCCAATCTCCTCTTGAACACCTCCAGGGAAGATGACTCCACCACCTCCCCGGGCAGCACATTCCAATGGCTAACAACTCTCTCTGTGAAGAACTTTCTCCTCAACTTGAGCCTAAATGTAGGTCTTTTATTTGCAACACAAAGCAATGCAAGGACAAAGTCCCAGCTTCCTTGCTTGCCTTATAGTTAGTGGTAGGTAGCTCATTCTGAGAGACAGAGCTGACAAGGAGCCAGACCTAAAGGCGGCTGGGGCTTTGTTTCTACCTTTACTGGAACTTCAGAGCCAGGAACTCTGATGCACTTCTGAAACTGGAAGAGAATGGCATCTTTGGTTCTGCACTTGATTGGTGCTTTACCTTTGGACAGTTCAGTTAACTTTCCCAGACTTCTCAAAACCGAAGTAATAACTCTAGTATTTCCTCTGTAAGTGAACTGATGTCTTCTAAGAAGGTTGGATGAGGTTGCTAGAAGCTTTGCAGAATAAGTTATTTAGTTAAAAATATCTTCCTAGGCTTACTCTCACACAAAAGAAGAAGAAATAAGTAATAAAGTTAAGGGTTTTATACTGTGTTATGACATTAATAGCTTTTAAAGTGCATCTCTGACCTTAAAAGAAAACATAAATGTCCTAAAATGGAGGTTCACTCAGGTACAGTTGAACCTGTAATGCAGACCTATCACTCCAAGTGTTATTGAAGTCTTGGAGGCTTTAGTGAATTATTTTTTCCATCACAGGAATATTCCTGGTCCAGTGATTCCAAGTAAATGTCTCAAACTTTTCTAGTCTGGCGTGTTTAATAGGCCTTAAAGTACTGACAGCACTGCAGACTGAACAAGCCAGGGTGACCAAAGCCCAGTCCACTCATAAATAAAAGAGATTGTAGCACCTCATAAAAAAAAGAGGTTGTAGCACCTAGCAGGGGCTATTTATGGAGGACATTTGCATTATATCTTGCTGTTTCAAATGTGTTTACTGACAGCTTGCTCCTCTCCATGCCACGTCCAATGCCACATTGAACCAGGCAAAAGACAGTGCCAAAGCTTGCTTCTTTTGGTGGGTTATGGCTATTTATGCCAGTTTGTGCCCTTTCAGAATAGGGGGCAGGCCACACAGTGTTATTCTGCCCAAAGAGGATGGGGAAGGCAGCAGTGCTCTGTTTCCATATCACAACCATATAGATTAAGAAACTGAACGAGAGCTTTAGTATTAGCATCACAGAATGGTCTGGGTTGGAAGACACCTCCAAAACTCATGGCCAAGAGGAGAATAAACCCCAAACATTCCTTTAAGAAACTGTCTTAAAGATTTTCTTCCTTGACATAGTTAAATAGTCTCACCTAACTGTGACACTAACAAAGGAGGGATGTCAGGGATTAGAGACCATATTGACAAACCCAAGGCTACAGGGCTGGAATCCTGCTACTGGAAAGATGAAATCATTTCCATGGTAACAGTGAATAAATTGTTCTGTGCAAAAGAAATTGAGAAAAGAATGTGAGTCAAGCCAGAACAGCTCAGTCCAGATCCTGAGCGGGGAAAAAAACATGTTTTAGGCAGGAGAAAACAGAAATAGAGCACATATAAAGTGTCCTACTAAAACATGCTACTCTCCTCTGGCTGTAACAGCCATTCTGTTTTCTTTGTTAGGAGACAATAGGGAATTTGGACTTCCTAATCTCATGTTTGTGGGGAAATTTGAGAGGCCTTGAGCACAAGCCCTATGAGGAGAGGCTGAGGGAGCTGGGATTGTTTAGCCTGGAGAAGAGGAGGCTCAGGGGTGACCTCATTGCCCTCTACAACTGCCTGAAAGGTGGTTGTAGCCAGGAAGGGGTTGGTCTCTTCTCCCAGGCAACCAGCACCAGAACAAGGGGACACAGTCTCAAGCTGCACCAGGGGAGGTTCAGGCTTGAGGTGAGGAGAAAGTTCTTCACCAAGAGAGTCATTCATCATTGGAATGTGCTGCCTGGGGAGGTGGTGGAGTCACCATCCCTGGAGGTGTTCAAGAGGGGATTGGACGTGGCACTTGGTGCCATGGTCTAGTCATGGGTCTGTGGTGACAGGTTGGACTCAATGATCCTCGAGGTCTCTTTCAACCTCGGTGATACTGTGCTACTGTGAAATGATGTTTCCCTAAACTTTCTTGTTTATCATTCAGCACATTGTATGCTTGCTAGGACACTACTCTGTACTGCTGCTTCTCAGGGCAGTGGTATCACTGTGTAGGCAGTAAACACAGAAATTATCTAGCCATGACTGAGGGAAAAGTGCACTGCAACTTGAGCTGGAATTTTTATGCCTTTTGATCTCACGGAGATTTGAAACCTTCATTCCCATCCTCGTACTTTGGTTCTCTAAGAGGATTTCATTACAGAGCCATTTTTGTTAAAATAACTGTGCACATGGGCATTTATCTTCTTCTTTGTGGTCAGAAATGTGACCTTTTAAGTCAGCAAGATATCACGGCACCATTATCCAAATGATTATGAAATGCTTTTCCTAAGTGGATCTTTTCACTCACAAAGCAGTTTTATCCATGAGACAATTCAGAATTAAAGGTCTGGAAACATTATTAACATGTTCTTATAATTTTCAGCAGCTGTCATTTGTTCCACCTGAAGAAGTTACATTGCAAAGCTAAATACCCTGGGGAAAACAGCACTGACCTTTAAACCTGTAAAGCAATAATATGGAGTAGATTTTCATCCAAGATGCCTTGGGCTGGGGGAAGAATAAAAGAAGTGAAAGTGCTTGTTGTGAACCCAGGAAGGAAGAAAGTGATGAAAACATAGAATCATAGAGTTGAAAAGGCTGGGAATGATCCTTGAAATCATCAGGTCCAATCAAGTTCATGACTAAACCATATCACTAAGCACCAACCCCCCTGCCATGGGCAGGGACACCTCACACTAGATCAGGCTGGCCACAGCCTCATCCAGCCTGGGCTTAAACACCTCCAGGGATGGGGCCTCAACCACCCCCCTGGACAATCCATTCCAGGGCTTCACCACTCTCATGGTGAAGAACCTCCTCCTCACATCCAGTCTGAATCTCCCCACCTCCAGCTTCATTCCATTCCCCCTAGTCCTATCACTACCTGAGATCCTGAGCAGTCCCTCCCCAGCCTTCTTGTAGCCCCCTTCAGATACTGGAAGGCCACAATAAGGTCACCTCGGAGCCTTCTTTTCTCCAGCCTGAACAGCCCCAACTCCTTCAGTCTGTCCTCATAGGAGAGGTGCTCCAGCCCTCTGCTCATCCTCGTGGCCCTTCTCTGGACACGTTCCAGCACATCCATAATGGCTTTGGGAGAACAGGACCAGTCAAATATTTTCCTGCATATGTTATCAGTATGAATTAAAAGCCTACAAAGAGAAGGAAAAATGTGATTAAACTTTCTAACTGCCTTTCAGAAGAGATGATAATTTTCAAGTATGGTGGGAGCAGAGAGAGAGAGATGTAAGACAGTGCAGGTATTATTTCTTCTCCTGAAGTTCACCATTTTAACCTAAAGCCTCCATGCTCACACAAAACTAAACAGCAACTTTTCTTCCCTCGCACGTGTAAGACCTGGCCTGGATTTCCAAATGAGTTCATGCAGACAACAGCAGTGTCCTGGTGCCACATGGTGCCTCTCAGCCTGCCAACCTGGCTGAATGAATCTCTTTGTCTATAGTGTGAACAATTCATCCGGGTTCAGTAGCAAGGAGCCAATGGGTGTATTTGTTTTAGGTGAAAGCTGTGCTTTGGGAGCTGTTTGTTCTGGCTGAGCTCTAAGCACTAATGATCATGCTATTGTATCCTTTAAGTCCATGCTGCTTTGTTGAAGCTTTCTGTGCTCAGGGAGATGCTGTAACCTGTACTGCATGTTTGTCATTCAGCTTGCTTTTGTGTGGAGGCTGTGGCTTTGTCTTTGTACCTAGTGCCAACCTGGTCCTACCAACCATTTCTTTTTAATTAGTGTTGCATTATTTTGAAGCTCTTCCTGTGAGTCACTGCTTGCTTTCTCAGGATGGTACATTGTCTCTTGGCTTTTCTCATCTGCAGACCTTGGCATAATGATTTCCCAGGCCATAGTTATTGCAAATGACTCAATATATTGAGCATCAGCTATTAGAAACTTTTGCTCCAAGAGCCTTCCCTTTTAATTTCCTGGTTCATGTTTGTGTGTTTTGCACATAATTGGCCTTACCTTCCCTTGTAAATTTTTCATCTTTGCTTCTTGAAGAAGTGTTTTTCTTTATGTCTGTAGGAGGGTTTGCTTACTGGGTTTGCTCATGTCTGTAGCCTTGGAGAGCCTATGTGCACTCTCCATGCTTTCATATTCAGGAAGCCTGGGGAAGGGCTGTTTAGAAGGGCTTGTAGCAATAGGACACGGGGCATTGGTTTTGAACTGTAGTAGGGTAGATTTTGTTTGGGCATAAGGAAGAATTTCTTTACAGTGGGAGGAGTAAAATACTGGAAGAGATTGCCCAGGGATGTGGTTGAGGCCCTGTCCCTGGAGACATTCAGGATCAGACTCAATGTGGCCTTAGGCAGCCTGACCTACTAGTTGGAGGTACAAGGGGGCTGGACAAGATGACCTTTGAGGGTCCTTTCCAAACCAATGCAATCTGTGAATCTGTGAATCTTTGTCCCTTATTTCTAATCTCTAACAGCTGTGTGAACTGGTGACTAGTGTGGTTTAACAATGTGATGATGCAGTGGTTGCACAGATCCTTGATCAAGCACTTCTGATGTTTTCCTGGATCCTTAGCTTGGCATATAGGGTGTTGTGAGCACAGAACATGAGTGCAATTGCCCTTACTCTGCTTTCTTCTTTAATCCAGAACAATTCTCATTTTGTGCTGGAGTGGGATGGAGCTAGTTTTTTCCATATTAGCTTTGCATGGGACTGTGTTTGGATTTGTGATGAAAACAGTGTTCAGAGATCCATAATCATGAATTCATGTGGATGAAGAAGACAGAAGGGAAAACATTTGGAGGGATGGTTATTTCTCTTCCCAAGTAACTGTGGAGTAAATGGTGGAGCCCTGGTCTTCAGTTGGAGAGGGACCTGGAGGTGGTGGTTGATGGTAGGATGAACATGAGCCTGCAGTGTGCCCAGGAGGCCAAGAAGGCCAATGGCATCCTGGCCTGCATCAGGAACAGTGTGGCCAGCAGGAGCAGGGAGGTCATTCTGCCCCTGTACACTGCACTGGTTAGGCCACACCTTGAGTCCTGTGTCCAGTTCTGGGCCCCTCAGTTTAGGAAAGATGTTGACTTGCTGGAAGGTGTCCAGAGAAGGGCAACAAAGTTGGGGAGGGGTTTGGAGCACAGCCCTGTGAGGAGAGGCTGAGGGAGCTGGGGCTGCTTAGCCTGGAGAAGAGGAGACTCAGGGGTGACCTTATTGCTCTCTACAACTACCTGAAGGGAGGTTGTAGCCAGGTCGGGGTTGGTCTCTTCTCCCAGGCAACCAGCACCAGAACAAGAGGACACAGTCTCAAGCTGTGCCAGGGGAGGTTTAGGCTGGATGTTAGGAAGAAATTCTTCATAGAGAGAGAGATTGCCCATTGGAATGGGCTGCCCAGGGAGGTGGTGGAGTCACCATCACTGGAGGTGTTCAGGAGGAGACTTGACAGGGTGCTTGGTTGCATGGTTTAGTTGATTAGGCGGTGTTGGATGATAGGTTGGACGCGATGATCTTGAAGGTCTCTTCCAACCTGGTCTGGTCTATTCTATTCTATTCTATTCTATTCTATTCTATTCTATTCTATTCTATTCTATTCTATTCTATTCTATATGGCTGAACACCTCTGCCTGCCCGTGGGAGGCAGTGGATGAACTCCTTGACTTGCTTTTGCTCTACCCTGTTAATCTGTCTTTATCCCAACCCAGGAACTTTCTCACTTTTGTTGTTCTGATTGTCTCCCCCATCCCACCAGGGGTTAGTGAGCGAGTGGCTGTGTGGGGCTTACTTAGTGGCTGGGGTTACACCACGACACATTTCCATTTGTATCTGAAATGATGTAGGGTTTCTAATGACATCCCTACTCAGCCTCATCTGCTCTGCATATGGCAGCAGGATGACAAGTTATCTTTTTAGCTTTTTTTTGGGTGTACTTTTATTTTCCTCTGTTTCCCTCCCCCCATTCTTTTCAGTCTCTGATTGCAGGACTTGGAAGTCTTGACAGACTGTGTTCTGTAAAGCCTTTGCAGGATTTCAATCCTGTAAGTGCAGAAAGATGTGCAACATTTAGCCTTTGTGTAGCACTCTGGATGTACTTTCTCAGTAAGCAACCATTGAGAGCATTTACTGTTTAGTGCTGCTAAATTCAAACAGGAAGACCTTGAGATTCATAAACCTGGAGACAGCCTTTAGCCATCAAATGCTCCTGATCCTTTCTTGTTGGGCTTATGTAACTTCACTTTACATTACTCTTGTTCATAAAGGATGTAAGCTTAGGTACAGCTTGTCTAAAGAACTCCATGGCCACCATGTCTTTAGAGGCAGAAAGCTCCTGAGATGGGCTGCAGAAACCTCAGTCTGGGTCTGACTTCAGAGACTTGCACAGTTCAAAAATTGGTGCTTCAGACCAAAGGGTTCCTGTTGTGGAGGAACAAAGGAGCTGAGCACCATCATCAGCCCAGAGAGCCAACCATATCTTGGGTTGCATCAAGAAAAGTGTGGCCAGCAGGTCGAGGGAGGCGATTCTCCCCCTCCACACTGTGGACCCCACCTGGAGTACTGCATCCAGTTCTGGAGCCCCTATTACAAGAATGATCTGGATGTGCTGGAATGTGCTCAGACACCTGCCATGAGGATGATCAGAGGGATGGAGCACTTATCCTATGAGGACAGGCTGAGAGAGTTGGGATTGTTCAGTTTGAAGAGGAGAAGGCTCTGAGGAGACCTTATTGCAGCCTTCCAATATCTGAAGGGGGCCTACAAGAAAGCTGGTGAGGGACTTTTTAGGGTGTTGGGTATCAATAGGACTAGGGAGAATGGATCCAAGCTAGAGAAGAGTAGATTTTGATTAGACATTAGGAAGAAGTTCTTCACCATGAGGGTGGTGAGACACTGAATAGAATAAAACCCTCATTTATTTAGAATAAACCAAACCAGGTTGGAAGAGACCTTCAAGATCATCGTGTCCAACCCATCAACCAATCCAACCCACCCAAACAGCTAACCCATGGCACCAAGCACCCCATCAAGTCTCCTCCTGAACACCTCCAATGACGGCGACTCCACCACCTCCCTGGGCAGCCCATTCCAATGGGCAATCACTCTCTCTGTACAGAACTTCTTCATGAAGTATGTTTAAAAGTGACAAAATGAAGGTTATATGGATAGTACAAGATGCTGTGTGTCCAGGGGAGATAGAAGTGAAAACACTGGAACAGGTTGCTCAGGGAAGTGGTAGAAGCCCTGCCCCTGGAGGTTTTGAAGGCCAGGCTGGATGTGGCTCTGGGCAACCTGACCTAGTGGAGGGTATCCCTTCCCATGGGAGGGAGGTTGGAACTAGATGATCCTTGGGGTCCCTTCCAACCCTGACAATTCTGTGATCTTCCACAGGTTACAAGGGGGAGCACCATTTCAGAAGCATTATCTTCCATCAGAGACTGAAATTATGGAGAATAACTTGATATTCCTTGCTGAGAGGTTGATCTGAAAATTATGGCACCCTTTTGGTCAGGAAATGTATTCCTTGTTGGAGTTCAAGTTAGAACAAAACCTCATTGCTCAGTTACATTCCCATGATCATATTTTTTCAGCATGTTGTTTGAAGCATCAGCAGTGTAGTTCAAGGGCCATTAATTTCAAACTCTTTCAGAAGTAGCTGTGATTTCCCAAAGGATCAAGCAATTTAGGAGCTTGGATCACACTTTCAGAGGCAACAGGCATATAGCAGCCTATGTCCCTGATTTACAAGGCCATTATGTGGTTTCCTATCTCTAAACCATCCTTGGAAATGAAGTTAAGCTCCTGCATCTTTAGAGACTATTACACTAAATCAGTGTGTCCATGCTTTTCATTGAGTTGCTGCGTGTCCTGGGAGGATCCTTGAACTTTGTAGAAGTCTGGCAGCTGGTCAGAGGAGCCTGCTGCTGCCCATACTGAAGAAGTTCAACAGGTAATTAATTCCTCTCATTTGAGACAGGTTCTGATGAAGGCACAGATCACATTCTGAAGAGGTGTGTGTCCACATTAATAACCAGTTTAGACCAAACATCTTTTGGAAGACTGAAGCTAAGTGAGATGAAATCACAGTTGGTCATTTCCTTCTAATTGCCTGCCACTAACATCCAGGGATCCTACCTAACCTACTCAGGCTGGTGTCTCTTCATTTATCAACATCCTCCTCTGGCTTTGGTTATTATTTAACATCTGTTTTCTCTGGGTTTAACCCCAGGAGCCTACAAGAAACATAATGCATCATATTACCTGGGCAGAGCCTGACAGTACATGACTTGCTTTACCTTAAAGAGCAGGGGAGGGAAAAGCCATCTGCAAATCAAAACAATTGCTCAGAAGGGCACGACAACGTGTGGCAATGGTCTCCTGTTTGGATATTGACTTTCAGGCTACCTGGGAAAGCACACAAAGCATTTGGAGAACGAGGTGGCCATTGATTAGCTTTCCACAGCTCTGCAGGTTGTCCACGCAGCTATTTGTCTTGTTTGGCAAGCAATATGAGAGGGCTGTAGCAGGAACCTTTGGGGCCAACATGACAACATCAAACCTGAGCACAGCACAAAGGTACCAGCAAGAGACACTGAACTGGACCCTTGTGTTTATTGATCTTAAATACCAAGTGGCATGGGGCAAGGAGGATGCTGTAACTGTTTCCTGTTCCTTCCCAGTAAAGAGCTCAGAGAGCCCTTGGTCCTAGTTAAGAGCTCTGGGGTGCTTTTAGTTTTCTCCCCTGGGGATGGTGTAGAAGAACCATAGGAGTTAAAACCCTCATGTTTGCCAGGGTGTTATCAAACCCTCTCAGCAAAAGCTCCAGTGTCAGGCAAAACAAGCCCCAGCTGGGCTGCTGATGCAGCTCATGTGCTCTCCTTTGTCACACTCCTGCTGCCTCTCCTTTGCAGGTCTCAATTTCATCAACTGGGACATCTGAGCACAGCACATGGCTGCGTCCACACTGCTGGGTTTACAGCCCAATATCCCAGTTCAGCTGTGCTAAAGAGCTGCCTGTGGGGTGGGTATGCACTCCTCTTAAACACCCCTGCTGCAGAGCTGGAGATGCTTAGGAGAGGGGTGGGCAGGTAGCTGATAACAGGGGTGACTGCTTCTGGCATCTCAGCTTATCTGCTGCTGCACAAGGTAACAATGCTTGCAGCAAATACATGCAGTCATCTTAATATGAGACTCCCAGAGAGTCAGAAGTCCCCACACAGGCAGACATAGAGATGCAATCAGCCCCCTGCACACCACAAACTACAAACTGACAGTACGATTTTAAGTGACCTTTTCCCTCACAGGGGCAGTCTGCCTTACAGCATTACTCAAGATCTTGCCCCAAGAAGTGACTGATGGTGTCTAGGATGAGCACCTCACATTAAGTTACAAAACACATCAGAACACAGTGCATGCTTCAAGCAGTTTGTCCTTCCTTGAGTAAGCTTCTCTGTCCTGTTTTAGATGCTATCAGAATGCCCAGCAGTACTGAAGTGCCTCAGCTCAGAAGCTGAAATGCACTGTTGAATGAGTTTATTTGGACCCTCTTCTCACCCAGGAGATATCTTCTTCTTGTCATTGTGCTACCAATGAAAAGCTCAACAGTTTGCAGTTCAGCTTGCAAAGTTCAGCTCCAGCACCTCTGATCCCCATGGTGCATGGGGAGGGGCAAGAATCTCATCAGATCTCCCAGATCCTGTCCAGCTCCGGCTGTAACCTTTTAAAAAAGGCTTTGAGGTGCAATTAGCTGCTGTACAGTTTGGAGTGGTTTTGTTCTGAGTTGCCTGAGACTTCAGAGTATTACAGAGCTTCAGACTACAGGGATACAGTAAGAACATGTTCCTTGACCTTTTATTCTCCTTGTAAATCATTTAATGGAGGAGACTTCTTTCGAGCTTCTTAAAAACACCAACCCGATGCTGTGTCTGTTCTAAGTCTTTGCACAAGCATCTAAGGATCCATCAGACATCATTTACAATTACTTGCAGTTACCACAGACAGTGGCTTTAAGGGCAGGAACTCTATCATCACCCTTGATGTTATGGATAAGGTTTCTTTGGAGGAAGGGAGGGGATGAATCTGCACGTGAAGTGTAATCAGTGACTATTGGCCACACAACAATGTATTGCCCTTATAGGAATGGGTAGGTATCAGCAAGGAACCCAGGCAAAGCTTCTCTGTGACACACACCTCTGAAACAATATTTTACTACTGCCTGGTCCCATATATGCTTTCCCTTGGCTGTTCATGTTGACCTTTCTTACTCAGGGGCTTCCCAGTAATTGAGATTGCTCCATCATGGGCTCAATGCAGTTAATCTTATGTGGTCATTGTGACACTAAGGACTGATGGAGCTCCAAAGAGAGTTTTGCAGAGATCAAAAGATGAATCCTGCTGTAACAAGCCACAAAAAAAGTGACAAAAGTTACTGGGAATTCCAAGTACCCAGCATAGTCTCTTCATTTTAATGGGGGTCACTAACCCTTCCTGACAGCCTTCTTGTACCTTTTTGTCTCACTGGAACAAGGACTGGAACCTCTACATTCGAATGGAATTTACTTCTCAGCAAAGGTAATCCTTTGCTGCAATAACCAAAGCTGATCCTTTGCTGCAATAATCAGATCTGCAGCTATGACAGCTCAAAAAGGAGAATACAGAGATGGCCTTTATGCCCCTTTAGCCTTGATTCACTCTGTTTCTGGGAATAAAAGGTCACTTCTGTACTAAAATTATACCTTGGATGGCTCTCTCTTCAGTGCTGGATTTGCCATCAGGTGTTGAATCTCTCTGGTTAGTGCCATATGATAGAGATGGCCTGGTTTACCTTTTCTAGCTATGAAAGTTTTCATCTGTATTTTAACTTTAGCTGCATTTCAGTTATCCTTTTGGATAATCACTACAGCAAGGCAGCATGCCTTTCCCTTAGCTTGGTGCCATGGTTTAGTTGATTAGATGGTGTTGGATGATGGATTGGACACAATGATCTTGAAGGTCTCTTCCAACCTGGTTAATCCTATCCTATCCTATCCTATCCTATCCTATCCTATCCTATCCTATCCTATCCTATCCTATCCTATCCTATCCTATCCTATCCTATCCTATCCTATCCTATCCTATCCCTTTGAGGTCCCTCCCAGCCCAATGCAATCTGAGTCTGTGGTCTCCAGTGGCCAGTTCTTGCAGTACCATGTGGGGCACCATCAAGGCTTTGGATGGATTTGACAGAAAACTTTTTGTCCTTGCTGAATTAACCTCAGTTCTGAATCTTTTGTTGGTGAGGGGCTTGGAACACAAGCCCTATGAGGAGAGGCTGAGGGAGCTGGGGTTGCTCAGCCTGGAGAAGAGGAGACTCAGGGGTGACCTTCTTGCTCTCTACAACTACCTGAAGGGGGGTTGTAAACAGGCAGAGGTTGGTCTCTTCTCCCAGGCAGCCAGTACCAGAACAAGAGGACACAGTCTCAGGCTGCACCAGGAGAGGTTCAGGCTGGAGGTCAGGAGGAAGTTTTACACAGAGAGAGAGTGATTGCCCATTGGAATGGGCTGCCTGGGGAGGTGGTGGAGTCGCCGTCACTGGAGGTGTTCAGGAGGAGACTTGACAGGGTGCTTGGTTGCATGGGTTAGTTGGTTGGGTGGTGTTGGATGATAGGTTGGACATGATGATCTTGAAGGTCTCTTCCAACCTGGTCTATTCTATTCTATTCTATTCTATTCTATTCTATTCTATTCTATTCTATTCTATTCTATTCTATTCTATTCTATTCTATTCCTATTCTATTCTATTCTATTCTATTCTATTCTATTCTATTCTATTCTATTCTATTCTATTCTATTCTATTCTATTCTATTCTATTCTATTCCCCTCTGACCCGGGGCTTCATCCCAAAGCTTGTATGCCTTGAAGTATTCTAGTGGATTTTTGCCTGTGATGAATATTTGAGAAAACCATCCCTCAGCATGATGCTCTGCTAGTTTCAAGTTGAGGAACAGATGGCAGGATAGTGAGATGATGAAGTTTTAATTCTTCACATTTAATTTGTAGTCTTAATGAATACTGAGCAGTGTTGGCTCAAGTAAGATGCAGTGAATGTGCTTAACAGGAAAGGCTGCTTGCAGACAGCCAATACAGCTAACCACCACAGAACTCAAAGCTGTAATATAATTATATCTGTCTGTACTCTTCCTCTTTTTATTGGTACATGCTTGCAGAACTTGAGAAGCTGATCATCTTTGTGGCCCTTTGCTGGACCTGCTCCATCAGGTCCACATCCTTATGTCTTTCTGTCTCTGGCTTGAAGTGAGGTTCCCTCTACAGTCATGTAAAAAAAGAGGCAGAAGTTTGCAAATGTGAGTGTTGTACAATGGTTTAGCTTTCACCCAGTTTCCCCACCCCTTGTTTCATAGCTGGTTGCTGTCATGTACTGATGGGCATCAGTTTTTCAAGACCAGGATAATTCTGTCTCCTGCCAGGTTTATTCCCATTACATCATTACACTGTAAACAAGATGTCAGAACATATTGCTTGCCCTGGAATGACATAGTGTGACTAAATTACAGATGATTGCTCCATCCAAGAAACTTAAAGTAATATATTACTTCCAGATGGAAGAGCTGCTGTGCACTCATACAGCAGTTTTCACAGTGGGAAAACAACAGCAAAACAGCATGGACTAATGAGAGCAAACACATGATGAGCACTGCCAGACAAAGCCTACTTGGTTCCTTGTGTTCCACTGACTGGGAGAAAGTCACTGACACATCTATTTTTTGACACTGTAGGTTTCCTCTGTGCAGTTTGAGCCTGAGCAAGTTATATACCAGGGTGGGGTTTGGGCTTTTTTATCACTGGAAGCATCTTTGCAAAAGCTGAAGGAAGCAGGATGCTGCACATACAGGAAAATGGGTTTGCAAGGGGGAGAGTGTCTGCAAGCAGCAATTATCTCCACTAAACTGCTTGCAGTAGAACGGAGTAGGGGAAGTGTGAGGTGTCCCTGCCCATGGCAGAGGGATGGGAACTAGATGATCCTTGTGGTCCCTTCCAACCCTGACTGATTCTATGATTCTGTAAGTGAGGCCTTGCAGGCTGAAGCTGGTGCTTTTGTGTTTGCAGTCTGGGCATTTCTTTTGCCTCGCTGAAGTGTGTGCTGTGCTTGGGAGACAAAGGTCTAACCAGGCATGGCTCAGGTAAACCTGCTCTCAGCTGCCTCACACTGCCAGCGTTAGCAGCAGAAAGTAAGTAATTTTCTTGCAGGCAGACAAAGTATCATTGACAGAAACAGAGACAGGGAAGGAAATGGTGCGTCCGGGGTGGTCCTGTGGGAAGTGGGTTGAATATAGGTCACAGAAGGTTACTTTGACAGAGGAAGAACTAGTCGGTCCTGCAAGGACTGCTCAGAAAAACCATCAGCCTTTGGGAGGTTTCAGTTCTCTCTGCAGCATCAGGACTTCAATCTACAGACAGAAGTCCTGGTGCTTTCAGGAAAGAGCCTCAACAAGTGCCAGGAGCTCCATTAATCTTACACAATCCTCTTTAGCCAGAGGAAAAAGTTAGCTTTTGCAGTACATGCAGTGCAGTTCCTAGAATGCAGTTATCTTGTGAAGCGTTTCATGCACAGTGTGGTTGGTAATTAAAAGGACCAGTGCTTCACTGTCAAACTGGAACTGGAGATGCAGCATTGGCTGCCATTTGGCCAAGCACAATTGGCATTTCCTGGAGTCTGTTCTGGAGGCAATGCATCTGCAGCCTGTGCTTCTGCCCCTTGATCTTTTGCTTTGCAATTATCTGAACTCACTGATACTGAGCTTTAGTGACCTTTGGGGATGTCAAATGGATAACCCTTCTAGCAGGCTATGGATGTGCCCTGCCTCTTGAGGAGGGGTAACACAGCAGTTCCGCCAGGGACCAGTCTGGAACTAGGGCTGAGTACTTAGCAGGATGGTCCAGAGGAAAAATAGGCTGCTTAAGATAGCCCCACACTGCTCTGGCTGCTGAACATCTCTCAGGACTGAACTGTGTTTGCAGCCCTGCACTATTGTTCTAAATAAAAGGTTGAAGGAAAGCGTTGCCAGTAAGTGAAGTTCTTTGTGATCTTCAGTTTAAAGCGGTGTTGAAAGAACTTATCTTCAACAGCTCAGTCAAGTCTGTAACACTTTGTAACTGATGAGTAGCTCCATGTTAATGTTATTAACGAAGAATCACATTGCTAGGCATGTATTTCCAAGGCAGAATGTAAAAATTGAGGGAATACTATTATTCAGATGGGAGATGCATGGTTATTTTGCTAGCAAAATGAGTGGTTTATGCCAGAGAGGAACTATTAGTTAGCCATTTCCATTTCCAGCCCCCCTCCCCGTCTCTCCACATAAAACTTCCATCACCACAAATACTTCAGCTTGGTATAGCCATGATTGCACTGTACATTCACAGATACTGGAGAGACAAAAAAACCCTCTTGCCTGTTATACCAAAAAAGCTATTATGTAGAAAGAGCACCTTGGTAGAATACAGACCTTGAATTTTGTGACCTTTTGTGCTATATTCCAAGGCAGTTCAACTCAAGAATGTCAGTTACAGTATTAAACACAGCTTGACAGTATTAGATGAATTAAGTAAATATCTGTCATGGCAACTGAAAAGAGGATCCCAACCTGAATAGGAAAAAAAAAAAGAGGGGGGGGAGGGATTAAAAGAAATATCTATCAGGTGAAACTGTACTAAAAAGAAGGCTACTTATTATAGCTATCAAAACTCAGAGTCACTGGAAACAGGGTGAATACAGAGTAAGCATCCCTTTTATGAGGAACTTACTTGTTGATAAAAGAGCTTTTGATGCTGTGGTCTCAAGATGGTTATGCTATAAAAGCAGCACATTGCACTGAAAGCTTGTACCTCTGCCTCGTGCAGTTCTGGGAGTGGAAGTCAGTGCACCCACGCGCTGCCGCTCCGGCTCTTCCACACGGGAACCGTCCCGCAGTATGAGCCACGCTTGAAGAATGATAGAGCTGCTGAAGCTGGAAAAGACCTCTGAGATCATCAAGTCCAACTGCTTACCCAGAGCTCATAGTCCTACTGCTGCTGCTAAACTACTGCCACTAAACCACCATCCCTCAGCACCCCTCGAGGGAGGTGATCCTCCCCCTCTACTCAGCCCTGGTGAGACCCCACCTGGAGTACTGTGTCCAGTTCTGGAGCCCCTATTACAAGAGGGATGTGGAGGTGCTGGAACGTGTCCAGAGAAGGGCCACAAGGATGAGCAGAGGGCTGGAGCACCTCTCCTATGAGGACAGACTGAAGGAGTTGGGGCTGTTCAGTCTGCAAAAGAGAAGGCTCCAAGGTGACCTCATTGTGGCCTTCCAGTATCTGAAAGGGGCTACAGAAAGGCTGGGGAAGGACTTCTCAGGATCTCAGGTAGTGATAGGACTAGGGGGAATGGAATGAAGCTGGAGGTGGGGAGATTCAGGCTAGATGTGAGGAGGAAGTTCTTCCCCATGAGAGTGGTGAAACCCTGGAATGGGTTGTCCAGGGAGGTGGTCGAGGCCCCGTCCCTGGGGGTGTTTAAGCCCAGGCTGGATGAGGCTCTGGCCAGCCTGATCTAGTGTGGGGTGTCCCTGCCCATGGCAGGGGGTTGGAACTAAATGATCCTTGTGGTCCTTTCCAACCCTGAATGATACTATGATACTATGATACTATGATACCACATCCACACATCTTTTAAATACCTGTAAGGATTGTGACTCCCTCACCTCCCTGTGCAGCCTGTTCCAAGGCCTGAGAGCCCTTTCTGCGTAGAAATTTTTCCTAATATCCAACCTGAACCTCCCATGGCACAATTTGAGGCCATTAACTCTTGTCTTGTCACTTGCTGCATGAGAAGAGACCCACCCCCACCTGGCTCCACTCTCCTTTGAGGTAGTTGCAGAGGACAATGAGGTCTCCCCTCAGCCTCCTCACATTCTGGCACATTTTTCCCTGCAAACTGTTTCCCATGTGACAAGTGTACAGGTCTCCAGTACCAAAAGCTACAAACCTGTTGCTTCCCAGTAGCTGGATAAGAAATGGAGCTACTGATCAGTCTCATCAGATTACATACCCTGCCTGGAAGATAGGCTCCAGGAGTGCTGGATGCTGACCATAAAGGGATGTACTTTCACAGGTAGATCTGTGAGGAAGTGATATCAGGTTAAGAGCAGCTGTATGCAAAACCAGTTAGCATTCAGCTCAAGTAAGCAGACTGTGACAAGGACAGCTTTTCCATGTGACTCCCTCTGATTGATGCTTTCACACTAAATGTTGTTGTTGTTGTTCAAAATCAATGGGAAGAACTCCAGGACACTTCCCTCCCTGCTCTGTATTTATGTCTGTCACTCTTTCTGGGCAAGAACTTTTGTTTCTGTGGTTATCTTCTGGGTGACTAAACTGGATGACACGTGGAAGTGGTTTCCTCAGAAAGAAACAGATGTGTCCAGCCACACAAGCTTTCATAGTAGACTGAAGTGGAGAAGGAAGGTCATTGCTAGTTCAAGCACTGACTTCCACTTCCTAAAGCTAGATGAGGTAACTGGTTGCCCTTGCTCAAGCTGAAAAATACAGATTTCAGTATTTTTAGTATTCCCATGATAAGAGCCTGCTTTACCTAGCAATTGAGCTGGAAAAAAAAACAACCCAGTGAATATTGGAAAGGAGTTTTCATTCCTGTGCCTCAGAGCAGAGGCAGCAGTCTAGGCTCTCAGGGCTGACAGAGAAGGTTCTGGTTCCCATGGAGACTGACTGCATCTCAGTGCAAGATGAGTCAAAACCAAGGAGGGATGGGGATAGAGACACTGGGAGTAGCCAGAGCACACTGCCTGCTTTGTTGTCCCACTGCTAGGGGCTATGTCCTCTCTGTGGCCTGTCCCATCTCAAGGCAGGGTGTCAGTTGCTTCCTGAGACTGGGCTGGGTTTCCCTGAGGGCAGGTTCTCTGATGGTGTGGTCAGTTAGAGCTGTTCAGTCTTGCTTTTTCTAGAAAGTGTGAACCTCCCTGGAAAAATACATTTACAGACTTAATCTGGAGATAAACTTCACAACAATTCTTGTGTTGGTTCCAGGTATTACTACAAGACCTTTAGGCTGGAGGTTAGGTAGAAATTCTCCATAGAGTGATTGCCCATTGGAATGGGCTGAGTGGGGAGGTGGTGAAGTCACCATCATTGGAGGTGTTTAGGAGGAGAATTGATAGGGTGCTTGGTGGCATGGGTTAGTTGATTAGGTGGTGTTGGATGATAGGTTGGATGCGATGATCTTGAAGGTCTCTTCCAACCTGCTTTATTCTATTCTAAGTAACTTCGGTGACAGCATGACTTGAGCATAAATAAAGGACTGTTTAAGAAGCCCCCTTTTCCTTGCCTTAATTACCTGTATTTAATTCATGAACATCTTCTCTTAAAATGAATCCATTTCTTGACTCGCTGTTTTAAATCCAGTAACCCACACGTCTCTCGTTTCCTCTCTTCATTTCAGGGAGCATACAAGGGATTGCAAGAGACAAAAGTGTAACCTTTGGAATAATATTTACAAATAAGTATTTTGCAACTCCCTTTTCCATGGCTGCTATAAGGAGTGGTTATTTTACATGCTTTTAATAGCTAGTTGGTTGACTCACCATGGCCTGAGGACTTCAGGAAATCTAAACACCATCAGTGTCAGACTCTATTTGTGGCATACAGAAAAGGGAGCTAAGACCATGCAGGTTTGAAACTTAGATAGGAAGCTTGCCAAATTAACTGCAGTTAAGAAAGTAAAGCTGGAAGAGCTGACATGGTTTAGATTACTGGATTGAGGCAGAAGCAGACAGTTTGTCTGAAAAGTCTTCAGTGAAGGAGGTTCTGCATCCTTGGTAGCTAGCCTCTGCCAACATTTCAGTGCACTTATGAGGAGTTATCATAGTATCACAGTATCATTCAGGGTTGGAAGGGACCACAAGGATCATCTAGTTCCAACCCCCCTGCCATGGGCAGGCACACCCCACACTAGATCAGCCTGGCCAGAGCCTCATCCAGCCTGGGCTTAAACACCCCCAGGGTCGGGGCCTCGACCACCTCCCTGGACAACCCATTCCAGGGTTTCACCACTCTCATGGTGAAGAACCTCCTCCTCACATCCAGCCTGAATCTCCCCACCTCCAGCTTCATTCCATTCCTCCAGTTCTCTCATTCATCCAGTTCTCTCTATGCTGGCTAACTTGCTGATAATTAAACTCCACTTTAACAACACTGATAGAATTTTTTTACTGCTCACTGGATCACAAGAATAAGTCTGACTTAAACCAATAATAATTTTCATTGTTTTTTTCCCAGCATGTGCTGTTTTGGCTTTTGCTCTCTGCCCAGGGAGGTGGTGGAGTCACCATCCCTGGAGGTGTTTAGGAAGAGACTGGATGGGGCACTTGGTGCCATGGTTTAGTTGATTAGATGGTGTTGGATGATAGGTTGGGCTTGATGATCTCGAAGGTCACAGTATCATAGTCTCACAGTATTGCCAAGGTTGGAAGAAACCTCAAGGATCATCAAGTCCAACCTGTCACCACAGACCCATGACTAGACCACAGCACCAAGTGCCATGTCCAATCTCCTCTTGAACACCTTGAGGGATGGTGACTCCACCACCTCCCCAGGCAGCCCATTCCAATGACTAATGACTCTCTCGGTGAAGAACTTTCTCCTCACCTCGAGCCTAAACTTCCCCTGGCGCAGCTTGAGACTGTGTCCCCTTGTTCTGGTCTTTTCCAACCTGGTTAATCCTATTCTATTCTTTAAAAGAAACTTCAGGAATGTTGTTTCAAAGAACAAGTTCCATGTGTGCACACACATGGGCACACACATTTCTCCTTATAGCTCCTTCTACTTAATTTCCAAAGAGGGCTGATGGGAACTGCATTTTAATATGACTAATCAGAGGAGTTGTTGTCTTGACATTGTATTTGCACAGGCTAGATTATTTACTCAACTTGGTCTACAACAGCTTATCTACTATCTAGTGAATAACATCAGCAGTCCAAGTAAACATTATGGCTGTTTGGGTAGGATTCAAGGGTCAATAAAAATAAAAATAGTAATAGCTCTGCTTGAAAAAGACTTGAAGCTAATTGCAGTTCTGCAAAATAAAACAAGAGTGTTGAATAAGTACCTGCTACATTAGCACTCTCATCTCACATCTGTCATGCAGGGTCCTTTGGCAGCTGAGCAAAAGTACTTCAGACTAAATTGGTTGGCATCTATCGACAGAGACCCTGCTTTAATACCAGCTTCCTCTGTATAGCTGTACCTAACCTTTGCTTATCTGTTTCCTCAGCATCCATTCTGCTTCTTCCTCTAAGTTTGCAGCATGTGATAAAAGCTCTTTTGTCTGGCCCTGTTTAGCTTTGTTATCTGACCTTAACTTTGATGAGCTAGAACAAACAGATATGATCCTCAGAATATAGGCAGGAGGCAGAAATTTGTATTAGAAATCAGCAGGACTGGGGTTTTGCTCTCAGGAAGAGCTCTGGCTGCACCCATGTCACTGTCAGACGAGTCACACAGAGGGGTTGTCCTCCCTCCTTTTGTTTGCATATACTGCTGTGACACCAAAACCTGAAGACTGCAGGTCCTAGAGCCCATCTGAGACATCCTGGTCAGTCATTGCTCTCCAAAATTGTTGTTGGGCAGGTTTGGGAGTTCACATGTGTGAGAACGTCTCTTAATAGCAGGCTGGTTGCAGTTAGAGATGCAATGGGAAGAACTCAGAGGCCACAACATCAGGACATGCCAGGTATGGAGCTGGGGTGAGGAGATGGGAATCCTATCTGTGGGTGACAGTGTATCTTGTGCACTGAGAAACGAGCTCTGCTCAGCATAGCTCAGCCAATCTGTACACCAAGTGGCACACAATCCTGCAGTGCTAGTAAAATGCACACAAGTACTACATTTATCCTCAAATTATGGGATCAGGTTGAAAGGAGTGACATTCAAGCACTCAACTAACGCATCTCTGGTTTTCTCTTGGTTTCTGCTGTCAAAGTTCTAGGTTTTACTTCCTGCAGATATTTTGCTCTACTCACAAAAGACAGAAACTGGTTTATGCAAGTCATAAATGCAAGCTGAGACTCTTACATAATTACAGGTCTCCAAACAATATGCACACAGGGGCTGGCAAGGCTACACTGGATAATCAGTTTCAAGACAGAGCAGCCTCTGAAACAAGCAGAGAGTCTCATTACCCAGCTGTACAAATCCATGGTTCATTCTCATCTTGAACTTTTGTGCGCAGGTCTCATCCTCCAGTGTCGAAACCCACAGACAATGAGTGAGAAAGATTGAGACAGAAGAGGGTGACAGGGATGTTCAAACTCAAGGAGCTATTTTTAAAAGCCTGGAACAAGAGCAACTAAGTAAACAGTGGCTCAACAAAGAGGGAAATTGGAGTGGGGAGTAGGGAAAGGTGGCATATCTTCTGGAAATGCACAGAGACGCACATGGGGAACGGCTGCGCATGGGGAACGGCTGCTCATGCTCTCTGCCAAAGCAACAGCGGCAGGACAACCAGAGAGGTAAGCAGAGGGCAGAGTCAGAGCAAATGAAAGGAAGGGATTCTTCACATGCAGATTTTTTTTTTCCAGGTGCAAAGCATCTGTATAAGTTCAAATCTTAACTGAAAAAAATTATCAAAACAAAGCCCCCAAAGATCAGGGCTGTTTATTACAAAGAACCCAACCCTGGCTCAAGGAGTACCTGGTGCTAGAAAAGTATTCTAGGGAAGCACCATTGGATATCTGACCTTTTTCTCTTCTAGAGCTGTCTGCTTTTGTCTGCCTGGTGGCAGCATGCTGGGGAAAACTCATAAATCCATCCCATGCTCTGAATACAAAGTCTATAGTTTCACAGTCTCACAGTCTCAAGCTGCGCCAGGGGAGGTTTAGACTCGAGGTGAGGAGGAAGTTCTTCACCGAGCGAGTCGTTCGGCATTGGAACAGGTTGCCCAGGGAGGTGGTTGAGTCATCAACCCTGGAAGCGTTCAAGGGGAGATTGGACGTGGCACTTGGTGCCATGGTCTAGTCATGGGGTCTGTGTTGATAGGTTGGACTAGATGATCCTCGAGCTCCTTTCCAACCTAAGTGATACTGTGATATATTCATAGATTCTGAGAACGGTGTGGCTTGGAAGGGACCTTGAAAATCATCTAGTTCCAACGCCCCTGCCATGGACAGGGACATCTACCAATAGACCAGGTTGCTCAAGGCCTCATCCAGCCTGTATTTGTGCTTGGGATTGCCATGACCTAGGTGTAGGAACTTACACTTGGCCTTGTGATTGGACAAGGGGCAATGGCTTGAAATTAGAGAAGGTCAGATTTAGACTGGATGTTAGGAACAAGTTCCTTACCACGAGGGTAGTGGAACACTGGAACAGGTACTTAGGGAGGTAATTGAGGTCCCATCCTTTCAGATATTCAAGGCTCTAAATGACCTGATGTAGTGGAGGATGTCTCTGCTGGCTGCAGGGGGGTGGACAAGATGACCTTTGGAGGTCCCTTCCAACCCCAACCACTCTATGATTAGGTGGTTCTGTATTGTGAACTGAACACAACTGATTAAAGAAGAAAAAACTTAATCAAACCTGGTTTTTAACTGCAGTGTCTAAGGGGTTTAATCACTGAAGTTCCAGCCTTTTCTCTCATTGTTCCTCTCCGTCTTGATAGGCAATTGATAGGCAATTAATCCTCCCACAGTGCGAGGAGGCAAGCTGCCCTTTTACAAACCGGTCCAGACACCAAGCGTTAGATTTTGTAAGGAAAATGAGACCAGGGCATTTGTGGGAGGGAGGAGGAAGTCTACAACAAGGACCTGGTATTATGTGGGGCAGCATGGATAAAGGGAAGTACAAGGTCTGTCTCTGGAGACGTGGGCTCTGGGATGAACTTCAGAGGTGACATGCGCGTGAGTGCATTTCCTCTGACAGCGGTGGGGAAATTGGTGGTTATGCTGAACGAAGAGTGACACACGTTCACACTGAGAGGTGTAAAGTCCAGAAGCAGCAGAAAATTTCTCATTTCTCCCTTTCATTGAATGACTGCTTCATAACACTAAGAAGGCAATCAATCTACGAATGATGTCCTGGAGGAACAACTGCACGTCGTTCCTGATAACGAGTGCATTTTCTGTGAGAGATTGAAGCAGTCCTCAATTAGCACACAAATATCTGCGCTGTTATTTGTAAAGGGGAGTTACAGAACTTCATTATGGCAATGGGAAGTGTACCTGACATAAAAATTAGCAGTGGTCTCAAAATATGTGACCTCTGGCTGGGAGTGAGTAGGTAGATAACCTGGTGCTTAGCAGTGATACCTGTTCCAACACTTCCTGCATCGCTTTGCAGAGCACCGTTTTGCTTTCAGCCTTCAGACAGCTATTACTGCATCTAAAATTAAGTCCCCTGATTGTCTCTGTGGGTATCTCAGGCAATATTTGCAGTAATTATGTCACTTTGGAAGCAGCATAGGAAAACAGAACTGTGCTGTTTTGTTTCTCTTCACAGCTATCCAAACAGCATTAAAATGAATTAGAAGTGCATTGCCTTCAGAACAACTATATAAATATCAAATCTTGCCAGCAGAGTAAGTGCCATTGAGCAATTAACAGGAGTCCTCCTGACTAAGCAAATACATGTTGCACTTCTGGAGCAATCCAAGGCATAGAATGGAATGGAATGGAATGGAATGGAATGGAGTGGAATGGAATGGAATGGAATGGAATAGAATAGAATAGAATAGAATAGAATAGAATAGAATAGACCAGACCATGTTGGAAGAGAACTTGAAGATCATTGCGTCCAACCCATCATCCAACACCATCTAATCAACTAAACCATGGCACCAACCACCCCATCAAGTTTCCTCCTAAACACCTCTAGTGATGACTGCACCACCTCCCCGAGCAGCCCTTTCCAATAGGCAATCACTCTCCCAGTGAGGGAGGTTCTCCATCCCTCTGATCACCTTTGTGGCACTCCTCTGGACCTGCTTCAGTAGCTCCGTGTCCCTCTTATTCTGGAGGCACCAAAACTTCAGGTGGGGTCTCATGAGAGCAGAGCAAAAGGGCAGAATCAACTCCTTTGTCCTGCTAGTCACACTGCTTGTGATCCATCTCAGGACATGGTTGGCTTTCTGGGCTGCAAGTGCACATTGAGATGGTTGTTCTGGATAAAGCACTTTGAGGAGTCAGTGGAGAGGTGGGAACAGGAGATCTAATTTTTGTGTCCCTGTTGCATTGGGCAGGGCAATTCTGTGCCTTCTTTTCCCCATCTATAAAATAAGGATGGAGCAATAATGAGTTCTTAGGTTTTATGATTCACTTAATGTTTGCATAAGCACTTTAAAAACATCAGGAGTAACATAAAAATAATAACTACTGGACATATTATAGCAAACACAGATGCTTTGAATTCCATCACTGTCTCTTGTATTGGTTCTATATTTTAATGAATTATGGCCTGTGATTTTTATGTAATGAGAAACATTTACTAAGTAACTTAGTAAAAGTGAGGCATTGAAACACTCTAAAACAATAATTTCCATCCCAGGAGAAACAAAGGTATTTAAAAGCTGCATTTACAACAAAAATAAGCCATTAAAAAGTTGGCAGGGATTCTCTGGGAATAATTGCAGCTATGCTAGTTTCAAAATGCCTATTAAATCTGATTCACCAGTACTCTGCTACTAGCATGCCTTTGCCTGTGGGAAAAGCCTGGGAAATAATTTCAACTCCTTTAAATTGAAAATTTAGGGCTGGTATAATTGATTTTGATTAATTAGAAACAGCTCAAATCAGTCAATCAATCAATCAACCCCCAGACAAACGAAGCAGGAAGCAGAAGAGATGAAGAGAAGAGAAGAGAAGAGAAGAGAAGAGAAGAGAAGAGAAGAGAAGAGAAGAGAAGAGAAGAGAAGAGAAGAGAAGAGAAGAGAAGAGACGAGACGAGACGAGACGAGACGAGAAGAGAAGAGAAGAGAAGAGAAGAGAAGAGAAGAGAAGAGAAGAGAAGAGAAGAGAAGAGAAGAGAATTAACCAGGTTGGAAAAGACCTTTCAAGATCATCAAGTTCAACCTATCATCCAACACTGTCTAATCAAGCACCCCATCCAGTCTCTTCCTAAATACCTCCAGTGATGCTGACTCCAGCATCTCCCTGGGCAGCACGTTCCCATGGATAGTCACTCTCTCTGAAGAATTTCTTCCTAACTTCCAGCCTAAACATCCCCTGGCACAGCTTGAGACTGTGTCCTCTTGTTCTGGTGCTGGTTGCCTGGGAGAAGAGACCCACCCCCAGCTGGCTACAACCTCCCTTCTGGTAGTTGTAGACAGCAATAAGGTCTGCCCTGAGCCTCTTCTCCAGGCTAAGCGACCCCAGCTCACTCAACCTCTCCTCATAGAGCTTGTGCTCCAAACCCCTCCCCAGCTTTGTTCATAGTATCATAGTATCACAGTATCAGTCAGGGTTGGAAGGGAGCACAGGGATCATCTAGTTCCAACCCCCCTGCCATGGGCAGGGACACCCCACACTAGATCAGGCTGGCCAGAGCCTCATCCAGCCTGGTCTTAAACACCTCCAGGGATGGCGCCCCAACCACCTCCCTGGACAACCCATTCCAGGGCTTCACCACTCTCATGGGGAAGAACCTCCTCCTCACGTCCAGTCTGAATCTCCCCACCTCTAACAACCATTCATTTTGTCGATGTTTAGGCTGGATAGTCTTAGAGGATTTTCCTGACCAAAACAATTGTGTGATTCTGTGCTGCTGTATGGTGGCTATATCTGCCTGTTTAACCCTCATTTTCACCATGAAGCCATTTTTGTCTTTAAATAGCAGGGTTTTGGCCTGGTTTGGGAGTTGACCAACAGGCATGGAATGCCTCACAGCGTTCCCATGTACTCATATGCCTACGCAGATACCGTAAGAGAGAATTTGATGTCTGTCCCAGGCTCACAGGGATAGCAATGGAAAAGAGCATCCTGGAGCAAGCGAAAAGGTCACCTGCAAAGTATGGAAGGCCTTTTTTATCTTGTTTGGTTGGTTGTTTTCCAATGCATGACAAGTGAATGCTCCTGTCTTGTTGCTATGATCTCAGTAACCAGTAACTTACAGTGGTGTTTTGTATGCTCATGCTCTGAAACCCCACTGCATTACAAGGGTGAACATCTGCCCACCTAATACTGAATTATCTGTTGAGACTCCAATCAGCTAAAGACCTTTAGAGATGCCACAGGTATTCTTCAGTGGGCCATTGTAATCTGTACAAGAGAAAGGAGAACAATTTCAGAGTGCATGCATGTGATGCTAGCAGAAAAGAAAATCACCTTTAGAAAGCCTGAGTGTCCAGCACTGATATTACAGAGGAGCTGCTTATGATCAGACACAGGGGAAAAAACCCCACAAAAGCCAAAACTTCAGTCATGCTGTCCACACCCTTGAAATCAGACATTTTTATGGAGCCTGCTGAATCTGAGCCTAAACACTTAGTGAAGACCTAATTACATGCTGGTTTTGTAGTCAGCTTCCCAGGCATGTGTTCATTCAGCACAATCACATTTAAAATATGGGAATAATTTTGTGAGGACAAACTAATGCCTTCCCTTCTGCATCTCACCGTTGGCAGTGGCTTCCAACAGTGGTTTTGCAGGAAAAGAGAAAGAACTAATAAAATCCTCTACTTTTTCCTGGGTTTTGTGATTTCTTTTTTTTTCTCCTGTTATGTAAAAAGCAGCCCTGGAGCTGGCTGTGAATAGCTGCGGTGCTGGAGCAGCAGGGCTCACGGCTCCTCTGCTCATGACACACTTCTGCAGTTTGAAAGAGAGCAGTAGACTAAAGAAGAGAGTGCAGTCAGACAGTGGCCAGCTGAAATGAATAGACTCCATCTGAATGGTGATTTAGAGACACCTTAGCATTAACTTTAAATGTGCCTTTCAGGAGGCTGAGATGTGATTACAGTAAATTCCTCTCCCACAGTAATTTACAGCTGCCTATTACAAGCTGGTGAAAAGTGTCGGTGAAGATCCTGAGCACGTCTTAGCAACTGGAATCCCTCTTAAAATATGAAATTTCTGTGCATTTGTGCAGTATTCTGTTCCTGTCTCCTGGCACTTTTTTTTATTCTGTTCTAGAGGAACTGTGTTCTATTATTCATGGCCAATTTTAATTACTACATCTATCATTTCAGCCACATCCTAATTTACCACATTGATTGTCCCTTGAGCCCCTGTGAACTGTAAACTGTTATTTCCATCTCTTCCTCAGCAATCCTGCCAGTTGTTCAGTCAGTCTTCCCACTGCAGAATTTTCTGCTCAGAGATAAACTTGGTTGATTGTTTATTTTTGCAGTAACTGTGTCCAACCCAGTTAATGTTCAGTGGGCTGCACATTTTCCTCATTAGGGCAGGTAGAGTTTTGAGCTGTGCTATGTAAATCTGGAAGTTGACACAGTGAGAGAGAAAGCTGGTCTCTCTGCTCACTCCTCTGGTTGCAGAAAGATGCTATTTTCAGCACAGTAACTAACTCATGCTCAAAGTTGTCCAGCCATTCAAAGTCTAAGAAGCAAGATCCACAGGTGGATGTGTGAGTCCTCAGCAAATACTCTGCAGTAAATTGTCCAGTTTAGACTTTGAGAAGCTGTCAAGTTGGAGCACTAAAACTGCTCACTGCCTATGGATGGGAAGGAAGACCAAGTCTGTAAGGGACATGAGCCAATGCCTCTTTACTCTGCCATTTCTGCCTGCCCAAACCTTGCTGCTCTCTTTCCCCACTCTCTGGCCATGGCTCTTCCCTGCAGCTCCCAGCCTGGGAGGCTTGAAGGAAGCAGATGGGATGTGTCGGTTCTCTCAGCACCCACTGAGCAGGCTCTGCCACACAGGACAGCGTGGATATAATGAGAGACTTAGGTACAGACATTTAATCACTGCCCATCCTGCTGTGGCCTTGGCTCTAGGAGTCATTACCTTCTCCTCTGGCACCCAAGCTGAATCTGGCCCCCTCTTTCACTGCAAAATGAGCACACAGACTGCCAAGGCACCACTGCACTCTTTTCAGTCATCATTGGGAAACAGACTCCTCTTTCCTTTTACCTTCTTTTTCCTTCTTCCCTTTTACCTTCTTTTTCCATCTTTCATTTTCATGCTTTTTCCTTCTTTCCTTTTCAGCAAAGTTGCAGCTTTTAAACTTACTCTGTCTCCCTACCCATTCCTTCAGCCACAGGAGAGCTGGGAAATCCTTACATTCTGTTTCCCTTCCATCATATCCCAGGGTGTGCTCTTGAATTTTAGACCTCCTTTGTTCCACTTTTCTTAAGCTCAGTCTTACTTTCTGCTTGGTCTCCTTTCCCACCTCTGGGGATTTCCAGATAACACTGTCTGTGGGAGCAACATTCAATTTACTATCCACCCCCTTCTATCCTTCCATGTGTTTGTTTGTAGGTGCTTCCTATGACACAGCTTATTGGGTCCTCAGTGCCTCCAGGCTACCAATTATTCAATCTGAGTACCCAGTCTGGGTTGGCACACTGCTCATCAGCTGAACTATCTGCTTGGGCTGACATGGTATTAAGGTAGTGGCTGTTTCTGCCTCTGCTCTTCCCTCCTCCTCACTTCAGCCCACCAGGAGGTGTCTGTGTGAAGGATTCAGGCAGGGTGGGTTCTGCTGGGTGCTGGTACCCATGTAACACAGACACTGGATTTTTCTAACTGGACACATCATTTTGTGTTTCTATGTAAGTGCACTAATAATTGAGCCCATTTCCCCCCCCTGCCTAATAATTCTGTTTTCATTTTAGATGGACTTTGGCATTTTTAGGCAATACATGTACAAATTCTTCCCTTCTGTTCTTTCAATGCCTTCAAAACCTAATATGCTAAAACAGAAATAATGCCATTTAGTTACAGGGGTCTGGCTGGAACCAAATGAAGGAGAAAGAGTGTGAAGCTCAGAAAAGCCAACTAAATCTTCTCCTTCAATTTATTCTCTGTGAAGTCATTCTCCTCCTGGCATTATAGCTGGAGTTACAGAGACAGAGGATAGGATTTCTTTAGTTGTCTTTTAATTCCCAACAGCTCATTCAACTCACTACCTTTTAGAGTGTATTATGAGTGAATAGCATTTGCTAATGCTTTTTGGGAGGCTGATGAGTGTTACAGGTCTGGAGAGTGAAACAGATTTCCACTGTTTGTAGATGCACCATCTGTGACTATCAAAGCCTTCTGTAATACCATATGTGAAACCACTTCAGCTACACTATAAACCCAAACTGGGAGAGAGGGCAATAATTTTTTGGAAGCAAATATTTATCTGAAGATGAACAAGTGGCAAAAATGTCTCTGCATGGAAAGCATTAGCATTTGATGTCTTCTGGAAAGGGAGGGAAGAGACTTGCTTTTCTGGGCTGGATGATCACCAGTGTCTCCAGCTTCCTGAGTATCTACAGTAGAAGCCAGGCATTTTGGTTCTTATGAAAAAGTGTGAGCATATTAGTCTCAGAACTGTGAGGCAATGCAATTACCCAGTTTTCATATGGTCTTTTGACGTGTTTCTGTGCTGCCTTTCACACCTGCAAAGTTTCTTCCTAAGCATCCCAAAAGCTGCAGCATGAGAGCCAAGGAGCTTGCCTGACTGACACAAGAGAACTGACCCAAGCAATTTCCTGTTCACTCTGATGCAGGATGTTCCTAAATGGAGAAATAATTCTTTTTGGGTAGATGGAGAGGTCTACTTGGTGTCCAGAAGCAGGTACAGGTTGTTAATAAATGCCTAATTATCATAGAGTCATAGAACGGCTTAGGTTGGAAGGGAGTTCAGAGATCATCCACTCCAACACCTCTGCCCTGGTCAGGGATGACTCTCAACTAGGCTTGGTTGCCCAAGGCCTAATCCAATCTGGCCACCACTCCAGGGAGGGGGGCAATCCACAACCACTCTGGGCAAACTGTTCCAGAGTCTCACCACCCTTGTGCTGAACAACTTCTTCCTAAGATCCCAATCTAAACCTACTCTCCCTCCTCTTAAAACTGTCCCCCCCTAGTCCTGTTGCTAGACTCCCTTATGAAAAGTCCCTCTTCAGCCTTCCTGTAGGATCCCTTCAGGTTTTGGAAGGTAGCCCGTAAGTTCCCCCGGGAGTCTTCTCCAGGCTGAACACCCCCAGCTCCTTCAGCCTGTCCTTGTAGGAGAGGTGCTCCAGCACCTGGATCATCTTTACTGCCCTCCTCTGGACTCTCCAACAGCTCTGTGTCCTTCTTATGATGGAGACACCATACAGTATTTGAGGTGGAATATCACAAGAGCAAAGGGGCAGAATCACCTCTCTTGACCTGCTGGCCACACTCCTGATGCAACCTAGGAGACAATGTGCCTTCTGGGCTGCATGGGTACAATGCCAGCTCACATTCAGCTTCTCATCTGTCAACACCCCCCTAGTCTCCTTTTTCAGAGCTATTCTCATCCCACTCTACACCTAGCCTGTATTTATGCCTGGGACTTGGCCTGACCCAGCTGCAGGACCTTGCACTTTGACTTGTTGAATCTCATGCAGTTGTCACTGGCCCACTTCTCAAGCCTGTCAAGATCCTTCTGGATGGCATCCCTTCCCTCAAGTGAGTCTATCATCATTCTCCTTCCAACTGGGTAAGAGTAACACAGCTTTTGCCCCCCCCTGCTTGATACTATTCCCTCCTTTCTCCCCTGCGAAGGAGGGACTGATGTCCTACTGTTAATCTGAACCCAGAGGGGCACCCATTGGGCTGGAAGCTGGCTGGTCTGTTTGGAGACACACTGGAAGGCTCTACCAGGTAAAATGTTTCTGGTTTGTATTGCTATAAAACTGCCCCAAACCATCAGATGCCAGCATGTGGACATGCCTCCTGATACATCCACATCCACAACATAAAGTCCTTTAGTGAAAATGTCACTCAGTCTGGTGTGGAGGAGGAGAGACATTTTTCATTCAGTAAAAATGAAAAGGAAAAAAGAAATATATTAGAGGAGTAGAAATTAGTGGTGTGGGAAAGTATCAGTGAAAAAGCACATTGAAAAAGCATCTATAAAATGAGTCATTGGGAAATGAGACCTAGTTTGGATTGAAAAGGGGGGGGGAAAAAAAAAGGTATGAAAGAATTAAAGCTTGAATGCCCTGTTTTCCACAAAGCATTTCGTCTGCTTTGCAAAACCTAAATGATCCATGGCACAGCTTCAGGCTGCAGGATGTCCTGATGGATTGGTTGAAAACAACATGACAAGCAAAATGTCAGTGGGTCACAGCATTTAAAAGGAGGTGATGAATTTATCAATACAGATAAAAGCAGAAGGGAGTCCTGCATTCAGAAACAGGGCTGACAGCTAAAAGGCTCACTGAGAGCCTCGCTTTACAGATTGCAGCTAGTCAGAACTCTTCATCAAGAACAGGGCGTGGGGTCAGGAATGGCCATTAAATAACAGATATTTTGTCCCAAAAATACAACCCTAGCATGAAATGAAGACCCACTCTGAGATTTAACACATCCAAGTGCCGGGTGATGCACATTGGCCACAGCAACCCCGTGCAGTGCTACAGGCTGGGGTCAGAGTGGCTGGAGAGCAGCCAGGCAGAGAGGGACCTGGGGGTGCTGGTTGATGGTAGGATGAACATGAGCCTGCAGTGTGCCCAGGTGGCCAGGAGGGCCAATGGCATCCTGGCCTGCATTAAGAACAGTGTGGCCAGCAGGAGCAGGGAGGGCATTCTGCCCCTGTACACTGCACTGGTTAGGCCACACCTTGAGTACTGTGTCCAGTTCTGGGCCCCTCAGGTTAGGAAGGATGTTGACTTGATGGAACGAGTCCAGAGAAGAGCAACAAAGTTGGTGAGGGGCTTGGAACACAGCCCTGTGAGGAGAGGCTGAGGGAGCTGGGGCTGCTTAGCCTGGAGAGGAGGAGACTCAGGGGTGACCTTATTGCTCTCTACAACTACCTGAAGGGGCTTGTAAACAGGCAGAGGTTGGTCTCTTCTCCCAGGCAACCAGCACCAGAACAAGAGGACACAGTCTCAGGCTGCACCAGGGGAGGTTCAGGCTGGAGGTCAGGAGGAAGTTTTACACAGAGAGAGTGATTGCCCATTGGAATGGACTGCCCGGGGAGGTGGTGGAGTCGCCGTCACTGGAGGTGTTCAGGAGGAGACTTGACAGGGTGCTGGGTTACATGGGTTAGTTGATTAGGTGGTGTTGGGTGATAGGTTGGACACGATGATCTTGAAGGTCGCTTCCAACCTGGTCTGGTCTATTCTATTCTATTCTATTCTATTCTATTCTATTCTATTCTATTCTATTCTATTCTTTCCCTTGGTAAGTGAAAGCACATGAGCAGGAAGACAGGGCAAGGGCTGTTAAGGTGATTGCCCCTTGGCCAGGAGATAAAAGGTTGCTACATAAGCTCCTTTGGGCAAGGCCCTACATTACACCTACAGAATTCAGACAACTCTGCCAGGACAGGGGACATGAAAGCCTTCTCATTCACAGCAGGCTCATGAGAGTCCTGAAAGTCTTTAGGTATCTCTGAAGTCTGCCCAGACTCATCCCAGTTCCTGGTGCCTCAACAGACTCCAACAGCTCTTTCACCAATTCAGAGCTCTAGGAGATTTTATTCTTCCTAAGCATCAGTGAAACCCAAAGGTTATTCAGGGAGGTGAGTTCAGGTTTAATCCAGTACAGATTTTGTAAGCATAGCTACAACTTAGTGATATGACAAATTAAAAAGTTTACTGAAGCAGGTCCAATATATCATTTGCCACTGTCCAGTGGCTAGAGCCACTTCTCTTAGCCAAAAGAAAAATTTCCCTGTTGGAGGGATCTGAATCCAAAGCATGCACCCTGACCACAGGCCTTTCAAGAAAAGGCACCTTCTGTAATACCCCTTGAGGCTGAGCTACTACACAGCTAGCAGAGCAAGGCAAGTGAAGCGTGGCTGTACTGCCTAGTGGTGAGGTAGTCAGCCAAGATGATGCAGTCCAGCGATTTTTTCCCCCTCCTGGAAGTTTTCAATATACATAACACTAGGTGGTCACTGGATTAAGTGGCAGTAAATGGGATACCAAACCTTTTGCATCATTATCTGAAACGGCTTTTCTGAAATCCTATTGCCACGATCAATAGTTTCTTCTGCAATAAGCTGTGTTAAATAGAATGGCCTGCTTTAAGATGTGTTCATACTACTTCAGTCATTTTAAACTGTTGCTCATCCTCTTCTGCCATTGTATTTCTCTAGCAACCAGCACCAGAACAGTCTAAACAGTCTAAAGCTGCACCAGGGGAAGTTTAGGCTCGAGGTGAGGAGAAAGTTCTTCACTGAGAGAGTCATTTGTCACTGGAATGGGCTGCCCGGGGAGGTGGTGGAGTCACCATCCCTGGAGGTGTTCAAGAGGGGATTGGATGTGGCACTTGGTGCCATGGCCTAGTCATGAGGTCTGTGGTGACAGGTTGGACTCGATGATCTTTGAGGTCTCTTCCAACCTTGGTGATACTGTGATACTTTGATTTGTCCAGTCTCTCCCTCAGCATCTCAAAGGGAGTTGATAGGGGTATGCCTGATGGCTTTGGAGTCCTGGTGAGGACATACAGGAAAGTTCTAGAGTCTCATCTATTCCCAGAGCTGTGAGTCAGACAGGCAACAGCCAAACTTGGCAACCTACTGTAAAAATCAAGGAACCTAATGACTTTTTTACCTATGGCTAAACCTTGTATTAAACAGTGTAATGGTTAGTTCAGAAGCAAGAAACCTGGGCTTCTAGTTGGGGCAAGGTAGAACAAATCATCACTTTAATGTTTAGATACCCATTAAAAAAGGGAAGATTTCAAACAAATCAAAACCATTGGCTTCTGTGATGCATATACACAGATTGAGGATCATATTTGGAAGGAAGCAGTAAGAATATAACAATATTTCCAGTCCAGGTGTAGATATTGATGAACATCTGTCAAGGACATGAAATGAAAAAAAAAAGAGATAATATAATATCAGGTTACTATCTCCATACTAAAATGACATTCTGAGAAATTAATTCTGCCTCCATAGTCCATTGTGAAGACATGACCTCTAATTAAGCAGCTGCAGTAATGAGACACACTGAATTACACAAGTGATCACATGTGGCCTTGTAACAGACACACCATCAGGGGTAAAGGAGTGAAAGAAAGGTCAGCCCTAAGCATCCCAGCCCAATTAGCAGGATGAGAATAGAAATCCTGCAAACTGTAATTAATCATCACAGTGTTGTTTCAGGACTGAACACAAACAACTGAGCAAAGCACACTTGCTGTGCTCACCTGCTCTCAGCAGCACAGAGTCTTATATTCAAACATCAAGTTGCAAACATGAAGTTGAGTCAGATGCTAAGTTACCACTAATAACAATGCAGGACCTGGTAAGGATCATTAGAGAGCTGAGCCAATCTCCAGTGGTAAGAAACTTCACCATGAAGTGTATTAATGAAAGTTGGTGAGGGAGACTTGTGGATCTGCATACACTATGAGAAAAGGGAAAAAAAAGACAGACATAGTGAGGTAAATGTAGCCAAGGAGTTGAGAGAAGTCAGAAAGGCTTCTACAAACAGCACATGGATTTGAAGTGTGGCTTTATCAATGCCCTGTACTCTCCTCATGTGCTCACTCTTCTCTGTCCAACTCCAGAAAGGGAACACTGGCAGCACTGTGTCTGCCATGGGCTATGAATCTGCTGAGGGCTGCAAACCCCCATGAAAACCTCAGAGGAGATTCACAGGGAGGTGAGCTCCCCGCTGCTGTGGGTCTTAGAGTCCTTTTCCAACCAGCACTGAGCCACAGGCTCCTGCTGAGCTGGGTGAAAAAGCAAAATGCCGTTGGGAGAAACTAGATTTGAAAATCTAAGCTGATATTAAAAGGCAGCAGTCTGATAAATGACAAAGTATTAAAGGCCTGGTTAAAACCAGATATTGATAAACTGAAGCCTAGATGTCATCAGTGGAATAAGTATTATGAGGGGGAAAAAAAAAAGCCCTGAATGTGTAAGTATGATGGAATTATAAACAACGCACGGCATAATCGGATGTTGAACAGCTGGTGCTCTAAGACTGTTACAAAATTAGGAGGTTATGCAAAGACAGGAGCTAAAGTATGTAGATTTCAGTACCTCACTTTATACAGCACCCCATGAATGCATGAGTCAGCAAGGTAAAATAATTGCTGAAGGATAGTCTGAAGGATGAATGATGCTATGACAAGTGGCAACAGTGGAGGAAGCACAACCATTATCCACATCCTGGCTCCTTCTTTTGAGATGAAGGGGTTTGTGGGGAAAAGTCTATGCTTCAACACTACTCCAGGAAGAGATGAGATAAACTAAAGTCCATTCCATGTCATTTGACATGCAAGCTGCAGCAGGAATGGGCTGGTGTTTAGTGCAGCCTGATGAAAGCCAGCCTGTGTTCATTTATGCAGTCTATAGATGTACATTCACAGCATCATAATTCACTGGCAGAGCAGCCCACGCAGGCTGATCATGATCCAGATTATGCACAACATGGAGAAGTGATGGCCAAGAAGATCAGCAGAGGCAGAGAATAACAAGAATATCAGCCCAGGTGATTGGAGAATGTATTACGCTAGAAGCAAGTGTAAGGGGCATGAAATGGGATAAGAATTGACTCAGAGATTTAGGAATCACTGCTGTGCACAGGATTTAGGTGTGCTGCAAACAATGTGAGTGCTGCTGCTTGAAGATGTGAAGAGTCTGCAGAGAAGGTCTTAGGGGAACGTGCCTGCAGGTGTGTTTAGAAATCCTAAGTCCAATTGGGGTTCTTTCACTGTGGCTTCAGTGAGAAATAAGCCCACAGGGCTCCATGCTTTGGTCTGTCCTCTTTTTCCTCTTTGTATTTTGTGATCCTAGACAAACACAGCTGCTCTCCCCATTCACTTTGTTTATAGATCCAGTGTTTCAATATCCATCATCTGGAAACTCCTCCTATGTCTCTGGCGTGTTGCCCCAGATAGCTCAATGTCTCATCAAAGCCAGCACAGCTGAGAGACACCTGGAATTCCCTTTCTCCAATTGTTATTATTTTCTTGTGGGTTCCCTACAGACACCACCACTCATTCTACTTGCTTCTCATATCCACTGGTAAGAAGTTGCCTCCAGCCTAACCTAATTCTGCTGTTCAGACTTGTATCCAAGGTTCTTTCTCTGGAGCTCTTGGTCTCTCTCGTGGTTTAGCTGCATAGCTGTAAGTCTTCTCCAACCTTCTGGTGTCCACAACTGATTAATTCAGTTACACTGGCAAAGGCAATTCCAGTCTGCTCACAGTCACTCCCCATGATCACCATCCTAGCCTGATGCTTTGAAAATGTGTTTTTTTTGCAGTTCTCTTCTCCTGAGCATGTCACACATCAACACCTGACTTCCAAGAGTGTCAGGATGTGGTCTTATTAGATGGTACCCATAAACACATCAGATCCACTTCATTTTTCTCCTTCATGTCTCTCCTTTAAGTTCTTTCAGTTGATAGTTTCAAAGAAGACAACCACCAAGATTTTTGTCTGATACTCTGTCAGGTGTTCTCATAATTCCCACACGATTCACTGTGCCTACCCTTTGTGTAGAAGTTCCCCACTGTGTAATTTTTGAGTTGCAGGCTCTCTTTGGGGTGTGTACTTGTGTAGCACTTCTCACAAGGAGTCCTCCAAACTGACCTTGTCTTGAAATTCCACAGGGGAAAAAAATCCACATAGTGTGAACCAAACCAGGAGGATAACATTCTCCCCCTGTACTCAGCACTGGTTAGGCCACACCTTCAGTACTGTGTCCAGTTCTGGGCCCCTCAGGAAAGATGCTGAGTTGCTGGAACATGTCCAGAGAAGGGCAACAAAGCTTGTGAGGGGTTTGGAACACAAGCCCTGTGAGGAGAGGCTGAGGGAGCTGGGGTTGCTTAGCCTGGAGAAGAGGAGGCTCAGGGGAGACCTTCTTGCTCTCTGCAACTACCTGAAGGAAGGTTGTAAACAGGTGGGGGCTGGCCTCTTCTCCCAGGCAACCAGCACCAGAACGAGAGGACACAGTCTCAAGCTCTGCCAGGTTTAGTCTGGATGTTAGGAAGAAATTCTTCATAGAGAGAGAGATTTGCCATTGGAATGTGCTGCCCAGGGAGGCGGTGGAGTTGCCGTCCCTGGAGGTGTTTAAGAAGAGACTTGATGGGGTTCTTGGTGCCATGGTTTAGTTGATTAGATAGTGTTGCATGATAGGTTGAACACAGTGATCTTGAAAGGTCTTTTCCAACCTCCTCTCCTCTCCTCTCCTCTCCTCTCCTCTCCTCTCCTCTCCTCTCCTCTCCTCTCCTCTCCTCTCCTCTCCTCTCCTCTCCTCTCCTCTCCTCTCCTCTCCTCTCCTCTCCTCTCCTCTCCTCTCCTCTCCTCTCCTCTCCTCTCCTCTCCTCTCCTCTCCTCTCCTCTCCTCTCCTCTCCTCTCCTCTCCTCTCCTCTCCTCTCCTCTCCTCTCCTCTCCTCTCCTCTCCTCTCCTCTCCTCTCCTCTCCTCTCCTCTCCTCTCCTCTCCTCTCCTCTCCTCTCCTCTCCTCTCCTCTCCTCTCCTCTCCTCTCCTCTCCTCTCCTCTCCTCTCCTCTCCTCTCCTCTCCTCTCCTCTCCTCTCCTCTCCTCTCCTCTCCTCTCCTCTCCTCTCCTCTCCTCTCCTCTCCTCTCCTCTCCTCTCCTCTCCTCTCCTCTCCTCTCCTCTCCTCTCCTCTCCTCTCCTCTCCTCTCCTCTCCTCGATAGCTGAGAACATTGAAAAGCAGTGACTCAATCTGCAGTGGATCCTGTATTTCTGGAGCAACCACACACACACACACACTATAAATTAGCATGAAATTGGTCATTCTGTCAGCCTCAGGTTTTGTCCTTTCCTTCTCAGCTTGACAAATAAACGTGCATGCACTTGCCCATTGGCAACACCTCTTGAAGGTGCATGCTACGTGGCAGCAGTGGGACCCGCAGCACAATCACAGTCCTAAATCATCTTTCCTTTTACCATGTGAACAATCATTTTGATGGCTGCACACATCATTAGATGTAACTTTTTCTTTGCACCGATTGACCACCAGGGTGCTCCCCAATTAAATGTCCTCTCCTATAGCTTTATGTTGAGGGCTTGCATCTTGCCCAAAAGGCTTGCATCTGTTTTCTGGTTTTGTGTGCTTCTGCTCAGCAGGAAGGAAATTTAAGTACTTTGAAACCTGACTGGGATGATTTTTCTTTTGTCTATCTAAAATTTGCCACCCAGTTTTGGAAGGGATAGTTGTAAGCCTAAAGGGGTAATTCTCACTGATGCTGCTGAGAATGTACTTTCCCTGGCACGTAATTTTAAAAGGTTGCCTAATACTTGTGTAATTTAAACACAGAGATGCAAACAAATCATGCTTTTCCCCCCGCTCTGACACCTGAGCAACCAAAGCTGATTTTCTGACATGCAAACCTAGGGCAGCTGTCTGATCTTTTAATCTGCTACATATGCTTTGCCTGATGCTCTCCCTATAGGAGAACAAAAACTGCTGGAGACATTATTCTGCCTCTTGCTCTGCAAACTCAAGACCTACAACCCTCTCCTATTCCCAAACTGAGAAGCAGCAGCTGTGGGAGATCTTAGCCAAAGCTGCTTCGTTGCTGGGGGGCCTTAGGAAATACACAGCATAGACTCTTCTGGCCACTGAGCCACAGGATTTTGGAAGCAGCTCGCTCTTTCTCCTCTTATCATTTTAATCAATTAAAAGGGTTATCCATCCTGTGCTAATCTCCCTTCAACCCTTACTAGATCAAAAGACTGCAGTTGATTATCGCTGCGGATTAACAGGATGTCAGACAAATGTTAATTTGTATGTTACATGTCAGCATCGATTGCGTGTCTCTAAGGCCTGCAGAACTGAGGTGAATATGATTAAGACAGACAAAGAAAGAGAGCTTGAGCTATGGCTGTTTTCATGCTCTCCAAATCACAGAAAGATGGGAATGGCTGTCCCACAGCTCTGCTCAAGGAACAGAGGGGGAAGAGCAGTGTTTGTATTGTATTTGTCCTTACCCTGGCAACACAAAAACCCCAACCCAAACCCTATTTTCTCCTATTTCCTGTTACTCATAATCAAGGGGTCAAAAAAAACCACCCTAAACCACCCCAAAACCCAAACCAAACCACCACCAACAAAAACCAATTCCAAAACAACCCGCCATCAAAACTTGGATGTGAAAGATTGAATCATAGCATAGAGCGATAGGATGGCCCAGTGGCCTTGCAGTGTGCTTCACTGCCTGCTTAGAGCATGCCTTATGTGAATACATTAAAAATAAAAGTCAATCTGTCTTTTAGGAGGGGGAAAAAACCCCAACATTGTTCTATGGGGAGTGGGAGTGAAAAGGGTAGTCTGTCGTGCCAGACTAGGCAGCAGCCAGAGAGCCAAAAGCTCTGTGCAAGCCCACTGTAAGCAAATTCATTGGATAAATGCCACGTCAGAGCAAGAAGTGACAACAAATGCCTCTGTTAGCTGGCATGCTTCTATTTCTGTTTACTGGGGGAGCTCTGGAGATTCTTTCATCCTGGGCTGTGCTATAACAAAGACATTTTCTACACAGTCCTGAAAGTGATCAGAGTATCACAGTATAAGCAAGTATAAGCAAGGTTGGAAGAGACCTAGGGGATCATTGAGTCCAACCTATCACCACAGACCTCATGACTAGACCATGGCACCAAGTGCCACATCCAATCTCCTCTTGAACACCTCCAGGGACGGTGACTCCACCACCTCCCTGGGCAGCACATTCCAATGATGAACAACTCTCTTGGTGAAGAACTTTCTCCTCTAAACCTCCCCTGGTGCAGCTTGAGATTGTGTCCCCTTGTTCTGGTGCTGGTTGCCTGGGAGAAGAGACCAACCCCCACCTGGCTACAACCACTTTTCAGGCAGTTGTAGAGGGCAATAAGGTCACCCCTGAGCCTCCTCTTCTCCAGGCTAAACAACCCCAGCTCCCTCAGCCTCTCCTCACAGGGCTGTGCTCAAGGCCTCTCCCCAGCCTTGTTGCCCTTCTCTGGACACGTTCAAGTGTTTCGATGCCCTTCTTAAACTGAGGGGCCCAGAAGTAGTGGTCATGGCACTGCTCCTGCTGATGAGTGGACTTTTAGATTGTTTTAGTGGTGGACTCTCAACATTAGGGTCTGCTGTCTTTCTTAAAACAAATTCTAGTTTTCCCATGTGGTGGCAAGAGTTTCTTCTATACAGAAGCAGAGTACATGCATTTGTGCAACTCCCAAGCATGCCTCAGCAACAAAGTGTTTTGTCTGTAGGTTCATGCCCATTCAGTGTGCTTATGGCTCAGTGAAGTGCCCGATGGTGATGCCCAAGTCAGCTTGGAAGCAGGGACAGCAGCAGGAGATATGGTCCTGTGCTGTCCAGATCCTGTAGCCCCCACAAAGCTGCCTCAGTCACTGGGTCAGGGAAACTCTCCTACCTAGTATGCCAGGATGTCATTATTTAGCTTTAAATTCTTCTGAACACTCAGTGATCAGGGTAGAAATCCCAATCTACCTTAGAGAAACGTATAAAGATGCAAGAGGTGTCCATCTGGGCAGGAGGTCATTGCCTTACCTATGTCACCAAAGCAGATAGGTGTGTGGCAGATGTGAAAGGCAGTATTGTCCCTGGCGCATGTCTTCTGGATGTGTCTCTCCTGACTTAAGTATTGTCTGAGTTTCCAGCCCATGGGGTTAAATATGTGTCCAGGCTTGTTTTTACATGGTGTCAGAATATGAGTGAGGGGAGACAGGGCAGGGAGGAGACCTTGCAGAGTCCTTCTTTCAGAAGCCAAGGTTGACTCTGAATTCAAACAGGCCTCTTTATGTTTTTCATTGATTTTACCCTACACCTTTCACCACCCAACTCAGAAGCTTGGTAGGAAAAGCACACCAGATAATCAGTGTATACTTGATAATATTATGCTGCTTGGCATTTATCGTGGTTTAAAAAGCATAATAGAATTCCAGTTAACACCTATCATCAATCACTCAGCACCATTTCATATATTGTGAAAAGTCACCAACACAGACATGCTGCAGTTACAACTACTGCTTATACATGGTAGGCTTTGCCCCTCTGGTGGGTGATGCAGAAGTTCAGGCTGAGGGAAGGGAGAGGATCTAGTGGCTTAGAATAATGGACTTTAACATGGGCAGGGACAGCTGTGATAATCTCATTGAGCTTCTGTGTAACACAGGCCACAGATTTCCACACAGTAATGGCAAGACAGGACTTCCCCCTAGTCAGCAAGGATTTGGAGGGAAAAAAGTTGGTGACCTGTGGTGGAAGTATCTGTGCTGTGGTGGTGTGTGCTTCCCACAGCAGGAGCAGCAGAATCAAGTGAGTACCTTGCACAAGCTGACCCTTGTTCATCTCACTTCTTTTATTTCAGAAGATCAGCTATTCTCTTCAAAGCTCCCCTGCATCTTCTGCAGTTGTTTATAGCAGTACAAAGCAGAGATTTGCAACAGCTGTAAATCTGTTCTGTTGTGGCATCACAGGCAACCCTCACGGCAACCCTCACATTCATGTGAGGGCTGGAGTGGTGCTGGGACAGTGCAGCATCGGTCCTAAGAAGTAAAGTGAGGAGTAGCTGTAGTCACTTTTGTCTGCTGCAAGAGCTAGCCACGATTTTCATCAGTAAGTACCCAATCCATCATTATGCTGCTTGGTAACAGACTGATTTTAACACGATCAGTATTCTGGGAGGAGGCATCTGGAGATGTAGTGACTGAGGAGGGACTCTTGATTCCTAAAGGCTAAAGTCAGTCATGGCAATTGTGATAAACTGGCATGTGCTTCTGCACAGCACAGGCCAGGGACCACCTCCAAGTGCAGAACAACAGAGGGTAGACACTTACATGCCTCTGCAAATCACCCAGGGGTGTTTTCACCCAAGCAGCAGCAGCTTCCTGTGGAGTCACAGCATCTATGAAAGGCTTCTCGTCCAAATGTGACGCTAGTGGATCCAGGATTCACCTCACTCAGCTGTTCCAGTGCTTAATTTACCTTCCTTTAAAACCATGGCCCCTGGGTTCTGGTCTGGATTATTCAAAGTGCTGTCAGTGTATTTTGTTTTGCTTTCTGATTTCAGCTTGTTTCCTGGCTCTGACATAGGCTTTTCTATATAATCTTGGACTACCCACTTAATCTCTTTCTACCTCAATTCATTGTTTCAAGGAGGAGATTACTTTTCTCTTCTCTAACCCCTCTATTTCTTAAGATCAAAGGCTCCCTTGGGTATGGATCTGCATCTTGACACACTTTCTGAGGTGCAGGTGAAAGTACCATTATCCTGACTATGGCTTGTGTAGCTGTGCTGGACTAGGCCTTAAGAAAACTTATTTTTTTACATTAAACATGTCAGCATCTTAGCAGCTTTCACATTATTTATGTTGCAAATTAAGGAACAGAGCAGGTAGGAGCACCATGTCTTGATTACTGCAATAACTTTTCTTCTCCCAGCCCACACCACAGCGCTCACCTAGCTGTCCAAAGAGGCTTCACACCGTGAAGAATTAATATTTTAATATCTTCCTCCATATCCTGCCTGAGCAGAGCTGCTTGGATTTGAGTTTTTCCAAAGAGCATCTCTTACAGGAGAGGCAACAGAGTGTCTGAAAGGGCTCCAGTGGCTCAATAACGGCATGAGATTGAACACATCCAAGTGCCGGGTTCTGCACACTGGCCACAGCAACCCCATGCAGTGCTACAGGCTGGGGTCAGAGTGGCTGGAGAGCAGCCAGGCAGAGAGGGACCTGGGGGTGCTGGTTGGTGGTAGGATGAACATGAGCCTGCAGTGTGCCCAGGCAGCCAGGAGGGCCAATGGCATCCTGGCCTGCATCAGGAACAGTGTGGCCAGCAGGAGCAGGGAGGTCATTCTGCCCCTGTACTCTGCACTGGTTAGGCCACACCTCGAGTACTGTGTCCAGTTCTGGACCCCTCAGTTTAGGAAGGAGGTTGACTTGCTGGAAGGAGTCCAGAGAAGGGCAACAAAGTTGGTGAGGGGCTTGGAACACAGCCCTGTGAGGAGAGACTGAGGGAGCTGGGGTTGCTTAGCCTGGAGAAAAGGAGACTCAGGGGTGACCTTATTGCTCTCTACAACTACCTGAAGGGGGGTTGTAGACAGGTGGGGGCTGATCTCTTCTCCCAGGCAGCCAGCACCAGAACAAGAGGACACAGTCTCAGGCTGCACCAGGGGAGGTTCAGGTTTATGTGACGCAGAAGCGCTGCTGTGTCTCAGCACCCTGCTCTGCGTTTGACGTGCACAAGGAATGTGCTGGTTAGGAATTCTGCAAGCTTGTGTGGGTCAGCTTTTCAGAGATGCATAAGGGTGACCTTATTGCTCTCTACAACTACCTGAAGGGAGGTTGTAGACAGGCAGAAGTTGGTCTCTTCTCCCAGGCAGCCAGTACCAGAACAAGAGGACACAGTCTCAGGCTGCGCCAGGGGAGGTTTAGGCTGGATGTTAGGAAGAAGTTCTATACACAGAGAGTGATTGCCCAATGGATTGTGCTGCCCAGGGAGATGGTGGAGTCGCCGTCATTGGAGGTGTTCAGGAGGAGACTTGACAGGGTGCTTGGTTGCATGGGTTAGTTGTTTAGGTGGGTTGGATTGGTTGATGGGTTGGACGTGATGCTCTTGAAGGTCTCTTCCAACCTGGTTTATTCTATTCTATTCTATAATATTATTTGGGTGTTGTGCTCCTGCTCGCTGCCATGACCAAGTGACCAGAGAGCCCTTCCTCTCACCTTCCAGTGCAGCAGGATCCTACTGCAAATACTGAGGCAGTCAGGTGTATACACAGAGAACATATGGTGACTGCCTGGGAACGCTGCCATCACTTACTTTCTGAATGATGTGGTTTCTAGACCTGCTTTATTGTCTGTCTACCTCTATGGCCAGTAAGACAAAATTGTCCCAAAATCCCTCCAGAATTTTTCCATCTGTCAGATGAATGAATCAAAGCACAGTTTTGTTTCACAGGGATAATTGAAACAAAACAAAACAAAAGCAGAGAATTTAAGGATGTACAACCACGTCCTTATCTATAATCCCTCTAAAGTACTAAAGAGATATTTCCAGGACTTCACAGCAGTGTTGTCACAGAGGGACCTCAGTAATATCTGCACCTCTTTAGAATATCTTACAGAGATGGAAAACCAGATCAGCTTTGGAGGATAGTGTATTTCACCCTACAGCAACTATAGGTATGGTCTCTTTAGCTTGAGTAACGCAGAAGACACTGTCCTGATGTTTTACCCCTAGATGGCACTGCCTGGCAACCTGGCTTCATTTTGCCTGCCATCCTTTACCTTGGTTTCGTAGCCCAAGTTTCTGCTTCACTCAAGATTGGGTAGAAAATAGGACAACAGAGATAAGGGAATTAAATTTCTGCCCCTCGTAGTCGAAGTGGCAAATGTTCTCTTGCCTGAAACTTGCAAGGGAAAGGGCAAATAAGTCTTCAAGCAAAGTGTTATAAAGCAGGAGGTCCTATATGTGTGCAGTGAGATAGTGTCTGGGGTTTTTTTGTGTGTGTGTGCATGCAGCAGATATTTATTCTGACAGGGCTGCCTGCTGTTAAACCCAGTGTTCCAGAGGACTCAAGATGTGAAGATGCATTGTTATGAGCTAGTGACCTATTTAATTCTCCAGCAATCTTAGGGAAACGTGGCTTAATGCAACACATTTTTCCAAATTAACTGCCTTCCCCTGCAACTTGCAGCTTGCTTTTGTGTGCTTTAAATTCTTAAGTAATATTTCAGGGCATGTTATGTTGCAGATCAGAAACTCCTTGTGAAAGTCCAGCTAGCAAAGTGGTATCTGAATATTGAAGCTGTTTGGATTAGTCTTACCTGGATGCATTCCTCATGAGACAACCGTAGGTCTTCATACTCGTGTGAATATTTGGCTCAAGTTTTGCAGGCTAGCAATAATCCTAAGCAATGGTTTAATTACTAATTTCTACAATGATTTCAGGTATCATTTGTTTACTTGTGCATTTACAGAGAAAATATGAACAGAAGAGGAAAATACCTTTTTTTAAAGGGCTAACATTAGACACTGCCCAAGTACTAGATGTATTTCTTGCAATTCTTTCCCAGTCCACCCCTAGGTTTCCTTTCTAGCCCACAGAACATGATGTAATAGTACAGGTAGGCACATGCTGCCACAGCTTCTGAAAAGAAACATTCTGTGCATCCTTGTAGATTCACAGATTCATAGAATGGCTTGGGTTAGAAGGGACTTTAAAGATCATCTAGTTCCAACCCCCCTGCCATGGGCAGGGATACCCTCCACTAGACCAGGGTGCTCAAGTCCTCATCCAGCCCGGCCTTGAACACCTCCAGGGAGAGGGCATCCACAGCTTCCCTTGGCAACTTGGTCCAATGTCCCACCACCCTCACTGTATCATAGTATCATAGTATCATTCAGGGTTGGAAGGGACTACAAGGATCATCTAGTTCCAACCCCCCTGCCATGGGCAGGGACACCCCACACTAGATCAGCCTGGCCAGAGCCTCATCCAGCCTGCTCTTAAACACCTCCAGGGATGGGGCCTCAACCACCTCCCTGGACAACCCATTCCAGGGCTTCACCACTCTCATGGTGAAGAACTTCCTCCTCACATCCAGCCTGAATCTCCCCACCTCCAGCTTCATTCCATTCCCCCTAGTCCTATCACTACCTGAGATCCTGAGAATTCACTCCTAGTTTCCACTCTAAATCTGCCCTCCTCCAGCTTCAATCCCCCTTTATGGAATCTCCTTCTCTGGAGACTTTCAAAACCTGCCTGGTGTGCTCCTGTGTGGCCTGCCCTGGGTGATCCTGCTTGGACAGGGGGGTGTTGGACTCAATGATCTCTGGATCTGGTCACTTCCAACCCCTAACATTCTGTGAGTCTGTGATTCTGCGACACCCAGGCTGCCTCCTGAGGATCGTCGATGAGCTACTGAAGAAGCCCACAGAGACCCATGTGGTATACCAATCAAGTTAATTATTAATGACTGAATAAAAATAGATTGTTACACAAAAAAAAAAATGAATAAAAATAGATTGTTATCAAATGATGAAAATCCAAATCTGCATCTAAATCAGTTGTGCAGCACCCTCTGGTTTTAATTAAGTTGAAACAACTCAGCCATGGCACTGAGCGTTGAACTGCAGTGGGAAAGAGATAGGAGAGGGTCAGTCTTGACACTGACATACACACAACTTGTTTTGTCACATTTCCCACCATGCAGCTCTAGTGCTTGTCTATCAATCAGCCTACCTGGCAATCTTTTATGCTCAGCAGTCTTTTCCAATCTTTATTGTAGGAGTTTGGTGTGATACCAAATATAGACTTGTAACACTTGGATATGGCCTGTAGTTCTTCCATAATCTTCTTTGACAGTGAACTGCAAGTCAAAAGATTATAAGGCTTAGTAAATAAAGCAGCAGCCTTTCACCTGCCAGGCAGACTTGCTTTAACCTTGCTTTGTGAGATGACTTTGATCCCAGAGTGCTTCTGAGCAGATAGGAATTTGTGCAACCAGAAACTGTCATCCTACATCTTGGGTAAAAGGTGAAGTTTGGTTCTGGAGCCTGAACATTCAGGTCAAAATTTAAAGCAGAACACGTATTTAAATAATAGGTTTTTGTAGGTGGTACAGGATTCACAGAGGAACTAAGATGCCCTTCAGATAATCCTTCAGAGGAAACTCTTATTTGTGTGTATCAAAGATGAATTTTAAATATGAAGTCCAGGGTATGTTTTCAAGCTCTTTCCCAGAAACTCCTTGCCCAATGTTGCACTGAGATACTTGATTGCCTTCCTGTCATACCTCAAACGTGGCATCTACTAGTCAGTACCACGGGTGTTGCCATCCTAGTCTCAGGATCACATCCTCTTGGTTGTAGGGACATATAAATTTGTTAGTAAATCCTAATCTTAGTGTCTTGAACTGCTTCTGGATTGATTTGGGGTTGTGATGTTTGTCCACAGGACCATATGCTGAATGCCTTTTTGATACTGTGCCCTGGAAGGGAGGAGACTGATGACAGCTACCACCTGGATTTCTAGCCTGAGGAACGAGCCTCACACAGCCAGCGTTGTACCAGAGCATATTGGCCTTCTTTTGTTTAGCATTCATTGAAATAGATGTAAAGGAGTGGATTATTTATGATATTTTCAATGAAGAGCATCAAAAATTTGCTGGTGATTGAACTCCTGTTGTCTGGTAATGATTGCAGCATGTTACTGCAAATCCACAGGTATCTTTTCACTTGGCTTGGTCAATAAACACCTCCACAGCAGTACATGAGAACGGTGGCAGTTTGTGGTCTAAGGAATTGCTTTGCTGTGATGAGGACAGAAAGAAGTGATGAGCTGCAGTTCTCCTGGTAAACAGCTATGGACCAATCTGCTCATGGGAGAAACTGGTGTCAGGTGATATTGCTTGGCAGAGACAGCAAAGCCTCAGAACCACAACACTGGTACCCACCCTACCTGATCTTTGCACACAGACATACCTGGCTCAGTTTGTTTTCAGCACATCCATTTCAACCAGTGCCATAGCTTTCCTGAAGGACAATTCACCTGAGCAGGATTTTGGTCAGCCCCCTTGTTTTACTTTCAAGATTAAGTGTACTTGCAGAATATAAAGTTCTTTAGTCCTGGTCAAAGGCAGGGAGATTTTGTTTGTGTGAATTTGGTGACAACAGAATGTTGTAAGTTATTTACTTAATATTTTGCTGGCTTGAAAACAGAGTATATGAATTTCTGCCAAGGTATATTTCACTAATGTGAATGTTCATAGAGTTTGTTTTCATTATCACCTTGTTAGGTACAGGGACACTGCTTGCAGGTAAAAAATTGGCTAAGTGTTTGTTAGGTCTTCTCCCTGTTCCAGTGGCATACCCAGACCTCCTAAAGTAACCTGAAGAATATCCAGAGGCCAAATGCAACAGGTCAGTAAGCAAGTGCTCAAATGTACTTCAGTTCAGATGAGGTAATGCCATCCCCACCAGCTGCTCAGTGCTCAGTTCCTCCTGCTGAGAGCCCACCTGCACAGCCTGCCACCAGTTGCTGAACTTTCTTCCCCATAGGTGCTGCGCAGTGGCTAATCCAACTGTGCCTAAGGCCTCCACAAGAAGCTTGACCTCTGCTCAGAAGCTTTAAATACAGATGGAATGTGTCCCTTTAAGAGAAGGAAGGAAATAGAGAAGAAACTAGAATTCAATTTAAGGAAGAATGATGATAATGTAGTAAAAAGCAATGTCTCGAGAAAGATGCTGTTGAGAGGCACTGGTGAGATGGGACACAGAGATAACATCATGGCTTGTTATCCATCACACTTGCAGCAAGTCCAGAATAAAGCATCTGACAGAATTATACCCTAATGGCTGGTATTTAATAGCTCATTTCTTTCTGGCATCTGCAGAATGCTCATGGGGATATTTGCTGTTTAATAGAATTGCTGACAGTGATCAAAAGTCTAAAAAGGGGCCGGCAGAGAACCAGAAGCAGAGAAAAAAATGTCTGTAGTTTTGGACCATGCTTTGGAGAAGACAAAAGTGCAGGAATGACTTTATGTTTTCTCTTAGGACTGGTCGTGTGCTGAGGCCAAGGTCAGGCTCAGGAGGTGTTTCAGCCAGTGCTGGTTGGCCCAGGCCAAAGTCATGCTGAGGACTAGGGTAGGCGTCGGTGGCCTCGAGCACTCCTGGGGCTGGTTAATTCACTAATATAGATCCAGCCTTCATGCCAGTTCCCTTCTCTTGTCAAAACAACATAAGGGAAAGACCTGATGCTGGGTTTACCATAATACGATTAAAGAAAGCTCTTCTCAGAGACAGTGGGAGCAGAAAAAGCTTCTGTGTGAGCTTTTGTTTGCCTGATGTTAACACTACCTTCCTTTCTAGCCCTCTTCTAGTATTAGGAACTGTGTAGGCAACATGAGGCAGGGATTTCTCCCAGGAACACAGTCACAGAAGTAATCCTGCTTCAGCTTCTCTTACAGTTTCATTTTGCTCCCCTACAAGATATGCTAATTTACTTTGACTTTCCATGGGACCCATGAGAGGAGAAATGGCCTTACATCCTTTATATCTTGGTCTTGATCTTGGTCTTCAAAGATCAGTTCCATACCTCCATCAGTTTCTCCTCCTCACGTTCACATCCCTGCCCATCACAGGAAATCTTGGCTGATTTGCTTACAGGCACAGAGGCTGCACAGAAGGCATCAGCACAGGTCATGTCAAGTGTGGTGGAACACTGGAACAGGTTGCCTGGGAAGGTGGTTAGGGCCCAATCCCTGGAGATATTTAAAGTGAGGCTCCACGGGGCTCTGGGCAGCCTGATCTAGTGGAGGAGGTCCCTGCTTGCTGCAGAAGGGGTTGGACTAGATGACGTTCAGAGATCCTTTCCAACCCAGACCATTCTATGATTCTATGGCATTCAAAAACATTCCACCATCACAGACATTCCCAGGACCACCTTCACCCTGGGGCACCAAGGAATTAGTCACAGAAAAGGACAAGGATTCTTTTGTTGTAAACTGCTTGATAAATTCATCAAGAATCAAGGTATTCAAACCATTTTGCCCTGGATTGAAGAAATTAGGGTTCAACAAAAATGCTCTTCCTATACTGAAAGCTACTTAATTTTGAGAGATCATCTCCACTAAAGCATCCCATTAATTTTCTTTCCTAAATAGTTTGAATATTCTCTGCAAATCTTTTAAAATCCTGGAGGTTCCTATTGAAGGACCCTGGAAAACCAACTTCTAACAACCAAAGGTGCAAAGGTTTATCACCTACTGCTCTGAACAGTTTTGTGGCAAACTTATCACTCATAATTCACAGCTGAAGCTGCCTGTGCAGCTGGGGGAGTGCCTCTTTCACACCTCCAGTGATCAGGGGAATACTCAGGGCTTTGAGCTCTGTAGGAAGGTCACGGTTCAAACCACTTAACCTCCTCCCAAGGAACTGCTGCATGTCTGCTGTCAGGTCTTTGGGTCTCTCAGATGCCTGGTAAATGCCAATCCCAGGATTCAATGTGCTTGTCAGGGAGTATTTTCAGGTATTAATTTTTAAGACTTATGGGATTAGAAGGATAGTTTGCACATTTTTCTCCTAGGAAGATCTAAGTGGATGGGTGTTATCATCACCCAGGGTTTCATTGGGAACTATTTACCTTGTGAAGAGGCATCACCCTGTTGAGAGAGGTACAGAACAATGCAGAACTTTTTGTCTCCTTTGAAAAAATGATTTGCCTCTAGGCTCAACAAAAGTGCTGGCCAGCAGGAACAGAGAGGTCATCATCCCCCTGGTGAGGCCACACCTCGAATATTGTGTTCAGTTCTGGGTCCCACACTATAGGAAGGATATTGAGGTGTTGGTGTGTGTCCAGAGAAGGGCAATAAGGCTCATGAAAGCCTGCAGCACATGGTCTTATGAGCAGCAGCTGATGGAGCTGGGGTTGTTCAGTCCAGAGAAGAAGAGGCTGAGGGGAGACTTCATCTCTGTCAACAACTACCTGCAGGGAAGCTGGAGGGAGGAGGGGGCAGCCTCTTCTCCTTGGTGTCAAAAACCAGGACTAGAGGAAGACTTAGGCTGGATATTAGGAACTATTTCTTTACTGAAAGAGTTCTCAGACATTGGAATGGGGTGCCTAGGGCAGTGGTGGAGTCACCACCCCTGGGGGTGTTCAAGTGGTGTGTGGAGCTGGCGCTTAGGGACACAGTTTAGCGTTGCCCCTTCAGTGCTGGGTCAAGGGTTGGACTGGATGATCTTTGAGGTCTCTTCCACTCAGATCTAGTCTGTGGTTCTGTGATTCTGTGATTTGTATCAGAAATGTTTCAGTTTTGAGATCTCTTTTGTACAACATGTTTATAGGCATGGATGGAATGTCTATAAATATTCATGTGCCAAATATATTCAATAAATGTGAAAGGGTGCAAATCAACCCTTGAGAAAACTCCATTTGTCTCTTATGAAAGAGGGATTTAAAATTTTATTTTTATTAATATCTAAAGTACTTTTAATGATTTCATGGCAAGAGGCAGAGAATCAGTAATTTGCTGGTGACAGTCCTCAAAGGCCATTTGTTCACAGCTATTTATACCCTTCTGTTAAACAGAGCTATCCAAAGCTAAGCAACCAAAAGTCACACCACTGTATCACACTGTGGTCTTTCACACAGGAGCCAAATTTTGGTTCACATCATAAAATATATTGCCAGCTAGGATTGCTTCAGTTGTTGCATAACCCTGTAATCTACAGCCAAGATATCAACTGTGCTGGCTCCTGCACCATGGAGCTTTGCCTGCTTCAGCCCTAATCCGGAAACACGCTTGAGACAGAGGATTTGCAGTGTCAGGTCACCGAGGGATCTCTTGCTTTTCCCTACCTTGGAAAGTCATCAGCCTAATGAGCAGCAACACCCCGCTCTCCTCACCACTGTCCCCAGAGGAACACGGATGACAGCGGCTTCAGCAAGCATAGCACAGTGCTGGCCACCAAAATGCTCCTCCAGGAAAAAAAAGCAAACAGCATCTTCCTTTTAAACTGATGTGTCTCTCCCAAAATAGCTATGGATGAACAGGCATTTAGCTGAAATCTCCTGGCAAACAGCATCTGTGAGAAAAGGCAGAGAACTCAGTGCTCTGAAGCGTGGCTGGAGGAAGGATCTTCATCCCATCTGCCAGAGTCTCAGATGTCTCAGCACTGCCCATGGCACAGCAGCAGGGTGAATGGTTTGGTTCCCTCCCATCATTTGTCACCTCGTAGTAGATACTGCAGGCATGAGGCTTGACTCTCTGGAACTCAGCAAGTGCCACTCTTGCTGGTTCCTTATGCAACTGCTCTCCACAAATAATTAAAGATTTTGAAGAGTAAGGCCTATCATGTCAGTAACTCAATATCAAGTGGGGTGTTCCACCTAGCAGGGAAGTAGATGGCTCTTGGGTATTGCCTCAGCTAGGGGGAAGCACAAACACTGAGCAGCCACTGAAACCAGGCTAGAGCTCCATAGGTTGGCATCTTTAAAATTCTCTTTTAAGACCAGAGAAGACGTGTGGAGATGTTCCTTTGCTGTAGTTAGGTTTAAAATAAATATCTTACTTTCTGAGAGAAAACAAAACTAAACCAAAGAGCTTTTCATAGTTGAAAAAGAGAGGAAGGTTCATTGTGAAAGTTCATGGTGAAGGTTCATTGAGCATTTGGCTGAACAGTGATGCTTATGTCTGCAAAGTCAGTGTATTTATAGCAGCCTAATACGAAATAGAAAGTTAAGTCCAGGCCTAATTCCTTGATCTGAACTTCGAAGCTGAGGTCAGAAAACTGCAGTGTCAGTCATGGGGGGTGTCTGAGAGGGTGACCAACAACAGCACTCACACAGCTCTTGTCTTCTGGGGTGACTTGTCCTCATCCCTCAAGATCTCTCACAGGCTGCTGGGTTCTCTCATCACTGAATCTTTAACTGAAAATGTACTAAGCTACCCTGGCTCTGTGGGACAGTGAGAAGCACTTAGGAGACCACCTGGGAACAGGACCTGTTTGTGTACCAGTGTCCAGGGATTACTGTGCACTCTTTGAGTCTCTCCTCGAGCAAGAGCCTCACTTAGTGATGTGGAACTCTTGCAAAAAGCAAATGCCTGCACGAGAAACTCGGTGAACAAGGGTAAAAGAGCAAGGAGAAAGGGAAAGATCTGTGGTCTGGGTAAAGTTATCTACTCAATCACAGGATTAAAACTGAGGTCAGTGTAATGAGGAGAATAAAAATAAATCATTGCAATAACTTCCATGTTTCAGTAAGTGACTGAGACCTTCAGACCCATGAAACATTTCAATCATCATGCAGAACGCTGGCATTTATAGATCTGAAATAATTGTCCATGGCTGAGTAAAGAAGTAAACTGATTATGGCCCAGATTGATTTGGGGCTAGGGGTGTTTATGAATACACAAAGTGGATATTTTGAAGGCCCAGCATAATTCTTTCTCCTTTAACAAACCACTGATCTTTGGCAGGAGGAACTTTGGAAAGCTAACAGAAAATAAGTCTTGATAAACCTTCTGCTGGATCATTAAAAACCCAAAAAAAGGTTTAGAGGCAGATGTTCCTCAGAAGCAGCAAATATTGGCACAAAAGGATTACAGCAGTGACTGTTTAAATACAATGGACTGACTACAGTCAAAATAGCCATGTGCTGTTAGCCAAACATGCTGTTTCCAGAAGGAATATTCTGCCCAAGTGTGTACTGATACTGGTGTGTGAGAACATCCCTAATTAGCTTTGCACCATCACCTGGGATAACAGCATGTGAAGGTGCTTGACAACCTGGCAGCATTAGACCTGCTGAGTATCTCCTGCTCCCTGAAATGTTGCATGGGTTTCAGTAGGAGCTATCGTTTTTCATTAGAAAAACCCTTGACACAACTTCTTCTGAGGGGCATCCTCCATGGATTGAACACCTGAACTTAGTGAAGACAGCAGTGTCTGCCTTGATCCGAAGCATTGGTTATTTACTGAGGACAAGGTGACAAGCAGTGTTCGCTGCATTCTCTGCTCACAGAAAGCTTCAAATGAGAGGCTCCCTGAGCAAAGTATGGCATCTGCATCTTTACATTCATAGATTCATAGAAAGGCTTGGGTTAGAAGAAAACTTAAAGATCACCCAGTTCCAACTCTCCTACCATGGACAGGGACACCTTCCACTAGACCAGGTTGCTCAAGGCCTCATCCAACCTGGCCTTGAACACCTCCAGGGAGGTGGCATCCACGACCTCCCTAGGAAACATGTTCCAGTGTCTCACCACCCTCACTGAAAATAATTTCTTCCAAATCTCCAGTCTAAATCTGCCCTCCTCAAGCTTCAATCCATCCCCTCTCATCCTATCACTACAAGCTCTTGTAAAAAGTCCCTTCCTGGTTTCTTGCAGGCTCCCTTTGGAACTGGAGGTTGCTCTAAGGTCTCCCTGGACCCTTCTTTTCTCCAGGCTGAACAGCCCTACCTCTCTCAGCCTGTTCCCATAGGGAGATTCTTCAGCCCTCTGATCATTTTTGTGGCCCTCCTCTGGACCTGCTCCAGCAGTTTGAGTTCCCTCTTATGCTGGGGACACCAGAACTGAATGCAGCAATCCAGGTGGGGTCTCATGAGAGCAGAGCAGAGGGGCAGAATCGCCTCCCTCATCCTGCTGATCACACTGCTTTTGATGCAGCCTGTCCTGGGGGGCACAGTTGGCCTTCTGGGCTATTAAGTGCAAATTGAGTTTTCCATCAGCAGATACCCTCAAGTCCTTGTGAAGCTTCAATGGATGTCTTTTACTGTTTCCACTGAATCTGCTTTCAAACTTATTTATACCTTGGTACCTAAGATGTCTTTTGGCACCGAGTTTATCTGATGTGCAGCTATATGAGGCTTGACCTGCTTTGTGTTGTACTTGTTGCAGCATAATTGCCTTTGCTAAGCTCATCTTGCTCAGCAGCCGTGCCATACCTCTGATCACTCTCCTTGCTCTTCTTTGTGTCTTTTCTGCATTTCAGAGGTGAGACAACCAAAGCCCAGAATGCAGGAATGTGATTGAGTTTGTGTGTTATTAAAATGACATTTTAAAGCTGGCTCTCTACTCCTTGCCCGATAATACTTAATCTCCTGTGTTCACTTTGAATTATAGTGAGTATTGAGATGACATTTCCATAAAACAACCCAAAATAAATCTAAGATCTGTTTTTTTTTTGACTGAGTAATGCTTAATGTCAAGATTCTTTTCCCCAGTTTTTATTTTTCTTTGCAGCTGTCAACAGTTGTTCAGTTGAATATAATTTGGGAGCTATTTGTGATCAGTTTTAACTATCCTAAATAATTTTGTCAAGTCAGAAAAACTTACATGTACTTATGGTTCACTATCACCTTATGTAACCCCTTCTCTGACTCATGTATGAATACACCCATCACAGCCCTTTCCAGACTGATAATTTCTTCCTATCCTCTTTCTATCTTTTAGCCAACTATGCTCTTGCAGGGGGCCTTTCCTCTTACCCCATAGAATGACTTAAGTTGGGAGGGTCCTCAGAGATCCTCTGACTCCAACCTCCCCACCGTGGGCAGGGGCACCTCTCAACTAGACTCAGATGCTCAAGGCTTCATCCAGCCTAGCCTTGAACACCCCCAGGGAGGAGGCATCCACAACCTCTCTGGGCAGCCTATTCCAGAGTTCCACCACCCTCATACTGAAGAACTTCTTCCCAAGATCCAGTCTAATCCTACTCACCCTCAGTTTAAAACCCTTCCCCCTTGTCCTGTTGCTAGACACCCTTATGGAAGAACCCTCTCCAGCCTTCTTGTAGGATCCCCTCAGGTATCTTACTTTCTCTAAGTCAACCTACTTTCTGCAAGAGCTTTTGGGAAGGTCTGTTATCAAAAGCCTTTCTGAAATCCAAGCCCAGGAAGTGAAGTGTGAAGTGTCACAGGGCTAAACAAGCATGTGCTGAAACAAGTTAGAGACTCATTACTTCTCCATGCAAAATCTGTGGAGATTCTGCCCTATTAAGTCACATCAATTCATGCATACTGAACATGTATGCAATCTATTGTAGTTTCTACTAATCTCCCCAGTACAAAAGTTCAGCTTCCTAACCTGTAGTTTCTCAGATTCCCCAGGAGTCCTTATTAAGGACTAGAATTGTATTTGTTATCTTCCTTTCCTTTTGTACCCAGGCCAATTTAAGTGACAGGTTACACACCAGCCCTGAGCGCATGACTGTTTCAGATCTGAATTAGCTAAGACCCACTGGGCACATCCTATCAGTTCTGACAATGCTCTATTGATTGATTTTTTGTTTCCAAATTTTCCTAAAATGTCTTTTGCTGCCAGTTCTGACCGAGCTGGTTCTCCTCTTCTGTCCCCTGTCAAGAAAGGCAGAGGGTGTAAGACCAGACCTGGGTTTTGCCACACAGAATGCTGCTGCATATATTGCACGCAGTTTTTCTGCTGCTTCTTTATCCTCCTCGAGCAATCCTTCTGCAGCTCAACTCCCTTTTTGGTCCTACAATTTTTCTAAGAGTTGTGCCATTTCTATTTCTGCAGGAAAAAGATTGTTGCTACCACTCATATCTTAAACTAGCTGCTCCTCCAACAAATTCCGGCCTGCCTCGCAATAGTTTTACATTCAGAATGCCGGAGTGTACAATTCCACCCCCCAACCCCAGTTTTCTGCTTTGGAGAATGTTTCCCCATTTTGAGAGGAAGGTCCTTACCCTCAGAAATGTCTTTGATCTGCTGCATGAGTGCCCAGTCTTTCTTGACCTTTTAAACTTCTTTTGGACGGGAATACATTTACAGTGACCTTCTAATCTAATGCTTTTATGCAACCTCCCTGCCACCTACAATCATTTTGTTCTCTTACCAGGACTTTCTCCTGTCCTTTGAAGGGGTTGCATTATTTTTATGCAGTTTCTGGTTTTGAAGCTGAGTGGTGTGGGAGTGTGGGGCCAGGGTTTTTGATTCTCAGATTTCTCAGTTCTGGGGGGTGATGGATATGAGTGTAATGTTGTTTGCAACATTACAAGATTGTTATTCAATAATGCTTCAGACTAATACCTGGGAGCTAATTCCATGAGAGCTCCACCAAGGCATCCTTCTCTGCTTGTGACTTTTCTAAATAGCTGTGCCAAGAGATAGTAGCTTTACACCACCTGTCACGTCCAAAAATGTAACCTCAGTATAGTGTCCACCAGGGGATATATCTAGGCACAATGGTGTGGAAGGAAGCAGAGAGGAATGACACCTGCCTTTTATTAACATGCTTTCTGCCTTTGTGGATTCTCTAATAACTCCCCCAGCAGTCACAGACCAAGTGATTTCTCCCTTGGGTGATGACAGGACAACTTCATAGTGTGTCCTTCAGGTAGATCTGAAGTTGCAGCTGCTGGGGATCCTGTGCGCTCACCAGGGATGCACTGATGAAGAATGCTGTGTGTTCACAGTATCACAGTATCACAGTATCACTTAGGTTGGAAAGGACCTCGAGGATCATCGAGTCCAACCTATCAACACAGACCCCATGACTAGACCATGGCACCAAGTGCCACGTCCAATCTCCCCTTGAACGCCTCCAGGGTCGATGACTCAACCACCTCCCTGGGCAGCACATTCCAATGCCGAATGACTCGCTCGGTGAAGAACTTCCTCCTCACCTCGAGTCTAAACCTCCCCTGGCGCAGCTTGAGACTGTGTCCCCTTGTTCTGGTGCTGGTTGCCTGGGAGAAGAGACCAACCCCTTCCTGGCTACAACCACCCTTCAGGTAGTTGTAGAGGGCAAGGAGGTCACCCCTGAGCCTCCTCTTCTCCAGGCTAAACAACCCCAGCTCCCTCAGCCTCTCCTCACAGGACTTGTGTTCAAGGCCTCTCCCCAGCCTTGTTGCCCTTCTCTGGACACACTCAAGTGTTTCGATGTCCTTCTTAAACTGAGGGGCCCAGAACTGGACACAGGACTCAAGGTGCAGCCTAACCAAAGCAGAGTACAGGGGCACTATGACCTCCCTGCTCCTGCTGGCCACACTATTCCTAATGCAGGCCAGAATGCTATTGGCCCTCCTGGCCACCTGGTTGATCAAACTCATCCATTTCCTCAATGTATTGCACCCTCCTCTGCTGGGACAATCCATTCTTAAATTCCTATTCTCTCATATAATTTATGTTAATTTTCCAAGATTAACTTCCTTCTATCATGTCTCTGAAGTTCCTACAAAGCAACAGCCAGCTATCCTTGATATCTCGTCGTGTTGGTACATGCACCTCCTTGGTGTATAGACCTGTTTATGTTCATAAACAAGATTAGGTCTGTTTAGTAAGCACAGGGCTGTTTAGATCTGGGGTATGTCTGTAGCAGGTGTTTAGTCTTTTCTTCCAGAAGACCATAGAATCATAGAATTTTTAGGGTTGGAAGGGGCCTGAAGGATCATCTAGTTCCAACCCCCTTGTCTTGGGCAGGTACACCACACATTAGATGAGTATGCTTAGGGCTACATCCAGTCTAGCCTCAAAAACCTCCTGGTTAGCTCAGTGGCAGTGATATTCCTCGCTGCACATGCAGGAATCCTGCTCATGCTTACAGAAGATGCCTTTCCTGCTACTGAAGAGAAAAAGCAAACCCTTGTGTGCTGTCTTATCTATGGTATCCTTCACATATGTATCACAGTGTCTTTTAAAAGTCCTTGAAATGAACATGTAGTGTAAGGTTTTCAAGAGAAACACATGGAGTTAAAACATTCCCTGAAAAGAACTTGTAGTGTAAGATCTGCAAGAGAAACACATGGAGTTAAAACATTCCCTGAAAAGAACTTGTAGTGTAAGGTCTGCAAGAGAAACAGATACAGTTAAAACACTCCCTGAAAAGAACTTGTAGTGTAAGGTCTGCAAGAGAAACACATGGAGTTAAAACACTCCCTGAAAAGAACTTGTAGTGTAAGGTCTGCAAGAGAAACAGATACAGTTAAAACAGCCCCTGAAAAGAACTTGTAGTGTAAGGTCTGCAAGAGAAACAGATGGAGTTAAAACACTCCCTGAAAAGAACTTGTAGTGTAAGGTCTGCAAGAGAAACAGATATAGTTAAAACACTCCCTGAAAAGAACTTGTAGTGTAAGGTCTGCAAGAGAAACAGATACAGTTAAAACAGCCCCTGAAAAGAACTTGTAGTGTAAGGTCTGCAAGAGAAACACATGGAGTTAAAACATTCCCTGAAAAGAACTTGTAGTGTAAGGTCTGCAAGAGAAACAGATACAGTTAAAACACTCCCTGAAAAGAACTTGTAGTGTAAGGTCTGCAAGAGAAACAGATACAGTTAAAACAGCCCCTGAAAAGAACTTGTAGTGTAAGGTCTGCAAGAGAAACACATGGAGTTAAAACATTCCCTGAAAAGAACTTGTAGTGTAAGGTCTGCAAGAGAAACAGATGGAGTTAAAAGGCAGTAATTTTTAACCTCAGTTTTCCTGAGCTGACTTACTGGGCTGAGATGAACTCAGTAACGCGCTGGGGGCCAGTCGTGTCCCCACCTACCCAACCACTGCACAGGCTGGGAAAGCAAGGCTGTCAGATGCTATCTGCTTCAAACAGCCAGCCCAGAAAGTAGCAAGATTTCATGCCAGCTATGGGAGGTGAGGAATCAGGTAGGTGATAAGCCAAGGGAAGCACAAAATTATCAGACTAGTTTGTCCTGTGTGGGGTTCAAGACCAAGAAAACGGTGCCAAACTTCACCTGATGCCACCTTTTATTCAAGAGATGTATAAACCTCTCTTATGCAGGTTACAGGTGGAGGCAGGGCAGTTATTTCCTCAGTGGTAAACACATTCCATCTTGTCAGTTTGTGTAACCTGTGTGTGGCTAAGAATGCTACACCTGCAGCAAAAACCTGAAGATATGCCAGTATCTTTTTGCATATTACTGAAACTGTGTTGTGCAGTGGACAAAGCAAAGGCAATGCTGAAAAATAGCTGCAGTAAGACATGGTTATTTTTAAGCATATGTTTATGTAAAGCAAAGTTCATTTTCAAGGCAGATAATGATTGGTTTAGAAACAATTTAGTCTTGAGAAGGCTGAGAGGTTATCTTATCAGTGTCTATAAATATCTGAGGGGTGGGTGTCAAGATGAAGGTGATGGTCTCTTTGCTGGTGTCCTGTGATAGAACAAGGAGCAATAAAGCTGGGACACAGAAGGTTCCATATCAACATGAAGAGAAACTTCTTTACTGGTGACAGAACACTGGAACAGGCTGCCCAGAGAGGTTGTGGAGTCTCCTTCTCTGGACTTTCAAAACCCTCTTGGATAGGTGCAGCCTGCCCTAAGTGACCCTGCTTTGGCAGGGGAGTTTGACTTAATGATCCCTATAGGTCCCTTTTAACCCTTAACATTCTGTGATTCTGTGATCCACAAGAATGTCAGCAAGCTGTCCTAAAGGCTAGAAGAAAATGATGCAACCTATAGATCTAACTCAGACATGCTTTCTGTTATGCCAGAAGCTATTGATTCCCTGCAGATCTTATGCCACAACTTGAGAATGTTTTAATATCACAAGTTCCACAAGTGGCCACTCCAGAATCCCACCACCATAGTTGAGTGCATCTGCCTGGAGAAAGCTGGGTGCCAATGTGCAAAGGACTGATCCTGATGGAAAGGCACATTTCCAGGAAGAGAACTGGCATCTAAACAGATCTAGATCTAGAAGGCCAACAAAGTTGGTGAGGGGTTTGGAACACAAGCCCTATGAAGAGAGGCTGAGGGAGCTGGGGTTGCTTAGCCTGGAGAAGAGGAGACTCAGGGGTGACATTATTGCTCTCTACAACTACCTGAAGGGAGGTTATAGACAGGCAGAGGTTGGTCTCTTCTCCCAGGCAACCAGTACCAGAACAAGAGGACACAGTCTCAGGCTGCACCAGGGGAGGTTTAGGCTGGATGTTAGGAAGAAGTTCTATACAGAGAGAGTGATTGCCCATTGGAATGGGCTGCCCGAGGAGGTGGTGGAGTTGCTATCACTGGAGGTGTTCAGGAGGAGACTTGGTGGGGTGCTTGGTGCCATGGGTTAGTTGATTAGGTGGTGTTGGATTGGTTGATGAGTTGGACGCGATGATCTTGAAGGTCTCTTCCAACCTGGTCTATTCTATTCTATTCTATCCTATCCTATCCTATCCTATCCTATCCTATCCTATCCTATCCTATCCTATCCTATCCTATCCTATCCTATCCTATCCTATCCTAGACCAACACAGACATAAAAAAAATCTACTGAAAATGAATGGCTAGCTGCTGGGCTATGAAAGCTGAGATTATAGAAACAATTGGCTTGCCTCATATTCCCATCTGACCTGTGAACACTGAGGAGAGAAAAACGCAACAAACCTCCCTTATATTACTCATTTCCACTGCAAGCTGTCTGGTTAGGGGTGAAAAATAGGCACTAGGGTTTGCCTAATACTATTGTTAGGGATTAGAAATAGGAAGGTGACTGTTAATGACATCATTTTCTCTTATAATGTAGAGATGGAGGCTGTCAGGAAGAATATTCTTGTCAACCCTCCCCCCCCCACAAATCCAAACCCCAGCCAGCTCACATAATGCCTGCTCTGGTTAGAGCCTATTGTCTGGTCTTAAGTCAGAGAGAGTCTGTTATATCCCTTCACACAATTTCTGCTACCACGCAGCTATTTGCAGAAGAAAAACTGATATTGTAAATGTTTAGTTAGCAAAGGCAGGGGAAGTTTGACATAATAAAAGCCAAGTTGTAATTTTCCACTGCAGTCAGAGCTAGTGCTCACTGGATTTGAATGTGCTGGTTCCCTCTATCTGCAAACAGCACACAATATTTCATTTTGGCTTCCTCAGTATGAGACCTACCTGATGGGAAGGATTTCTTTCTGGGTCGCTGTTTTGTTTAGTCTTTTCATACAACTGTGTAAAATGCATGCAAGTAAGACAAGGAAAAAAAAAACCTTGGAGTGTTGGATCAAATGCACTGGATATAAAAAATAAGTATCAGCAAAATGTTGTTTTCACTTTAACATTCAGGATGAAATATTATCCTATTAAAATAAGTACTTCTGTCTGAGAACCAGGCTCATCTGAGGCAAGTCCTCAGTGAACCATGGTGACATACATCATTGGTGACAGCAGATGAGATGCATCAGGGAATGTTTTTCTCCAGCCAGCACTGTATAGAGCCTTTTTTTGGTGAAATACCTCATCATCAACAGGTGAGGAGAAGAGCCATACCCTCCCTCTTTGTGAAGTGAAATTAGAATAAACCTTTATTAGAATAAACCAAACCAGGTTGGAAGAGACCTTCAAGATCATCATGTCCAACCCATCAACCAATCCAACCCACCCAAACAGCTAACCCATGGCACCAAGCACCCCATCAAGTCTCCTTCTGAACACCTTCAATGACGGCAACTCCACCACCTCCCCGGGCAGCCCATTCCAATGGGCAATCACTCTCTCTGTATAGAACTTCTTCCTAACATCCAACCTGAACCTCCCTTGGCACAGCCTGAGACTGTGTCCTCTTGTTCTGGTACTGGCTGCCTGGGAGAAGGACCAACCTCTGCCTGTCTACAACCTTGCTTCAGGTAGTTGTAGACAGCAATAAGGTCACCCCTGAGTCTCCTCTTCTCCAGGCTAAGCAACCCCAGCTCCTTCAAGTCTCTCCTCACAGGGCTGTGTTCCAAACCCCTCACCAACTTTGTTGCCCTTCTCTGGACATGTTCCAGCAAGTCAACATCCTTCCTAAACTGAGGGGCCCAGAACTGGACACAGTACTATCAGTGCCATTCAGTGCCTTCCTCTAGGTACCCCTTGACAAATTCCTTTCCCTTTCTTCTATGTGGCTTCCTCAGCTGCAAAATAAAGATAACAACCCTTCTGTATTTCATAGAAACATTTTGAAGTTTAACATAGTGAAAAGTTGAAATCCCCTGCTACCTGCACAATGGGCCAATGGAGTGTGTAAGACAGGTGCTACAGCAGCAGAACCTTTTCAGCCCTGTGAGTTACCCTCATTATGCTGAAAATAAAGCAGCCCACCTCCCCATAGCAAGAGGGACAGCCCTATCAAGAAATCTGTCTTACCTCTGCTCTAACAAGAATATAAAGCTGAGGGAGCTGGGATTGTTTAGCCTGGAAAAGAGGAGGCTCAGGGGTGACCTTATTGCCCTCTACAACTACCTGAAGGGTGGTTGTAGCCAGGAAGGGGTTGGTCTCTTCTCCCAGGCAACCAGTACCAGAACAAGGGGACACAGTCTCAAGCTGCACCAGGGGAAGTTTAGGCTCGAGGTGAGGAGGAAGTTCTTCACAGAGAGAATCATTCATCATTGGAGTGTGCTGCCCAGGGAGGTGGTGGAGTCACCATCCCTGGAGGTGTTCAAGAGGAGATTGGACGTGGCACTTGGTGCCATGGTCTAGTCATGAGGTCTGTGGTGATAGGTTGGACTTGATGATCTTTGAGGTCTCTTCCAACCTTACTGATACTGTGATACTGTGATAAAGCTCTCAAATTAGAGTATGGTCAGGCTGGGCTTGAAACTGAAACAACTGATAGCAGCATCTAAGCTGAAACACAGGAGGTTCCCTCTCGAGCATCAAGAAACATACTTTTGTTTGAGGGTGGCCAAGCACTAGTACAAGTTGCCCAGTGAGGCTGTGTAGTCTTCATCCTTGGAGATGTTCAGAATCCATCTGGACACAGTCCTGTACAACTGGCTTTAAGTGGCCCTGCTTGAGCAGGGCAGTCAGACCAGATGACCTCCAGAGGTCCCTGCCTACCTCAACTATCCTGTGATTGTGTGAGATTTCTGTGGCAGATTGCAGCTGCAGACAAGATTGCAGCAGAGTTCCAGTGGTCTTCAGTTAATACACTTACTTGATGGATAAGGCTCTTTGTAGTTTTCCTTCAGGCAAAAACCTTGTGGAGAGATGCTGCGTGGTACTAGCTGGCGAATCCTCGGAGTTCTGATATCAGAAGTGGGATTTTAAAAGGTTGTTCTACATTTACTAAGGAGCAGAGGCATGCAAACTTCACTGGGATGTAGAGATTTAGGAGATTTTATGACTCTTCTGCAATCACTGTGCTCTAAAAGAAGATGAACATTTCATACCCTTAGGAACTGAACTACTGGTCTCATTATTGTTGCAAAGCTAATCACCATTCCCTTCTATCTGCACAGAGATCTTTTCTAGGAAAAATAATATGGTACCTTCTGTAATCTAAATGATTTAAAACGTTGAGAAAGAGCTTTGCTTGGATTTCATTTTGCCCCCAAATTTTCTGATATTTGCCAGCCCTGCAATGCTGTGCTTTGTAGTTGTAAATGATTTAAGAGTTATAGATGTGCATGAAAAGAATACAAAGGGAAGAGAGCTCTTCCTGCTACTGAGTGTTGCACTCCATACAGCAAGTGAAATTAGGCCAAGAGCATGTTCAATGATTGCCAATAAAGTGACATTAACACCTAGCAATAAGGAAAGTATTGCAAGTGTTGCTATCTGACAAGCTGCTGGTGCTCTTGAGCACATCCCACAGAAAACAATAGAGAAGAGAGAAAAAAGTAATAGTTAAAGTGCAGACAGCAAAGCCTCCACCTGACTGATAATTTTAGAGATACCATAGTGGAAAAATACAAAGAACCAACAAGAAGACTGTGGTTTAGCAGCAGAAAGGCTGTGCTCTTGTTGTGTAAGCTGGTAAGGATGCAGTTCTTTCTGGGAAGGCACCGGTCAGCTTGCCCTAGGTGCTGGGGCTGGTTGGATGTTACAGCTACTTTGGCTGAGGGGATAACATTAAGAAAGGACAATGCCCATGTGGAGGGGATTGGAATTTTTCTCTTGATTTAGTACTTTCCCTTTCCTGGTATGTTTTGTTGTAAAGAAAGTATGTGGTGATGCAGCACATGCATTGCGCTGCTGCAATGTGGCAGCCCACAGTGCAGGCTGCCACAGTCCCTTGGCCATTCACATTCTTTCTCCCTGCCTCTTATTCAGGGTGACCTGAGTATGGGGGCAGCTCAGGCACCAGGGCTCTGCAGGGGCTGCTCGATGTGTGACTTGGTAGAGTTAGATAATGGTGGGACTGAATGATCTTAAAGGTCTTTTCCAACCTAAATGTTTCTATGATTCCATGATGCTGTGCTGTGTTTTGCTCTATGGTGCATGCCTATCTCATTCCAGGACACCCAAGATGTATAATGGATTCACAGGTTTCACAGATTGCATTGGGTTGGAGGGGATCCTCAAAGGCCACCTTGTCAAACCCCCCTGCAGTCAGCAGGGACACCTCCAAGTTGATCAGGCTGCCACATCAAGTTGGATCTTGAGTGTCTCCAGGGACAGGGCCTCAGCCACATTCCTGTGATGTCACAGGATGGTGCAGATCCCAGATACTTATTTGAAAGACCTACAAAATATCTGCATTTGATGGCTTGCTTGGAACCCTTAATGTCAGTAAGAGCACACAGCTGACCACAGGCACTTTGGGGAGGCATGGCAGGATGTGCAGCACAGTCTGGCCCATCTGCTGTTGGATGATGAGTGAACATAACCTGGGCACTGCATCCCAGCAGAGAGGCAAGAGGGCCAGCCCACATGCAGGTAGCATTTCCAATGTCCCTCACTAAGGTGTGCTGAGCAGCTTACGAGAGAGGAAGGGAAGTTTTTTACTCCAGGTGTGTAGGAAGGGATTTCTCTAGATCATGGGGAAGGTGCTTTATGTCTTGCAACAGAAAAAGCCTGTGACACTGTGCATGGATAGCCCCATCAAAAACACTACACAGGAACCCTTTAAAGAATGGTCTGGTGTGAAAGCACCATTCAGGACCACCAAATTTATCTCATGGTTTAGTGGTGTAGGAAAGTGAGCCCTGCTGAAAATCAATGAACTTGAGCTCTTAAGCTGATGACAATTTGCTGCCCTGCTCTGCAAGGAACAAATTGCTCAGTACAGTTCTCTGATGTTAGTTCTATCTACAAGCAAGCATTGCAACCTCACAACATAATTAGAAAGGTCTGCTTTTATTGTGTAAAGATATCTGAAAATAACCACTGTCAGATCAGATGCAAGGACTTCCTGGACTGTAAATGGACAGAGATATCCTACTTTATTTGGTTCTTTTCCACCTGAGCATTTCATACTGGACAGATTGCTCCTACACTAGGAAGAAATTCTTCATCATGAGGCTGGTGAGACACTGGCACAGGTTGCCCAGGGAGGTGGTAGAAGCCTCCTGCCTGGAGGTTTTTAAGGCCAGGCTGGATGTGGCTCTGAGCAACCTGATCTAGTGTGAGGTGTCCCTGCCCCTGGCAGGGGAGTTGGAACTAGATGATCATCTTGAGGTGCCTTCCAATCCTAACAATTCTAGTATTCAACATTTGGTGACTGACCAAGGGACAGTCTTTCTGTACTTGTAGCACACCTAATTCATAACCATGCAGCTGATGTGTATGTGTTATCTAGGGGATTGGATCTGTGCACCTCTTGGTAACATCAATTACTCTGTTGTAGGTTGCCAGGTAAATCCTCTGTCCATAGGGATGAAAACAGCTTACTCACTGCCTTCAAATCAGCCAAAGGCAGGATTAAATTTATGCAGAGAAAAACTTGATTGCATAGGGCTAAAACATAACTTCAAGGTTCAGCTTGAAGAGAGGGTAATGCAGAACAAACTGTCCCAGGGGGAGCACTGTTGAGGCAGTCTGCTTCTTGGAAAAGCTTGGAAACATTTCAATGCCTGAAACTCTCACTGTATAGTGAAGAAGAATATATAGAGAAGAAAATCCCCACATACAAGAGGCAGACAGCCCATGCCTTGCTCTGGCCTGTCTTCTTTGTTTTGTAACGTGGCACATATGATTAAAGAGAGGTTGTCCTCCCTCAGGTGGCAGGAGACATCCCCTGTAGGGCTTTAGGGACAGAGCAAGAGTGGTGAGTATCTCTTTTTTGGCCACAGTTTCTTTGGTCAAAGTTTAACCTTTGCAAGAATCCCTGAGAAACAGAAAGAAGGTGTTGTCTTCTGTTGCATCCTTTTCCTTCCTGTCCTCTCCATTTGCATCTTCATGTAAGGATCAGGTAGACTTCACCTTTCAGAGATTTTGGTGTATTTACAACCTTCTTTAAAGAGGAGTGATAAAACGAGTAGGCTGGATGAGGCTCTGGCCAGTCTGATCTAGAGTGAGGTGTTCCATGGCAGGGAGGTTGGAACTAGATGATCCTTGTGGTCCCTTCCAACCCTGACTGATTCTATGATTCTAAGCAGACAAAACCAGGATATGGAGGTGACAGAAAGCAGAAAATAATCCACATTTCACTCAGAACCTTTTGGGGCCCTTAGTCAGCTGTGTTTCTTCTACATCACACCCACACCCAGAGCATTGTAGGAAGCAAGAGGGACAGTAAATTAAAGATAAGGACAGACTTCCTCCCTTGCTTCCTTTGAGTTTCAGGCTATGCTAGAGTGACTCATGTGAGAGCTAAAGCAACAAAGATCCACACTTTTCATTCTGCTTTCAGCATACAAAAATGATAGGTATTCCTAACAGATCCTTTCTGCTTTTAATTCCCTCCCCCCCTCACCCCCCCCCCACCCCTTCTTTGCAGGAAATCAGAGAACATGCTGAGATGATTCTCAAAAATGAGATTATGAGATGATAACACTGCTCTGTGTAAGGAGTTACTGCAAGTCAATTAAAAGAATCAGTTAAAAATAGCTTTCCCTTGATAAAGGAGAGATTTCTCTCATTAGGGCTCATTGCTACGTTCTGTAACCTCACAAGGAAGCAGCATTATCAGCTACACTGCCCCGGTTTACTTTCTTTTGTCTAATTCTGTAACACCCACCTGTGGTGCAGGGGAACCATCTGTGGTGGGTGCAGTGGAGGGTTTTACCAGTATTGTCCTGGGACCTGGTGTAGATGAAGGTAAAGGGATTGCATCTTGACTCAGGGGGAAAAGAGCAAATTATTTGTTTAGAAAAAAAAAGGCTTATGATAGGTTAGGATGAAACTCAAAATGAGATCACTTTGCAGAGAGGAGGAAGATAGTCCATGTACAGCAGCAGAATCAGGAGAAAGTTATTTGTCTGGTCCAGTATAATTACATGGCAACTATGGGAGCTATGGCCCTTGAGAGCACTCCTTGAGCTACATCCCTGGAGAGGTGACCTGAAGGCTTCTCAGAATGGGAACCTTGCATTGAGAATGACTCCAGGATGCATGGAAGGAACAGGAATATAAGCATAGAGGCCTGCAAGAGCTCTTACATCATCAGATCCACTTACCTGCTCCTGCAGACAACCAGCTTATACTATTCTGTTCATCAGTTTCTAAAATCCATCTTACAGCTCTTCAGGCTGTATCATACCATGCCCTCTTGTCCTGTCACAAGTTGCCTGGTTAAAGAGCCTGACCCCCACCTGACTACAACTTCCTTTTAGGTAGTTGTAGAGAGTAATAAGGTCCTCTCTAAGTCTCCTCTTCCCCAGGCTGAACAGCCCCAGCTCTCTCAGTCTTTCCTCATACAACTTTCCCTCCAGCCCCCTCACCAGTCTCGTCGCTCTCCTCTGGACCTGCTCCAGCAGCTCAACATCCTTCCTGAAGTGAGGATTAGCTTCAGGAAAGGCTGTGTGGAGGTCAAATCATCATGCCCATGTCCTTCCATCATCAACCAACAGCATAAACTGAGCCTGGATGCCTGGAGAATCGTGACCAACAGATCCATGATAGTGAGGTTTCCTGGGATTCATTTAGGAGATAATGCAAAAAACCCAGGGAGTAGAGCTGTGTGCAGCTTGTCTGCTTACACAACAGCAAGAATGCATGAGTGCCTGCTTTCATTGCATTTGCCCAACAGCTCCTAAAATCCATGAGTAAATAAATTCTTTGCATTCTTGCAGATGCATCTCCAGCTGCTGTTTCTGTAAATCAGAGGGCAAGGTGTTATTATTTTGGGGTTGTTTGAATCAGGAGTGAGTTCGAGGGGGATTAAGCCCCCTGATGCTAAAAGCTATTTGAACAGAGGGAGGGCTTCTGTGGAAATAGCTACCATGCCTGTTGTCTGTTTCCCACAGTGCTGTGGGAAGAGCAGATTCACTAAAGTGCCTTTAAATTTTAAAGAGTGAGGCATTAAAAGGAATAAAACACTGCTGAATCCCAGTTGCCCAGCTATGATTCCCTGCAGTAGCAAAAGACCCAAACATAGCTGGTCTCTTCATGTCTTTGATGTGAGAGAAGGAATAGCGGGCTCTGTAGTATTACTTTCTAAGGAGAGATGGGCAGAAATTAGCTCCATTTTTGCTTAATAAAATGTTAAACCAAAATGCTTTGGGTTTTAGGCTTGGTGGGAGTGAGGCTTTACATCTTTTTGCTCTTTTGCTGCCTGGGATGTGCTTAGCTGAACAACACAGAACTCATCTCTAGAAATTAACGGCGTGTTCTTCGTTTCGGGATCTTGCTCTGTACAGAGTGTATTAGTTCTAGTCAACATCTGTTCAATTACAATGGCTCTTCAATTACAACTGGAATTTTTCTAGTAGTTTGTCATTTTGGTCAGTGTTTTCATAGGCTGGTGCTGGCAAATAGATAGAATGACTCAGAAAAGTTCATGCCATTTTGTCCTGGTTTTGGCTGGCACAGAGATGATTTTCCTGCTGTGTAGCTACAACAGCAATGTGTATTGGATTCAGGATGGGAATTGGTATGAGAAGAATGTTGATAACATAGTGGTGATTTTAGTTATTGCTAAGAAATCCAGGACTTCTCAGCTCCCCATGTCTTACTAGCATGCAGGTGCAGAAGAAGCTGGGGGGGGAGCACAGGCAGAGCAATGGACCCGGTCTGAACAATGGATTATTGCCTATCACAAGTCACACTCAATGTAGAGATGAGGGCTGGCCAGGAAGCTCTCTGCCAGCAAAGCAGGTTCAGAATATTCTCTCCCCCAGGATCATTTGTCCAGTTCTGGGCCCCTCAGTTTAGGAAGGAGGTTGACTTGCTGGAACGAGTCCAGAGAAGGGCAACAAAGTTGGTGAGGGGCTTGGAACACAAGCCCTATGAGGATAGGGAGCTGGAGCTGCTTAGCCTGGAGGAGAAGAGACTCAGGGGTGACCTTATTGCTGTCTACAACTACCTGAAGGGGGGTTGTAGACAGGCAGAGGTTGGTCTCTTCTCCCAGGCAGCCAGCACCAGAACAAGAGGACACAGTCTCAGGCTGCACCAGGGGAGGTTCAGGCTGGAGGTCAGGAGGAAGTTTTACACAGAGAGAGTGATTGCCCACTGGAATGGGCTGCCCAGGGAGGTGGTGGAGTCGCCGTCACTGGAGGTGTTCAGGAGGAGACTTGACAGGGTGCTTGGTGCCATGGGTTAGTTGATTAGGTGGTGTTGGATGATAGGTTGGACACAATGATCTTGAAGGTCTCTTCCAACCTGGTCTATTCTATTCTATTCTATTCTATTCTATTCTATTCTATTCTATTCTATTCTATTCTATTCTATTTGTCAGGAATGGGCTGGGCATTGCTCACTGGCTGGGGAGCAGTGGTACTGCACCTCTCTCATTTGTATATTCAATGATTGCTATTATTATTTTACTTTACTTTTGGGTCAATTATTAAACAGGTTTTATTTCAACTTACAAGTCTCCTTACCTCTAACTCTCCAATTCTCTCTCCCAGCCCCCAGGGCATGGTGGAGGATCAGCAAGTGGCTGTGTGGTGTTTGACTGCCAGCAGGAATCAAGCCATGACGATATTTTTGTGTAAAATGTCCTCTTTTGTTGGTGCTTGGTCAAGTTTTGGTGTTCAGGAGTTTAGTAGAAACATTTTCACAGGGAATCTTAGCCTTCATCAAGTCTTTGCAGGTTTTGGTTTCATTGTATCACAGAGAAACAAAATATTTGGAAACCTAAAAAAGGTACACATCAAGAGGCACTGTAGTAGTTTATTTCAGTGCTTATTTCTCCACATCTAAACAAGTGAGGGAGAGACTACCTCATTCCAACCTCTTTTTCAGTATGGACTGCTGGAGCCGCTTCCATGGTAAAGATGATCTCCTGCACAGCAGCTGCTCATGTTTGCCTGCAGAACCTGGAGGCAGAAAGGTGGATGGAGGTGATGGGTCAGCCCCCAGGCACAGGTTCACTGATCATTCCCTTACCCAAATGGCTAGGGATTGTGCACTGCTGAGACATCTCCTTTTAAGCCAGTCCTTTAGCCACAGTGAGGTCATTCATGAGGAAAAGCTCAGGTGTCTCGGTGCCACGCTGCAGACAGCAGTGCTGGCACACTCTGCATCCTTCCAGAAATCTCTGCAGCATTTTCAGATACCATGAGTTCAAGTAACTAATGCAGCAACTAGCAAGGATAGCTTTGCCTTGAGAATAATCTCTGTGTATAGAGTTGAAAAGGTTGGTTTCTTCATCCTGTTCCAATGCTGATGCCTCTTTAGACATCAGGATATACAAATTATTTCTTAACATGTTGGATGTTCTTTGCTGAGGGTAATTGGGTTCACTTTGAATCTAACTACACATGCATACATATCCATAGATAGGTGCTGACTGCTGAGCAAAGCACTGAGCAGCTGCAGAGCAAGACTTATGCCCCATTCCAGCAGTAGATTTAACACAGAGCTGCCCAGAGAGGCGGCTGGTGATGTTACACTGCACCAGGCAGAGCTGTGACATCGCAAAGAGACATCAAACCACCTCTGATATCACAGCCTGTACCTTACTCAGTGCTCACCCCCTTTAGGAGCTGGAGGAAATGCTAGGAGCAGAGATATTTGCCATATCAGCTAATACTTCAAATAAGACATACCACTAAATCAGGAACAATTCCTTTCTGAGCTATGTCATTCCAGGTCTAATTATCTGCCATTGCCATTCTCCTCACTTCACAGAAAATAAATAAATAAAGAAAATAACCTTTTTTTGACTCATGGAATAACAAGTGATGTCTTTTCTTTTAATGACCACATTTTTCCAACTCAGTGGAAGAAAATTTGCTGTGTTCTAGTCCCTCTGGCTCATTAACTCCAGAAATCTGATAATGGCTTTAATGCAAAAGAATAATGTTGGGTTTTAAATGGGAACAAAATAAAACATGCACAGGAATAAATTAACTTGTTGCATCCCTCCCCCCCTCCTCCTCACCCCCCCCCTCCCCCCTCCAGTGATTACTTGCACAGATTTGAAATCTGCATAGCCAGGTGGCTTACAAAGAGGCACAGAAACTCATTCAGATCTGGATATTGAAAATGAATGGGGAATTCATTCCCTGCAGGTAGCACCTATGTTAGGTGTCTTCTGATCTGTTTCACATAGTGTCTTCAAATCCAGAGGGGTGCACAGTAGCTGCAGGGGGTTTAACAGGGCTCAGCAAGGCACAGAGCACACCTGCTGCTTGGAGTATCAAAACCAAAGGCATTCAGCATTAAGACTTCTCACAGGTCAGAACAGTCACTGCTGTTATTTCACTCCAACTTTTGAAGTGAATGTTAGTCAAGAAGCCTCAGGTTATAATGTATGCTGCTAGTCCCACTTTGGGTGCAAAGGTGGTAGAAGAACAATCTCTTGGTTGAAAGTTGATAGTAACACATTAGCCCTTAGATGTGATGGAAGTTGGGAACTACTCATCTTCAAAACAAACTTTGGAGAGTGTTTAACAGCAAGGAGAGTGGATTAAGGAGAGCTGTGGAACATGACAGGAGGTGTCTCGGAAAGAAAGAACAAAAACACTCTCTGGGGTTTCCCAGAAGGACCTTGCAGTTTGAATTGCAACCATAACATCTAAGAAGTCAAGATGCAAGGTGCACAAAGTGAGGCATATAAGGATCCATCTGAGCAGCAGGAAATACTTTACAGTGAGGGAGAACCAGCAGTGGCATTGGTTACCCAGAGAGGTTCTGGAGTCTTCATCCTTGGAGGTATTCAAAAGCTTTCAGGACATGGTCCTGGGCAACTGGCTTTAGATAGCCCTGCTTCAGCAGTGAGGCTGAATCAGATGACCTCCAAAGGCCCCTTACAACCTCAACCATTCTGTGAGATGCAGCCATTAGAAAAACTAGGAAAGTCCTAATGCACAGATTGCCAGTTAGCACTACCTCATAGGCATGCATTTGCAATGCACATGAGGAACTTTCCCAGTGACCTTCAAGTGTGACCTCAGCTAAAGTGTAATTATAGGTAGTAACAGAACCTCAAAGTTGGAAACATACAAGTTTTGTGGAGAAAGTAGAATTTAAGAGACACTGTCTAGCTGTGGAAAGGCTGGAAATGGATCTTCTGGATCCTCAGGAAAAAAAAACCCACAACAAACACACACATATGTCCAGGAAATCAGTAGCCAATTAAGTGTTTATCTAAAATGCAATTCCTACTACAGTCTGGGGAAACAAATTCACCTCCACTGTGGAGGCTTGGCAAAGCTGTCAGCTCTGCATTCAGAACCACGCTGCCCAAACACCTTCAGAACATTTCTGTTAAAACCTTTCAAGTCATAATGAGCAAGAAAAAGAAACACCACCTGAAAACTGTGTTTGAGAGAAGAGTAATTCACCCACAGTCTCAGAAAGAACCCAACAACCCTGTTAATCTGTTCATCTACTCTCCATCCCTGGCAAGGTCTAAGCATTCCTCACAGTGCAATGAGTTCCTGGGTGATATATGGGCAGCAGCAGAACATTTTCCACTCCTAGGGAAAGGAACAAGGCTGCTGCATTTACGTGCTTTCTTCAGGCCTGGGGAGCACTGAGGACTTTAGAGGACATTTTCCCAGAAGCCTTCCAGGCAAAAGGGCAGCTGGAGGAGTGGGCTTTTCTGGAGGGGTGGGCCTCTTCCCCATATGCAACCTCATGAAATAGTTCATCACACTGAAGGCTCTGTTTGGCAATGGAAGGTTGAACTATTCTATAAATCGAGGAAGTTGCTAGTCTCTGGTCTGAGAAGGAGTGCACGTGTTGGAAAGGTCTTTGCAGTGGAGGCTAGCTGTGGAGCCAGTCCTCTGGAGGCAGCAGGAAGCAGGCTGGATTCATAAGAGCACAAGGAATAGGGAAAAAGACAGCAGCTGCAGAGTTTGCCAGCTGGAGTCTTAGGAACACAGGGTACACATCTGTGTTTCTGAATGATTATCCTCTTCACAGGCTTTGTCCTCAAAGATTTCCATTTGCTCCAAAGTGTACCAAGAGACTCCAAGTAACCCATGAGCACAGGTCTGCAGTGAGCAACTTTGTGCCTGCCTTTCCTTAAAGGCAGCCTTAGAGACCGTGCACCCTTCCCTGCTGGGGCAATTGGATCTTGAACCCTTACAAACATATCTGACACACCCATCACTGCAGTCCAATCCTTTGTGATACTAAACCCTTATGTGGGGAAATGTGGCTCATTTTAGGAGCACCCTAGTCCAGCAGGCTCGCTCTCAGACCTCTGCATTCAAAGAGCTGGGAGTTCCAGGTGTGTCCCTTGGTGAAACACCCTGCTCTGCAGCAGGACACTGACGTGGTGACAAAGCATATGGTAACTGTGGAAAGGCAACAAGATGCCAGGACATGTGATGCCTCTACCCCCTATCTGCAAGAACAGGAGCATCAGCACTTGCAGAGGTATCTGATTCTCCATCAGATAGAAGCACAAGATCTGAAACATGTCACCAGTTTTGAGTCAAAGCAGACCAGCTTTCGGAATTCAGACCTGCACATGCCTGGCATGGGCTAAATTAAGTTTGCTGCTGCTCTAGTCGCTGAGCAGTGCACACCCAGGAGACAACAGTACGCACTGTAAACATAGGCTCTGCCCTTTCCCTGCCTTGTAGTTGGTTCAGAAGCCGGCTGACTGCTTGGACCTAACATGGCAGGAAGCTATGAACCACAAGGACAAGGCACAGCTCCCTTGGCATTTACTCAAAGTTTGTAGAAGAGGAAAAGTTGGACTTAGAGAGATGTCTCCTTCCAAGCATCCTTCGAGTGCTGGAGGCTTCTAAGGGTCGGCAGAGCACAGGTGCTACCATCAAATCCAGCTCTTTCTAGTCACCTGAAATGAAAGGCACAGTTGAACCAAACCTCATAAGGCTCAGCCTGTGCAGGGCCACACTGCCATCCTTGCTGGGCAGCTAATCTGGGGCTCTGACGGGGTGCTTGCTGCCTTACTGTCGCTGTGACCCTGAATAGCTATGTAACAGCACTTCTCACCTGCCTTCAGAGGCATTCAGCACCCACACACGAGATGTGCTATCAAATGCACACCCAAGATGGTGAAAAGTGACTAATGGCTCTGTGCATCTGCTTTTGAACAGCTGTCCTGAGCTGATCAAAGGAACTTTGTTTCTTAAGAAAAAAAAGTGGAGCAGCAACAAAAGTATTAATTTTTGTATTTAATATACAGAAATCATAATTAGAAGATTAAAGCACTTATTTAGCAGGCTTTAAGACTGCTAACCACTGAATGGTTTTGAGTTTCACTGAAGATAAACAAAGAGCAAACAAACATCCAACTTCTGCTTAAGAACAGACATTTTCTCAAGCAGTCAGATAAATACATTTGAGGAAGAAGGGAAAAGGTCCTTTCAGCCAGGTTGCTGGAAGAAGCTCACTCAGAGCTTCACACAGAAGCAAACAGAGCTTGCTTGCTGCTGCTGGATTATTTTTCTGCTAAAAGAAGCATATGGAGAGGATAGGATGACAAAAACCTGCTTTATCACTTTACCCCTCCAAAAAAAAAAGAGAGAGAGAAATGCTTGCTGTGCTCTGGAAAGTGGGGTGGCTGGGTGGTGAGTGAAGGACAAAGGGAACTTCTGAAAGGCTTATTTTCCCAGTCAGCATGTGGCAGACCTTGCTAGAGGCTCCTCTTCTTTTCAGCTTACCATGGCAAAGTAAATAACCATTCAGCAGCTTCTGAACACCCTTGCAAAGTAGGCAGCCATAGTGAGCAGAGATGGAGGGAACTGTGAGTTATTTATGAGACAGTTCTGTATGAACCTCTCTTTTGCCAGCACAAGATACCCCCAAATTAGATGTATCCTAGAGGAAGCTAGGCAGGCATTACATTAGAAAGAGGATGAATTTGGGGCAATACAGCTCGCTCAAGCTGCATGCCAGCGGGCAATCAGTGGCTCTCTGAGAGATGCCTTCTTTGTTACAGAGGATTACTGTGAGATGTGCTCTCTTCAAGTGCTTCAGGTTTTGGGGAAAGGCTGAGGGTATCAAGCAGCATGCTGAGATACAAAAGAATACCCTTTCATGTGGGACATGGCTGAATGGTGGAATTCTGCCACAGGGTGCTAGGGAGACCAAACATTCAGTGCATTGATGGCTTGAGAATTAATATACTGTAGTCCAGATGTAACTGTCTATTCCAGAGATCTCTAAATACCTCTCCTTTTTTTTAATGCTTCCCCCCCCCCCCCCCCCCCTTTTTTTGTTTATTTCCTGGAAATGGAGAATTTTATGATAGGGAAGGAGAATAAGCTAAGAAGCAATAGCTGGGAAGATAAACAAAAAGAAGCCGTGCCTATTTCTCCCATGTATTCTTCAGGCTTTGCCTTACTGGGTTTAAGACCAGGCTGGATGAGGCTCTGGCCAGCCTGATCTAGTGTGGGGTGTCCCTGCCCATGGCAGGGGGGTTGGAACTAGATGATCCTTGTGGTCCCTTCCAACCCTGACTGATACTGTGATACTATGCTGGAGCAGCTGTGAAGTCTTTTGATTCAAGCCAGTAAGTCCAACCTTCACTTTGTATTCTCATTGGTGACACATATTAAGATTAGAAACCTGTGTGAATATGAGATGCAAGTTGCTGTGAGTGTTTCCTACGTGCTCAGCTCACATCCAGGCAATGGTAAGAGCAGAAAATATGCACATGGTTCATAGACATAACTACTTACTCCATGCTGATAGCTGTATGCAGAGGCCATATGTCTACCATGAAAGACCACTGTCTGCCTTTGTAGATAGTAAGTGAGCAAGCTTACCCTTCATTGGAGCAGTAATGTAAGCCTGAGGTTTACATGGCTGCTTAAGGCTTTGAGTAGGTGGGAGGGCATTTTAGGTGCTTGCTGTTACAAGTTGGGAAACTTCATTACAAAATGTTATTAATGAAACAAGCTCCAGGAGAAACCTAAAATGTCACCACAGTTACCTAGCCAGCCTTTGCTGTAACTTGGCTTGACCCTGAAAATGAAAAGATTCGCTGACCCTTCCATAGCCTACATGCTGAATTAACTGCCCCCTAACAAGCCCCAAAGAAGGTGAAATTGCATACAAGGCAGTCAGCAGGTTTACTGTTTGTTTTTGTGCTTTCTTAACTGAAGCTAAACAGTTCTGCCTGTGAGAGGTCAGCTGACAGAGATCCAGTTCTGCACAACTCACAGTTTGGGGATGCACAGATTGAGCTGACTGCAGAGCCTGCACAAGCCGCAGCTGCCGGGAAGCCGTTTGCTGGACAGCTGCTTTTCGAGAGGAAGAAGATGCAAGCTTGTTCCGGTTTACAGCTCATGGAGGAAACAAGAAATCCCTTCTGGTGTTTGGGTGGAAGCCAGACATGAGTGAATGAATGAATGGAAATGTAGCTCTTCATTTTTCTCCCACTGATAAGGGATGTGTGTCTTCTGCCCTGATTTGGTGCAGGGAACAGACTACCGTCAGCTGTTTGAGAATCAACACAGAGTTTTGAAGGAAGCTTACCATTCACTATGCAAGAAGCATACAAAAACCCCATCAGGAATACAAGACCTGGGGAATCTTCCCTCCAAAATCTTCTCAGGCTTTAAGAAAATATCTTGAGGAACAGATGAACCATTCCTCTAATGAGTGATTGTCCAAATTACAGCGGAATGAGAGTTAGTGAGCAAATAAATAAAGCCATTCCCAGCATTTTGGAACTCCCAGTTTGCTAATTATGAATGTTTTGAGTTCTGTACTAAATTTAGGAGCTCTGCATGAAATCTTGGCTCTGTTGAAGCTAATGGGAGTTTCTGTCAATTTGAGGAGGTTCTAAATTTAGCTAAATGAATTTTCTCCTCTGTAGTTTGGTCCCTTCTTACGGTTTTGCTGACGCTGGCCAAAGTTACCCCTCCTTGAATTGACAGCCAGTGCTTTGTTGTTTTACATTAAATGTTTGTTTGAGCCAACATTTAATTATTCTTTCCCACAACTTAGCTTGTTTCCATAGATCTGAGAGAGGTCTTTGCAGTTTGACAACTCTGAGGTGCCCTTGCAAAACTGACTGAATATATTCAGTATTGAATACTTGAAAGTCTCAGTCACAAAGGACTTCAGAGCCTCCAAAACAGAGGGATCTGTAAATTGCTTACAAAAGTGCCTAGCTTTGACTGACCTGCAGTGAGACAATTTGTCTGCTGGCAATCAGTGCTGCTCTGGATATTCTTTCAAAGTTTCCCAATCCAGTTTTATGCATGCTAGACTCCTCTCTTCTTGTGCAATGGGAGGCCTTCAGAGACAGAAGAGGTTTGGTGGCTGGTTCATTTTGCATTTCCTTCTGAATTAGCCTTCATGGAAACTGTAAATTATGTCACAAGCTGCTAAGTGTGAAAACATCCTCCTCTGATGATTAGAATTGCCACTGGTGAAGCTGGGGCTAAATCAGGTAAGAGAAAGCAAAGACTTGAGGATGTCCCCAAATAACCTGCACCAAAATAGACTATTAAGAGACAGCTGTAATGACCAAACTGTAATATTTTATGATGCAGAGGCAAGAAACCAGACACTGGGAAGACAGACTCGAGAGAGTTGTGCTAATCTTCATAAAATGTTATTTGTTAACAGGAAAATACAAACACAAGCTGGCAGCATTTTAACTCCAGGAGTGCTAGCATCAGTGAACCACATTTGCAGTCCAACCTGTGAGAAAAGGAAAATGCAACAGGGATAATTTTTATTTAAGCTGCAGAGAATCATGAACTTTCTCTGCATCATACAATGAATTGTGCAGAAACTCTCAAATTAGCTCTAAATGAGACAGTAGAAGTTTGCTCCTTTAGGAGCTAAATCAATTAATCACAGAGTCACAGAATGTTAGGGGTTGGAAGGGACCTCCACAGATCATCGAGTCCAACCCACCCTGCCAGAGCAAGATCACCGAGGGCAGGCCACACAGGAATGAATCTAGACATGTCCTGAAAGTCTCCAGAGAAGGAGATTCCACAACCTTTCTGGGCAGCTTGTTCCAGTGCTCTCTGACCCTCATCGTGTCTCCTCTTGTTGAGCTGGAACCTTCTGTATTCAATTGTACTCTTTGTTCTTTGCCCTATCAGTGGGCACCACCAAAAAGAGCCTGGCACCTTCATCTTGACACCCACCCCTCAGATGTTTATAGATGTTTGATAAGATCCCCACTCAGCCTTCTCTTCTCCAGACTAAACAGCTCTTATTCATTGCAGAGATGTTCATGTCTCTTAATCATCCTTGTAGGTCTCCATTCTACTCTCCAGCAGATCCTTCTCTCGCCTGGGGAGCCCAGAACTGGACACATTATTCCAGGTGTTGACCCATCAGGGCAGAGTAGACAGGGAAGAGAACCTTAATTAATGCCACAAATGCATCCATGATACTGCTGGGATTCAACCTGTTATCTTTTTCATTTGTTTTTGGATCCAGGGTTTCCTTTCTGCCTTCTCCTGCCACTGTAATAGCTGCGTGCCTTAGCGATAATAGCACATCTATCCAGAGTGCTGCAGATACAGAAGGCAAAATCATCTTCTCTCCCCTGCTGTGGATAGATTTAGGATGAGGCATTTAGGAACCTAGTTTTCAGTGATGTTTCTAAACTTGTGTGTTACTGGCTGCCACAAGAAAACGAAGGCTGAACATTTGCAAAGCTGGCCTCATGTGCAGCTGGAACACACCAATGTACTCAAACATCCCAACAGGTCCCACACCCCCAGATGTGTGCTGGGTTTTCAGGCAGGGTGTCTTCAAGGTAGCTCCATGTGCAGGAGGTGTGGGGGAGGCAGATCACTGAGCCAGGTACATGGACATAGCCACTGGCTTCAGTGGGAGTTGTATAGACAGGACCTTTTAAATCAATTGTCTGTGTGAATGACCTGCAGGCTGCTCCTGAAGTCAAGTGGAGAGGCAGATGAAGTCTCCAGACTTTAGGCTCGATTTCCACACAACATATGTTTATGTATAATAAAAGAGGAGCCCACTGGAAGTGCTTAAATGTCTTGGTTCAGGAAACACTTGAGTCCCAAATTTCAGAAAGCTGGAGAGATCTTGGAGGACATATGACACATACCTCTCCCTTTTGTACACTTTTCTCAGCATTGCTTATCATTAGAGAAGGATGCTGGGCTACCCAGATCTGCAGTGGACTCAGATTTTGATATTGTCTGCAGATTTCTTGTCCAAATATAAGGTGGAGCAACCCAGAGGCTGGTGGCAATCTGACCTGGGCTTTGTCAGGTTTCTCTTAGCTGGTATTTGGAGCAGAGTCTATAATAACATAAGCTGTGTGTCATTTACAGACGGGTGGTAAAGGTGAGACATGTTAAGGAATTAGAAGTCATCTAGGAGTGATCCAAGCTCTCTGCTGTCTGTGGCTGTCATCCCTTGACCTCTGGCACTGTCCCTGAAGAGTTCCAGTTGCCACAACATACTGGTCTAGCCCGGGCTGTCCCACCTGCCTCCATTAATTGGCTTCATAAGAGTCAGAATCTGTCAGCCTGGAGAGTGAAGGTTAATGTTTTATCATTCTTTTGAACTTGGAACCTCTTGAATCAGTAAGCTGAATAAAGCTCTGTCAGTATTCTAGTCAGCAGTTTTACCCAGAGATATTTTACTTCTCTTTGTAGTCAAATTTGGGCCATCTTCCTCCCCACTTACCCATCATACAAAACAATCAGGAGAGCAAATCTTGAGATCTTACCTTGTCTCCTTTGAACATCTTCATCCCATACATGCCACACCAGAGACAACATAAGAGCTATAGTGAAGGTTAAAGACATTTAAGAGTACTAAGAGTGCCTTGCCAAGAGGACCTGATAAGAACTCAAGGAGACATTGAGTCTCTTGTAAATTCAGGTTATTGACTTAGCAATTGATGCACTGTGCAGCAGGGATTTTCCTGCTTCAAGTTCTGTTTGGAACTGGCAAATCCCTGCAAAGCCAATTTTAACCTTAACTCTGAAAGTCCACTGAGATGCTTTGTCGGTCTCTGTGTCTTTAACCTTGACTATAGCTCTCATATTTTCTTTAACCTTGACTATAGCTCCCATATTTTCTTTAACCTTCACTATAGCTCTTACATTTTCTCTGATGTGGCATGTATGGGATGAAGATGTGGTGACAGGTTGGACTCAATGATCTTTGAGGTCACTTCCAACCTTAGTGATACTGAATATATATATATACTGAATACTGAATAAGATGTTCAAAGCAGACAAGGTAAGATCTCAAGATTTGCTCTCCTGATTGTATTGTATGATGAGTAAGTGGAGAGGAAGATGGCCCAAATTTGACTACAAAGAGAGGTAAACTATCTTTGGGTAAAACTGGTGGCTAGAATACTGGCAGAGCTTTATTCAGCTTACTGATTTAAGAGGTCCCAAGTTCAAGTAACAGCCTCATTTCACAGTGAAGTTTGATGGTTGTAGCACCAAACCTCATCCAGATAAGCACCTTTTAAGACATAAAATGTGGGGCTGCATTCAAACCTTAGGGCTTTCTCTCTGCCTCATTAAAAACACTGGAAGTGATTCAAAAACTCACCGTGGTAAATGCATTAGGCCAGCCAGCACTGAGCTAGCTGAACTTTTTAGCTGTACAATTTATTTACTCAAAAATTGTTTCTGAAGGTGGCTTAAATTCCTAACAAATGAATAAGGCAGTGAATAAATTCAGCTGCACAAAATGAGCTAAACTCAAAAATGCAGTGAAAGCCTTGTTTGTGAAAGCACCCTCCCAACACACAGGCTCAGCAAATCATTCTGAAACCAATTTAAAGTTCATCAGGCTCGAAATGAAGGAATTGTAAACTTTGTTTCTATATGTCAGAAAACATAAACCAGCCCACAACTATTCTCTGGACCCTCTAATGTTCTATGGTGTGTCTATGATTTAAGATTTGGGTGGAGGGGTTTTGGTTTGTTTTGGGTTTTTTTTGGGGGGTTTGGGTTTTTTTTTGCCATGGGAGGAAAAAGTTTTTGTGTGTGCCATTAATGAAGCTAGATTCTGTCTTGCAGGCACAAATACTTTATCTGAAATCACTGCTGTGCATAAAACTCAGACAAATTTTCTAAGCATTATTCAGGGAAGGTACAAAAAAACTCCTGCTGAAATTGGTGGGAAAACAGCTTCACCAGAGCAGATATAACCTTGTTTAATGGAGCTGCTACAGTATGCTGTAAAATGCCTAGATCATAGCTCTCCACATGGCTGAAAAGGGACCTTTCACATCTGCTCTGCTTTGGTTTTGGAGCTTCCATGCAGCTTTTATCCTGGTGTGAATTTAGGCAGGGACTGCTGCGAACATCACTAAAAAAACATGGGTGGAAAGGGCCCTTCCAAAACAAGCAGAGTAATATTCATATCCTTGCAAGGCTAGGGTGTAACCAGAGCCATGTTCTTGCTTGCTGAAGCTTCAGTAGACCTGGGGGACCAGACTTCATCATAGTACAGAGGTATGGTTGATTGTAACATGTCTGTGTTAAACTCAGAACCCCAACCCCAGCTTACTGCATGAAGACAACTTTTCATAGCATGAAGTGCAGCTGTTAAAGACTTGCCTCAAGGGGTGGGTGAAAAGCTTCAGCTGGGGCTTATGCAAAGAAAAGATAGACTCATGGAATTGTTTGGGTTGGAAGAGACCTTCAAGATCATTGAGTCCAACTATTGAGCTAACAACACCATGGTCATTAAACCATGTTCCCAAGTGCCATGTTCACACATTTCTTGAGCACCTCCACAGGGATGGTGACCCCAGCACCTCCCTGGGCAGTCTGCTCTAAAGCCTGACCACTCCTGCAGGAAATAAATTCTTCCCAATCACTAACTTAACCCTCCCCTGGCACAATTTCATGTTGAAGTTCTTGAACAGGACTTAAGCTGCAGACACGCTGGATGTCCACGTTCAGTTCTGTAAGAGTTGTGAGTGCTCCATATATACGCCCCAAGTTGTCCAGGTTGAAATAAAGCAGATGGAAAATCCACAGAGCAGAATAATCAATAATTCTACTTGGTTAGTGTTTGGAGAAAAAAATTAAGAAAGAGAGTTCTATTCCTGTTAGCCAGAGTTGACTCACTTTTTGTCAAAGAACAGCAGTGTTGAGCCGTTTTTGACAGCAGGTGCCTGCTTCATTCTGATAAATCAGGAAGCATGAACAGAGAGAAATTCAGGCTTTCCAGGCAGTGACACCAGGCAAAGAAGGTCACTTGCACCTCCTTGCTGTGTGATACTCTGCAATTGTACACAGCCATGGGCAATGTGTATGAAATGAGAGGCATTTTAGGCTGCTTTAAGGGACTCTCATTGCTGACTTCTGCTGATGTCCCCAGTTGAGGTTGTAAAGACACTGGGGAAGAGACTTGGATGCTGTGAACATGAGATTACAGTGAAGTGTAGTACTAACTTCCAAGGAGAAGTGACACTTTTACTCTGTGCAATGATTTAGTGTTTAGTGTTGTGTCACTTAGATGTAGCTTCCTGGCCTGGCAGGGTTATTCAGAGCACATAGCTGAGATACTGTGTAGAGATGGTTAAACAGCCAAAGTTATTAATTTAAGCTAAGTCTGCATCCTCTCTACTGAGGGTAACAGATAGTACTAGCTTTTGCTCTGATAGGAGACCCTTGACACCAATCCCAGCAGCAGCAAGGGTGCATTAGGACCTGAATCACAGTGAGTATCTGTGTGCTTAGTCGCTGGCAAGAGGCAAACCCATTTCAGCACCGCTCTGACTATGTGACATCCAGCTCAGTGACAGCCAGGACTGCCAGGAACAATGCGGATGCTTTATTTCAACCTTCCTCAACGCTGTCTCTCCTGAGTGTCTAGGGAGCCCCATGACTGCATAGAGAGCCCTGTTGCTGCATGGCCATGGTAAGCATTCCTGTTCATGCCAAACACTCCTATAGCTGTAGAGGGCAGCCTGAATCCAGCTCCACTTCTCTTCACTGCATAAAGAAACTAAGTCTGGCAATGCTGAATAACAGGTACTCTGCCCTTGAATTCAAGATACCACAGGGACACATAAGTCTTCAGTACATTTGAGGAAAGGCTCTAATTCACCTCTTCTAGAAAGCCCTGGACTAACTGTGCATCCCACAGGTCCGTGGATCACTGCTGCTGGCGTAGTCCTGTCCTTCTGGCTTGGGACTTTCTGCTGAAACTGCCAAGGAAAGAAATAATTATAACATCAGACATTTCTGTGCTGAGACAATCTCCATCAGGAAAGAAATGAGGAGCATTTAGCACTGCTCTCTGGACAACTTCTGGTAGACAGAAACATCTTGTTGTGGCCAACCTAGATCAAGTTTGGTTCACTGTAAAAGGAAAGCACTCAAAGTCCTTGTTACTAGGCTCAGACTACATGAAAAAACAGGTCTGTTTTACACCAGCAGAACTGATTTGAGCTTTACAAAAGGGCAGAGGAAGAAAGGTTTGAAGACCAAGGTAAAAGCAGAGGTCACATGTACAAAGAAATCCAGGAGGGACACAGGATATAATTTAAACACAAACAAACAACAACCAAATCAAGTAACAACAAAACAAACAAACCAGAATCCTCTTTAATTGTTCTATCTTCTCAATGGCTCTTACTTATTGACTAAAACTGAAGAGGCATTGAAGAGCTGTTCTTCCTCCATGAGGAGAGACATGCAGGAACAGAAGCATTTATGATTCCTTATCTTCCAGTTTAATGTTTGATTTACCATACTGTGTGATAGCTTTTGTTGTTCATATACTGTGCATATCATCATAGTAGCAGGGTCAACAAGGGCATGAGCCAATCTGATTTGCCAGCTGTCCTCCTGCCAGGCTAGGACTTAGAGCAAGCAGGCTTTGCTCACCAGGTCCAAGTGCACAGTCCTTGTCTTCTACGAGCTTCAGCTTCCCTTAAATCCTATCTATTGAGTTGTGCAGCAGTTTTGTGAGACAGAAAGTCAGTCAAACCATCTCACACAGACCAGGATTTCAGGATGGAAGTCTTAAAATTATCTAAACTTGAAAGATAGAGGCAGCCCTTTGCTTTGACCTTCCTCCCAGAAGAGCTCATCATGCTCTAGGCAGATTAACTCATCTCTTTTTTGGGTAAGCTAGCAGGTTAGAAAGTGAGACCCATATGTTTAGCATCCAAAGAGCTATTTGAGAAAGATTCACTGAGGTTAGTAAAGAATGATAGCTCAAAATAATCCCCTCCTTTGCATTCTTGGTTTGTAAAAACCCTCCCAGTCTTCCACACAGCACTCAGGGACTTGAGCGTGTCCAGAGAAGGGCAACAAGGCTGGGGAGAGGCCTTGAACACAGCCCTATGAGGAGAGGCTGAGGGAGCTGGCATTGTTTAGCCTGGAGAAGAGGAGGCTCAGGGGTGACCTCATTGCCCTCTACAACTACCTGAAGGGTGGTTGTAGCCAGGAAGGGGTTGGCCTCTTCTCCCAGGCAACCAGCACCAGAGCAAGAGGACACAGTCTCAAGCTGCGCCAGGGGAGGTTTAGACTCGAGGTGAGGAGGAAGTTCTTCACCGAGCGAGTCATTCGCCATTGGAACGGGTTGCCCAGGGAGGTGGTTGAGTCACCATCCCTGGAGGCGTTCAAGGGGAGATTGGACGTGGCACTTGGTGCCATGGTCTAGTCATGGGGTCTGCGCTGATAGGTTGGACTCGATGATCCTCGAGGTCCTTTCCAACCTAAGTGATACTGTGATACTGTGATACTGTGAATCAAGGATTTTCCCATAAATACAAATCAAAGCAACAACAAAAGACTAACTAACCAACCAACACCCCTCCCCATCCCCCCAGCCAACCAACCAAAACCAAAACAAGCAACCAACCAAAACAAAACCCCCAGCAGAACAGGCACTAATTTACTGGGCAGAGAAGCAAAATAGCTTTGACCCCTGGCCAGCATGGCCTCTTCTATTGCACTCCCTTGCGTGCAATGCCTCTCCCCCACCTTTCCCGCAGTCCGTGGTTCTGGTGATGGTGCTGACTTAAACTTTGGATTTTGCTCTCTGTCTGCAGCGTCTGTTACTGCTCTGTAAATATTGCAGCTGTTTTTTCCCTATGAAAAGAGACAGACTGCAAACACATCACTTTCCTGCACATAAACCTTGACAACGTTTGTTTCTTTGAGTAGTGCAGCAGGAAACTTTGCGTTAGAAAGTGAGATGGGAGTCAGTCTTAGCTGTGAAGATTAAAAGCAATCTGAGCTATCTTTTACAACAGCTTCTGGACTCCCAAAGTTTTGCATCAGGAACAGCCATGGATAACTTGGTACTCAGCTTCCCTATCTCCTTCTGCTGATTCAGGGTGTAACAATTATTTCACACCTGGTGAATGTGTGCAGTTAGTAGAAGGTTAAAATATTTCTCTCACAGATCCCTCACATTCCCCAGAGTATTACCTCACCCTGCATCCCATCCAGATTCCACATGCTTTGGCTTGAGAACAAAGCTGGAGCCAAAAAGGGGAAGTTCAAGCTTGTATTTTTTCCCCCCATTGATACTGTGTTTAAACCAGCCAGCCCTTTCAGTGTGGGAACCTGCTGAAACTCCTCGCCAGAGCAGAGGTCCAGGTATGCTGCTTGGGTGTGTAAGTTCACACTCTTCCTCTGGACACTGAGTCACACAAAGAATGTATTTGTTTGGAAGAGACCTTCAAGACCTCCAACTTTCAACCTGGCACTGAAGGGTTGACACTAGACTATGTTCCTAAGCACCAGGTCCACATGTTGCTTAAACACTTCTGGAGATGGTGACTCCATCACTGCCCTGAGCAAACCATTCCAATGTTTGATAAGCCTTCCTGTGAAGAAATGTCTCCTAATATCCAGCCTAAACATCCCCTGGTGCAGCTGGAAACCATTTCCTCTAGTCCTGTTACTTGACACCACGGAGAAGAGGCTGGCCCCCTCCTTATTCCAGCCTCCCTGAGGTATTTGTAGAGACTGATGAGGTCTCCCCTCAGCCTCCCCTTCTCCAGACTGAACAACCCCAGCTCCCTCAGCTGCATTCACACTAGTGTTACACACTTTCTCCATCCCTGAAGAGCCCTTGGCCATGATGTTAAGCTTCCCTAGCCCCCCATGACACGGTGTATGTTGCCTCTAGCTTTCACTAAAGCCCAAATTGTGTGGGAATTGTGTGGAAGAGTGCCAGCTAGCTTGGGCTCTGCCTGGGGCAGTTTTTACGGTCTGGCATAGTAGATAATAAAATTTTACCATTCAGTGACATTTCCTGACAGTGCAGACACCTCAGGGAGCCCTGTTAGCTGCTGGCTGATGGAAGAACCATTCCTTAGAGGTCTGTGGAGAGGATGTGTGGCTGGAATGTGCCTTTTCTAGCTGTAGAATTGGGAATTCTTCCTGTTGCATCCCTGCTTTCCTGTCTCTCTCTTCAGTGAGAATGGCTGTGTGTGGAGAGGCAATCTGGATTTAAACAGAGAGATGTGAAAATGGTTTGACCATATTTGTACATCAGAAGAAGAGGAATAATTGTCTTGTCCCTTCATGCCTGCTGCTGAGCAATTCTTTCTGCATGGTCTCATGAGGCACTCAAGAATGAATGAATGAGGAAAGAAAGGTGGCACCTGCAAGGAAGCCAGCTGCACATTCAAGCAGTGAAGGTGTGTGTTTCCCTCTTAATGTTCCCATAGAAATAGACCATGTCACATTTAGATGATGAAGATGAAAAGTGCATGTTTAAGATCACGAGCTCTCTGCCTTGCCAGAAGTTTGATAAGAAGCCCATGCACTTCTCCCTCCCACCATACACTTGTGGGGGTCTCACTTGTGTGCCTGTGCAAATCTGTTTCCATTAACCTGTCACACAGATGACAGTTCATCACACCAGCCCACAGGCAGGCAGAAGAAGTTTCTGCAGAGCTGAACATGCAAGGCACTCGATCCTCCAAGACACTGCTCACAGTTTTAAGTGACTCTAACAATCTTTAAGAAATGGCATTCATGACCATCAACTTGCACTTAACCTCTGAAAACGAACATCTGGGGCAGCTCCCTGTATAGACAGACTCACCAGTTCCCATCAACTCTGATGCAGAGAGAGCCACCTCAGAGATGAGACATTTGATTACAGGTCTGGTCTCTGGCTGAGGCTGTCAGATTTGGGGCCAGTTATGGTCATGGAGTTTGAAATGTCAGTCTCCATCCACCCGGAAATAAATATCCCACAGAAGTGAAAATCCAAGCATCATCTTGTGCCAGTTTGAAGTATTTCTGACAAGAACCAGGTGTGAACTACTTACTGAGGGACAAAAGGTTTATTATGTACATATCTGCATGTTTCAAAGGGAAGAACAATGAAGGTCAACTCTGCTTGTCTGATGTCCACCCCTCTCTTGCCTGTCTTGAATTTCTCACATGGTGCTGTTGAAGCAGAAAATAGCTGTCAGTCCTTGCTGGAAGGCTGCACCAGCTAGGACAAGGCAGACATCTAGTTTTCCAGAGGACTACACTTGTTCCAACTCCTTCTCTGCAACCAGATTGCTAATGAACTCGCTGCTTACCCAGTTACAGAGCTCCACATGGAAAGCTGGGGAGGTGTTTATGGCTCCAAAGGCTCATAAAAGAGAACAGGCAAATTATTCCTGCTGACTGCACAGCAGGGAGTTGAGAACGCAGTTAGCTCTGTCCAGACACTTCATGCTTCCAAGTTAAAGAGCAAACCACCTAATTGCAGCAATACCTATGTCCAAGATAAAACACCAGATCCCTGACTGAGGATTTTCCAGTGCCTTCTGTACACGGCAAGAAGCAATTTACATGCACTCAGAATTTTACTGCATTGCTTTTCTCAAGCAGATTGCTGCTGTTTAAACAGCTTTTGTTCTTTTTCTTATTCTTTTTTTCCCCCTGGGGATGTAGGGGGATCTTTTGCTTGTTACATTTCTGCTTGAACTTTTCTGAAATGAGATGCACAGTGGATCAAGACTGAGCAGAACATCTCCCTTCCGAGAAAAGGTTGAGGGAGCGGGGTCTCATTAGCTTGGAGAAGAGGAGACTGGCAGGGAACCTCATGTGTGTTTACAAAGATGTGAAGGATGAAGTGTCAGGAGGACAGAGTCAGGCTGTTCTCAGTAGTGTCCAATGATAGGACAAAGGGCAGTGGGTGCAAGCTGGAGCAGAGGAGGTTCCAAGTCAACAGAATGAAAAACTTTTTCACTGTGGGAGTGACAGAGCACTGGAGCAGGCTACCCAGAGAGGCTGTGGAGTCTCCTTCTCTGGAGACATTCAGAACCTGCACAGATACATTCCTGTGTGACCTGCTCTAGGTGATCCTGCTCTGGCAGGGGGGGTTAGACTCATGATCTTTCAAGGTCCTTTCCAACCCTTAACATTCTGTGAATCTCTGAATGCCACTTCCCGGACTCAGGGGTTTGCAGATCTGATGAGATATCGAAGCAGTCCCTTCGCTTTTCAAATGCAAGGACCCAATTCTCATGTTGAGAAATGGTCCTGACTTAGGTTGTCTATGCTTTCCTGAAGGAAGACAATTGCAGTAGTAGAGTGCAAGTGAAAATGAGTCCCATTGTACACTTCTGGAGACCGCAGACCATTAATTAAAACTCATACAGAACCAATTAACATTTCACATCAGTGCAGCTGCTGCAACGTGGAAAAGACCATCATGTTTTTCAAACCTTTCTGGAGACAACAAAGTCAATTAAATGATGAGGCAGTAAAATATATTTAATGGCCTGAACTGCCTAGCACTTATTTGTAACACCTCAAGGTTGGCACTAAACAGGATGCAGCAGGCTGCTCAGTCACCTTCATGGCGCTGCAGAATCACAGAATGGTTTGGGTTGGAAGCAATCTTCAAAGGTCATCTAGTCCAACCCCCCTGCAGTGAGCAGGGAAATCTTGAACTAGGTCAGGTTGCTCAGAGCCCCATCCAACCTGAGCCTGAATGTTTCCTGGGCTGAAGCATCTACCACCTCTATGGGCAATCTGTACCAGCGCCTTACCACTGTCATTGTAAAAAAAATTGTCCTTGTGTCTAGTCTGAATCTTCCCACTTTTAGTTTTAAACCATCAGCCTTTGTCCTATTGCTACAGGCCCTACTAAAAAGTTTCCCTCCATCTTAATTTTCTCATGCACTGTATGTATACATAATGATTTTAGAAGTTGCTCCTGCACATGGCATCTGGAACGGGGCTCAGGGGCTTCATATTCAGAACTCAGACAGCTGAAGGAATAGCTCTTCAGCCAGAGCAGAGAGTTGACACAGATGGAACTTCCTGAAAAGACCCATTCACACAATGTTAGCCATCAAGTGAGGAAATTTGACTAAAGGATTTTTGTGCACTCCTCAGAGCTTTTTCAAGAGCATTAGAGACTCTAGACCAACTCCTTCAGTTTCCCCAAACAACTCTGGCAAAATGTCCAACTTCCACATTTTAGGGCATACAATCATAAAGTCATGGAATTGTTTGGGTCAGAAGGGACCTACAAAGGTCATCTAGTCCAAGCCCCCTGCAGTCAGCAGGGACATCCTCTACCCCATCAGGCTGCTCAGAGCCTTGTTGAGCCTGACCTTGAATATCTCCAATGATGGGGCCTCAACTACCTCCCTGGGCAACCTGTTCCAGTGTTGCACCACCCCCATGGTAAAGAACTTATTCCTAACATACCCAATCTAAATCTGCTCTTCTCTAGTTTGAAACCATTACTCCTCATCCTATCTCTGCAGACTTTTGCAAATAGTTCCTCTGCAGCCTTCTTGTAGGCCCCCTCCAGGTACTGGCAGGCCACTATTAGGTGTCCCCTGAGCCTTCTCTTCTCCAGGCTGAACAACCCCAGCTCCCTCAGCCTCTTCTCACAGGAAAGGTAGTCCAGACCCTTTGATATTTTCTTGGCCCTCCTCTGGACCCACTCCATCAGGTCCATGTCCTTCCTGTATTGAGGGCTCCAGATCTGGATGCAGTATTACAGGTGAGGTCCCATCAGAGTGTAGTAAAGAGGCAGAACCACTTCTTTGTTGACCTGCTTACCACATTTCTTCTGATGCAACCTAGGATGTCATTGGTCTTGTGGGCTGCAAATGCACATTGTTGGCTCATGTCCAGCTTCTCCTCCACCAGCAATAGGACCCCCAACACAGAAGAGACAAAGACCTACTTTGTCCAGAGCAAGGGCACAAAGATGATCAGAAGGCTGGAGCATCTCTCCTATGAAGACAGGCTGAAAGAACTGGGGTTGTCAGCCTGGAGAAGAGAAGGCTCTGAGAAGACCTCATAGCCACATTTCACTATCTGAAGGGGACCTATAGAAAGGCTGGGGAAGGGCAGTTTAGAAGGGCTTGTAGTGTTAGGATGAGGGGCAATGGTTTTAAAGTGGAGCATGGGAGATTTAGGGTGGACAAAAAGAAGAAGTTCTTTACAGTGAGGGGAGTAAAATACTGGTACAGGTTGCCCAGAGAGGTGGTGGAGGCCCTATCCCTGGAGACATGCAAGGTCAAACTTGATGGGGCCCTGAGTTAAAGATGCTCCTGCTTACTTCAGGGAGCTTGCACAGGATGACCTTCAAGGGTCCTTTCCAACCCGATGGATTCTAAGATTCTAAGACTTTTTTGGGTTTTTTCTCACGTCACAGGAGGATGTTTGGATATAGTAAATTAACTTCTGATTCTAGTCTTCTGTCACCAGATAAGATCTGGAGTTCAAACACGTGGTACACACTGCTGTCACTGATCATTGAATCACTTCCCTTGTCCACTTGAAGTTACATTTAGAGGGTGAACCAAACTTTCCTAAGCACAGAAGGATGATTTCCCAGAAGACTAAGAAATTACAGGAGCATCACGTAGAAGCTTCTCCAAAGCAGCAATTCACCAGGCTGACAAACCCAGTCCATCTACTTCTCCTCAAAATAAAAGTGGCAAATATTAGGTCAAACGTGAAGGGAAGCAGTAAGTGTGTTAATGAGGGCAGCAGCAGCCTGATACACCGAGCAGGAGAAAGCGAGGGCAGGCGGTGGCACTGTTGAAGAGGAGGATTGCATTTCCTCATCTGAATAAGATGGTGAATTTGATGGGCATCTGCTCACTGGAGAAACTGTGGAGGACATCTGTGCTAGATCAGTATCATCTGGGATAGCCCTAGCCAGTCAGGACCTAAAAGAGCTCTCCTGCCAAGCATCTTACAGCAGATGTGCAGTCAAAATGCATGTAGGCTCCAGCCATTGTAGGTAGGTGATGGAAAAGTTAGACCCCATTCAAATTTCAGGGGAAATTTGTTTGCAGATCTGCTCAGTCAGATGTATCAAAAGTCTTCTGAGGTTTCTGATCACTGCAGTCATGCACTGAAACTACTTGAAAATGTTTTCAGAAACACAAAGTGGAGCCTTTCACACAGCTTCTTGTAGGCCAGGGGCTACTTGGGGCTGGGGCCTTTGAGGGTCTCCATGCAGGTGGCAGAGCTCTCTAGCAACCATCACCAGAACAAGAGGACACAGTCTCAAGCTGCACCAGGGAAGCTTAGGCTGGAGGTGAGAAGAAAGTTCTTTACGGAGAGAACTGCCCAGAGAGGTGGTGGAGTCACCGCCCCTGGAGGTGTTCAAGAGGAGATTGGACGTGGCACTTGGTGCCATGGTCTAGTCATGAAGTCTGTGGTGACAGGTTGGACTTGGTGATCTTTGAGGTCTCTTCCAACCTTGGTGATACTGTGATACTTATTGCACTGCTCCAGTCAAGGAGCAGGGCAGCTGAGGAAGCTCCAGTCCCAGGAATTGGACTCCTCTCTGGGCACAGTCTAATATGTTATAGAATCATAGAACAGTAGGGGTGGAAGGACCCTATGGAAATCATCTAGTCCAACCTCACTGCTAAAGCAGGTTCACCTAAAGATTGCACAGAAATGCATCCAGGAAGGTTTTTAAAGTCTCCAGAGAAGGAGACTCTACAACCTTTCTGGGTAGCCTGCTCCAGTGCTCCATCCAGCAACACCTGGGAAGTTGCCATAAGACCACGAGGGTTTGTGGACACAGCCTTCCTCTTCCCCTATCCTTCATTTATTTTTAAATGGCCAGGCCTGGGTCTGACTGCTGTTCCTCAGGCTGGGAAATGCTCTGTGGTTAGATACACTGCAGGAAATCCTTTGGATGAGAGGAGACAGGATGGAAAGTGTCAGCTGGTGGACTATCAAGTCCTGCTTTCTCAGCACCTTCTCACAGCTGAATCACTAAGGAGCTGCAGCTCACAGCTGGATCGGAAAAGCTCCCTGAGGACCCGAGACAATCAAAGAAACCTTCACAGAGCTGCCTTTACAAAGCCAAGCTGAGGAGAGGGTGGATGTCTAAAGTGGAGTGAAGGAAGGATGCTAAACGGCTTAGTTACAGGATCGTTTCCTCTTGCCTCGCAGACTATCAATATTTGTGTACATGTGATATGCTTCTCTAGTTCCCTCCAATCATGTCCATTTTCTATGCCTTAATAAACAGATTTCCTACAACTGGAGAGAAGTAGCAGAGGGATGATCTGCCTACACAGGGCACTGCTCCTCAAGCTGGGGTGGACCTTGCTCAGTCACTTGTGAGGGGCAGTCCTCGACAGGCTGAACCTGTCCCCTTTTTGCTTCTGTTAATTACATGGTGAAGAGGCTACGACTGTTCTGGTGTATTTACCCCAACCAAATTTGTTTCTGGACACCTTTGACGCCTTTGTGAGCTCTGTAAAACTGAGCATTCAGTAAAAAAAGATCACAGACACTAATTGATGCTGCTGTGGAGCTGCCTCAATCCTTTTCCTCTGCTCCTAGACCAGCAGTAGTAAAAGTATGATTTGTTACTGAGATAATAAGAATTTTAGCAGGCAATCTTTCTGAGTCCTTTCAGGGAAGACAGAGTGGCAGAACACGATTGAACAGCCCAATTAACCTCAGCCTAGTATCATCAATTGGCAATAGAGGAGGCAAATGCTAGAAGTTCCCCATGTAGGATCATTTCAGCCCTCTGGCACGACTGTCCATATTTTTAGAGATGACCAGAGCTGTGATGGAGACACCTCTTTAGCCATCTCTACAGTTCAGAAACCAATCTATGGAGCTTTTTCTGGCAGGGTGCCAGTGGCAGGAAAAGTGCAGTTTTGAAACTAGCCCTCAGTGTAGAAGAAATTTGACTTTTGGCTATAAATAGCAGCAACACCTGCCTAACCTAAATGCTCATTTCACTTTAAACTAGTTTAATTTAAGCAATAGAAGTTACACTTACTTTTAATGGGCAGCAACTGTTCATTAAATTTATAATGACATTTAGATACCCTGGTGATAGACATTCAGAAATATCATATACGTAGAGACAGAAATTCATTAGGAGCATTACTGAGGTGGCTTGGAAGTGAAATTGCCTGGAAAAGAGACACTTGTTTCAGCTCCATCTGCACTTTGAAAACCTGAGCTGTATTCTAAGGCATGGAAGTATCATAGTAGTATCATAGTATCAGTCAGGGTTGGAAGGGAGCACAAGGATCATCTAGTTCCAACCCCCCTGCCATGGGCAGGGACACCCCACACTAGATCAGGCTGGCCAGAGCCTCATCCAGCCTGGTCTTAAACACCTCCAGGGATGGGGCCTCAACCACCTCCCTGGACAACCCATTCCAGTACACTGCAGAGTGGTGTTAGCCAAAGCCCATCCCACAGAAAGTCTGAAGAGTTTTCCTTTCAAAGATTTACAGGCTGTTAGGACTTCGCTGACAAATGGCCATGGCAGTGATATCACTGAAATCTCTACTTCATGTACAGATACACAGCTACACAAATACGGGTGTGTGTTATTTCCACACAGGCATCAGAGTTTCTGCACACAACAGTAGATGCATGCCAAGGGAGCTCTTTGTTTCTAGCCAGCCCTGGCTGTGTCCTTCTGATGCCAGAGAGAATACTCTTTTCAACCTCACTAGACAAAATATTTGACCCACACATTAGGAGCTAACACAGAGAATAATCACAGAACATGAGGGACTGGAGGGGGTGGAACTCCTCTGCTATGAGGATAGGCTGAGGGAGCTGGGATTGTTCAGCCTAGGAAAGAGAAGATTCCAGGGGGACCTTATAGCTGCCTTCTAATACCTGAAGGGATCCTACAGGAGGGCTGGAGAGGGAATTTTCGTAAGAGTGCGTAGCAATAGGACAAGAGGGAATGATTTTAAGCTGAGGAAGATTAAATTTAGACTGGATCTTCAGTAAGAAGTTCTTCAGTACGAGGGTGGTGAGACTGGAATAGGCTGCCCAAGGAGGCTGTGGATGCCTCCTCCCTAGGGGTGTTCAAGGCCAGGCTGGATGAGACCCAGAGCAGCTGAGTCTACTTGAGAGGCATCCCTGCCCATGGCAGGGAGGTTGGAGTAGATGATCTCTGAGGTCTCTTCCAACCTAAGACATTCAATGATTCTATTATTGTTATGAATGTAGTCTTTTAAATACACATCAATATCCATCTCTAGTCTCTTAGATTGAGCCTCTTCCTTACGTCAAGTCTATTTCTCCTGTCTAAAAGCATTCATCTGTACCATCTTATCTACACAAATAAGGAGCATGGTTCACAGCCCAGAGAGCTCAGCATGGGATCAGGACTGACAATGTCATTCCTACTCACATGACACCAGCATTGATAAGGCAGTCAAAGTCAAATAAGCTTGCTGAGTAAGAACTCCACATTTCAAGTAGTCTGCAGTGACACCTTTGCAACAGTGTTTAACATCAGTGGGACTGGCAGATGTTATGCTTTGCATCTCAATAAGCAAGTCTGTTGATTAAGGAAAGGACTAGAACATGACTGGATTAGAAGAAAACATGTGAAGGGACACAAGAACAAACAGCAGCTTTGCTAGCTTGGTTCAGCAAGGGTAGAAGCAGCACATTGTCATTCCCTTTAGGAGACATGCCCCTGATGATGCTGCCTACATCTGTGTTATCTCACAGTGTGCATCAGCAGGAGCAGATCACTAATGTGAAAGAGTCTGAGAACTCAGCCTCCACACAGCATCCGGCCCAGGGTTTTGGTTTGTGTTTTGCTTCGGAACAGCTCTAGCTGAGGCCCAGGGACTGAAGACCTGCTTGTGGCTGCAGCACACTAGGTATGCTGCCAGAGAGCATTTTCCATCTTAGTTCCATTGCAAAGGGATACAGTTCATGGCTTCAGAAAGTGTTCCACAATGGGAAGCAAACTATAGTAAGAGTGAGCTAGGGACATTTCTTTCAAAACACACTTCTGCTCCAAAGTAAAGCACTAAAGTAAATAAAACTGTATAAAGCAGATTTCTGGTGTACAGAAGAGATAGCTTCCCACTGGAGCTGCTCAGAGAAAGACTGCATCTGAATAGCTCTGATGAATTAAAATCATCACACCCTCACCCAGTTCTCTCTGTGCATCTCTCATTCTTCCCTGTTGAATAAGTGCTCATGTGGCAGGAAACCAATTTGTGGATTCTTTGCTGAAAGTAATGCTTATGCAAGTTGAAGACACATTATCAGAAGAATGTTTTGATTAACTTGCTGTTCATTAACTGTATACCTTGGTGACTGGGCAGTAATTTCTTTATTTTTTAAGACAAAAGCTGTATTTTTGGAGAATCTACTGTTCTGAGAATAATTGCATCCAGCAGATGTTATGTATTTGTTGGCACCAGGTCCCCATTTAAATTCTAGCACACACTTGCAGGAAGACTGGTAATCTGAGGTCCCAGAAGGCTCCTTCCAAGAAAGCTGTCTTTGCAGGGCCATAAAACAAGTCCTCCTGCAGTTAAAAAGTGACCATGGCTGTATGTGGTGTCACCTGTGAATCAAAGCTAAGGAACATACAGCAGCTCTTCAACAGAGAACTTACAGGAATTACTTTTTTCCACCAAGTCAGCTGGGACTCTTAATGTGATGAACTTGAGTCTGAATCATGCTTGCTTAGCATCCAAAGGCATTGCCAATCCAAGATTTTGACTGTGCTTCTTTTATCATAGTATCATAGTATCATTCAGGGTTGGAAGGGACCACAAGGATCATCTAGTTCCAACCCCCCTGCCATGGGCAGGGACACCCCACACTAGATCAGGCTGGCCAGAGCCTCATACTCAGGGCTGTCCTTCCCAGTATTCTTTCCAAACTCAATTTCCAAATTCAGGAATTTCTTTGTTGTGTTTATGTATTTTGTTGTCAATTAAGCTAACAATGGCAAACAGTCAGACTACTTAGGTGAATGGCTATGAATCTAAGTCACCCTTCTTTGTGTAGCCTACTGACAGAAGAAAACAGACTACAATCACCACAAACTTTAGTACACTGACAACTCTGACCAGTCTGTCTCAAAACTTTTATTCCTAGTGAAAGCAAGGTCCACAAGCACCAATAACTGGCATGTTTCATAGTTTCATAGTTTCATTCAGGGTTGGAAGGGACCACAAGGATCATCTAGTTCCAACCCCCCTGCCATGGGCAGGGACACCCCACACTAGATCAGGCTGGACAGAGCCTCATCCAGCCTGCTCTTAAACACCCCCAGGGACGGGGCCTTGACCACCTCCCTGGACAACCCATTCCAGGGTTTCACCACTCTCATGGTGAAGAACCTCCTCCTCACATCTAGCCTGAATCTCCCCACCTCCAGCTTCTCCCCACTCTTAACTGTACCTCTCCTGAACACACCCCAGCGTGGCTCCTGTAAATCTTTCTTTCCCTCACTCAACCAAATGTTCTCATTCTAAAATTTGCTTAATACACCAATCAGAAGCACTGAGGGGTTTGAGTTGCCATTTAAAATGCTGTGATAAGAAGTGTCCTTAGTCAAGAACAGCAGTACCATGCCCCAGAGTGCTGGGGTGAAGCACTGACTTCGTTGTCAAAGTGAAACCATCTGCTTTTGGCCCGTCTGTAAAATAAATTATAGCTACTCCCCGGATTTAATGACACACATCTTTTGTGACCATTGTCAGAGCACCTAGCTAGTTTGACTTGTAAACAGGAGACATCTTTCCTTTAGTCAGATTAACAGGTGGGGTTTATTGCAAGGAAAGAAGCAGCAGTTGAGTAGCATTGCATTTTTTTTTCCCCCAGGAATAAAAAAAAAAGAGTTTAAGTGAAGGATTTCTTTCTGCACTGCATCTGAGCACTCCTCTGTTTTAAGGGGTATTGTGGTGAGGAAGACAGCATCAGTGTTTTGACAGACACCAGCTATAGGTGCTGGATCATTCAGTGAAAATAGCTGCACTGGTAACACCATTATAACAAGCTGGTACTACATAGTTAAACTTGGCTGCTACTAGACAGAGTAGTCTTCAGTGCAGTACTGCCAGGTGCTGTCATAAGAAGGCTTCTTTATTCACTTACCATCTTGAGGGGGAAACGAAAGAATCCATGTGCAGTCTGCATTTCCAGGTTTCTGAAGGGATTTATGATCCTTATTTACAAGAGCACTCTCATTCTCTCCACAGCTTGCCACCTGCTTAATTTTTCAGTAGGTTTGCACAGAATATGATTTTCCTTTCAGCTGGTTTCAGCTCAGCCTGGTCTGCTCGAAAACCTGCTCACAAGTTTCACTCAGTTGCTGAGCAAAGATTGATGAGGTGACTTACCAGTGGCTCTTGCACTCAGAGATCTCCTCACTTTGCCAGTCTATTAACATCAGGCGAGTGGAAGGTGCAGTGGTCTGCTATCACTGCTTCTATTCCTGCTTTTGCTGGAGCAAAGAGGGCAGTAAGTACTGACCAGCAAAAAGACATCAGAAACACAGCACGGTATTAACAGCTCTTGCTCATTAAGGAGAACAAAGAGCCATATTTCAGGGTAACAGCACAACATCTGCCAAAAAAACAACCAACCCTGCACAGAGCAGTTATAAACACAAATGAGTACTTCGTGTGCACATGCAGGTAATGGCAAACTTCAATCAAATAACTTGAGTGAGTAGGTAGCTTTCCAAACACCTCCCTGGCTTTCATCCTGAGGCACAATGATGTGCACAAATCAAGCAGCTCAATAGCATTACCCTATGGAAATGTGTCCCCAGAGCCCAATGTTCCTTCTTCCTTCTCCAGTACCCCCAAAATGACTCCTGTTAAAACCACAACTTGTTACAGGGATAAAAAGAGCTTGAGGAGTCTTGTCCTTAAATCTTCACCAATTAAGAAGGAAGAAATTTAAAGGCAATAAGCACAAAGAAAGCTAACAGGAAACTCTTGGAGTTCTGTAAAATATTTCTTCTTGTCTTTATTTCGATGCATACAGACAAGATCTTAACACCTTCACTTTTGAACTATTGTTATTAACACTAAGAGCGGCTTAGACACACAACAGATCTTAGATAGCAGTCCTCCAGCTGTGGCCCGGGGTCAGGAGGCTGCCTGGCTTACATAGGCTGGAGCCAGTGCATCATTTCTGAAAGGGATATGCAAAAACTGAATACTCTAGGGGAAAGGCACCTGAGTCACCAAAAGGTGCCTTACAGTTCTCTCTATTTGCAACTCAGCTCAAAATCTTTTTTCCCATGGAGGTAAGCACTAAGGTCCTCAGGGAAATGAAGGTGACCTTTCAAGCATAGGTGTTGGACCAGGTCTTCCTCTTCTGACTCTTGATGTTACACTGGGTGATGCTTAATGCTAAGCTGGTGCCACAATATTCCCCAGTCTTATTCTGAGTTTGTTTGCTTCCTGAACAGATCACAAAACAGCCCTTTCATTCAAAGCTCTGATAGGGATCTGCTTCCCCTGTTGGTATCTGCAGCTATCTGAGATGCAGAAATATGCATTTAGCTCCCATTTTTGTCCTAATGGGGTTGAACTCTGAGCATGAGAAAACTCTGTCTGGGCATTTACAGGCTCCTTTATGGGCTGCAAGAAAGGTGTCTTCTCCTTGCCATAAAAGCTATTCATTTCTGCATGGAAGAGGGGGACACTTTCTCTGGCTAGTGATTGAGGATACTCATCTGAGACAGAAGACACCTGAGTGCTACTGGCTGTGAGGCTTGTATTAAGTAATTTTCAATAAAAGACTAGCACAGACATTGAGGAGTAGATTTTTATAACTATTTAGGAATTAAAGTGAGTTGCTGAAATGGTTTCACATTTGGTAGCTACTGCAGATGAGATCATTTTGTCTCAGCAGGGCCATGCCGGTGCAGCACTCCACACTGGCTGGCGTAACTGGACCGGCTTCTGCGGCCCCAGATGGAGCAGCAGAAAACAGTGCAGGTTTCTCCATACAGCATTGAACTGTACGGCGCTGCAACATCCATTACTGCTTCAGAAAGGGGACCTGCTCTGAAGAGTTTTGTTTCCCACCTGAGCCATCTCACCCACACTGATAAAGGCCTGCCAGATGACATGACATGCAGCGCCCTAAAAATTGAAAGCACCTCTGCTTCAGCAGGACTGGCACCTGGGTTCAGAGTATTTTTCTTCAGAGCAAATAACTAGAGGAATAGTCAGGAGTCTTTTGACTGCATCCTGCGGTTGGACAGGTGATTACACTGTCTTAAATTCATACAGCAATCTCAAGAAGAATGTAGTGCAGTTTTCCAGATTAGGGACTGCAGAGGTTTTAAACCACCCCACTACACTTCCAAATCAGTTTGCTTGTATCTGTCTGTATTGCAGCCAGGCCTAGCTTGGCACGTCATGGAAAAACAGGATGGACTAGAACAAAAAAAGCCTTGTCAGCCCCTCCAGTTTTCCCACTACATTTCTTTATTCTGTTTACAAGAGACTGCCTTTTTTTTTCCTTTTGTATTGGTCTTCTGCTTTTACCATATTGCACGAGTGAAAGACCTGACAACTTTAGCTCCTACGGTATTCATTTTCACTAAACTACTCTAAGAAAGAAAATTCATGAGTGGGAAACTGAAGCACCGGAGATCCAAAGACCTCCCAGCGCCATTCAAGGAGTCAGTTCAGGGAGCACTGAGCCCAGACCTCCTAAGTCTAACAGCAGGACCTCAGCTATTCAATCATCCTTCCTTTCAATAGCCCCATTTTACCTGTCCAGAGATCACTTTACCATGATAAATCACTTGAACTGTGAAAATATTTATACTCGGTGTACGACAATCCACACCAAGAAAACCAGAACATTTTTACTGAATGATGTTCCTTCAGTGTCAGGTGTTTAGGAATAGCAGAGTTGTAGCTCCTTATTCAATAAAGCAGGTACACAGCCATTTGAATGGATGCAAATAAGGACCATTGATTCCTTTGAACCCTTTAATTCATTAGCCAGGCCGATTAGTTTTTTAGATAAAGTGGAAAGGAAAAAATATACCCCAAGGTGAATTTTGAAACAACTGTGTCAAACTGAAACTGATCTTGGAGTGATCCTTATCTGCAAACTCAGGGGATATTTGTTCCATTGAACGTCAGAGGGATAAAATCAGTCTAAAGTCTCATGTTAGCAATTGGCAGCCACTTAAGAGCATTGCACCTGAGAACAGGTTTTACTTTATTGGCCATAAAAGTAAACAATGACTCTTATCATTCTACCACTTAGGCAGAAGAATACTTTGAAATGGTAAGTGTCTCAGCTTTCCAGCCCACAAGTATACAATTTTTAATGGGCTAGTACTTAGTCCTTAGCACAGACCTTGTGCAAGAAAAAAAAAGCCAGCCACTGTGTGAGCAAATACTCTGGCCGTGCGTTCTGAGCGTTGTTTCCACAACGTGGAGCTGGCCAAAAGGCAGGGGCACGAGGTTCTTGCAATCCAAGTGGAAATTTTCAAAGCACCTGGTCTAGTGGAGACCACCCTGGTCCCAAGGGGCTTTACATCACAGGCCCTAGGGGCTGGCTGTATGTGTGATGATGGGGCACTTTAAAGCATTTCTCCTCAGAACGTTCATGGCTCCTTTTACAACATAAAGAAGCCTTAAGAACCAGGAAGCCCCAGAATTGATTTTGTTTCAAATAAACCTGCATGGTTTTTCAAGGATTGTTGCAATACAAAGCAAGCCAGGAACCCGATTCCAGAGAAAGGGAAGATCCCCCAGCCTGGTGTTTTACCCACCAGCTTGTGCAAAATACTCACTGGGGTGTGGGAGCTGGGATCGTATCCTCCAGATCTGCCCACGAGGATTTACATCTCACGCTTGTCAGAGGAGGAAAGCTCTCACTTCCAAACTGTCACATATTCCTGGGGGTGGAGGGGAGAAAGAAATCCCACTTGCAGTATTTCCCTTTGGAGCCACTCATTTTGTATAGGATCATGAAATAGTAATTGGCCAGAGATAAGCACTGCTTCCTAGATGCTCCTTTGGGCAACAGGACACCTGCATTTTGGTCCTGCCTCCTGTTACTGCCTGAACAGCAGTGAAGCAAGGACAGAAAAGCAGGTCTCTCTTCTCCTGCTTTCTCCTCTTGCTCAGGTGAGTGCCCAGCTGCTGGGATGATTCTTCTCTTTGGCTGAAGGAACATGCAGCTACACAATGCAGTGTCAAACAACTGTAAGGGGAGGATGGAGCAGTGCCCCAGCCTGTGACACCCGGTGACTGCTGACAGAGCACTCACCCCTGCAACTGAGTACATGAGCAGAAAGGAGAGGGCAAACGTGCTCTTGCCACATTTGGAGTTGCAGGAAGAGCACAGGGAGAGGTACAAATCTTGGAATAAGATAGATGCTTCATGAGAGTCCACAGCAATTGGATTCACTGGAGCCCAGAGCAACTGGAGTTCATCTGGGAATCATTCTCCTCTCCCCAGCTCAGTATACCCCTCACCAAAGAAAGAGGGATTTGAGTGAGACAGAAATAAGGAACAGTGGCACCTAGGGCTGAGCCTGGGACAGCAGGTCTGGGGGCTGAGATCCATCATTCAGCCTCTGAAAATGGGAACTCAAGGCAGATAACTCACATGCCCTCAGCTTGATGGCTGCCTTATGGTCCACTCTAGCTGTCAACAAAACCTTTCCTCTTCCTTGGTTGTTTAACTCTGAATCACCCATGAGAATGGGGAATATTCCTTGAAAAAAATTACCTTTTCTCTTTTTAATCTTATTTTTAAATGTGAGTCATAGACCCAAGTGACTTTCTAGATTCTTTGGTTATGCAGAAGAAATGAAAGACAAGAGATTCCTGTGGCTAACGAGGATTTGTCACATCTGCGGCACGCCTGGCCGTCTCCCTGCATCGCTGGTAGCAGGTTTAGGAGCAGGCCAAACCAGTGTGGCAAGAGCTGCAGTGTCCTTCACCAGATGCAGATCACCAGCAAGAAGCTTGGTTTAAAAAACAACAATTTAATTCAACCCTGTGTTAAGCAAATATATTGGAACTATTTTTATCTACTATGTAAATCATGAATTGCATGTCACGTATCACAGAAAGCTGATTCAGTTTTTTTCTTGACTTCCATGTTATTCAAGCGTGCTAAGTATGAAATAATGTCTTGGATGGCTTGAAGAGATACCTGTGGAAACACTGGGACAAATCTGCAACGCCACCACCCACCATACAAATGCACTTCAGGTTTTACTCCAAACCTTCTGGGCAAAACCTGAATCTTTCCTTCCAGGTCAGACTCTTGCTTTGGAGGCAGCATTTGTACTGCCAAATTTTAAACAGAATCTTTCTAAGCTTTGTTTGCATACAAATGAAGCCACACAGGGTTTGTGGGGAAATGGGGCACACACACCAGTTTTGGAGGCATATTTACCCCAGGTGCCAAGCTCTTGAATACTGATTCTACAGATTTTGAATTCTAAGTGCCAGGAAATTGCAAATGATAGCAACTAGGACAGAAGCAATAACCACTCATCTCTGTTTCTGAATTCCCTTTCTTAGATTACTGTCATTGCTGTGCAGGAGCAGATCCACACTTCTATTTTGCACAAGTAGGAACCACGAACTGGCCAATCCATTTACAAGCAGGTTAGTCTCTAATCCCACAGCAAATGCAGACTACCGTGCAATAAACAAATCTCAATTTCAAGCCACTCACACAAAGTAAGCCAGAGACCTCCTGGCACTGCTCATTGCTTTAATGAGAGGGCACTTAGGTGACTTTCGTGGCCCCCTAACCTGGGGGTTCAACATTTTCCTAGCCTCCTCTCCTTGTCCTAGCAGGCATTATTGTTGCTGAAGTGTTTCTCTAATTACTGAGAGTGATTGCTCACCTAACCCAGCCACCTTTGTCCACAGAGGTGCCATGGCAGTTTTCAGACTGATTTGCTCAGCCTGTGGATCTCCTCAAGCTGGGGATCATCTGGCAGCCAGTTAAGCTGCTTTGTGTGGATGATACAGAGCCAAGCTGGGGGAGTGTTAGGGCCATGGCATTTGGGACTCCTTCCAGTGGTGTGAGATTTCTTGGGCATGGCGACCTGGTACTGGCAACAATGTGCCTTCACGAGGCAAGGCTGCAGGAGCTGATAAAACAAGGGTATTTCCTGCTAAAAGCTTGAAGGACCTTAACCTCCTCTGAACTAATCCAAACAAACACACAAACAAAAACTCCTGAGTGTAATTAATTCTCTTCTTTTCTAACAATCACAGAACCTGACGCATTTTAAATGTTCTGTTTGAGGGCAATTTATTTTTTTCACAGACCTAACCAAAAATAAACAAGGTCTCCTTCTAAACCCAGAATGTTCTGAATTATACACAAATATTTGCTTAGAAAAGAAGCCAGATCCAAAAGGAGATGAAAAAAAAACCAAACAGAAAAGCTGATAATAAAGACTGAAGCAGAGGTACAGCTCCCCAGCTAGCATTCCCTGACAGCTAACAGCGTTGCATGAGCAGTGATTTAACTCACAATTTTATAAATGTCAGGTACTTAAAGGCATTAGAAAGACTTCAGCATCGTCAGGAAGAGCTACTAAAACAATTGCACCGCATTCCTTTCTACAGCTCCAAATACTTTCATTTGCCAGTGTAAAATGCACAAGTGACCACTCTCTGACTTCTTTGTCTTTGTTTTAAAGCAACTGACTGTTATGAGCACCTTGTCTGCTACCAAGGGAAGGAATTAAGGTTTTTTTGTACCTGGTAAGGATAACACCTGCTAACAAAAATAGAAACCTATATTTAGGATCTGTTACTTCATGCCTGGGTAATCTGGAGAGCATGTCCGGGAGAGCAACTGGCGTTAACCAGTCTGATAGTGTGATGCCCGCAGCAATACCAACTTGTTAATCTTAAGTTTAAAATAGATCTTCACCAGCAAGTCAAGTTAACCATGTCTGATCCAACTAGTTTTATCTTAGACTATTCATTTCAGTTCATTTGATTTCATCTACTCTCCTTTGATGTTGGGGAGACTTGACTCTAATTTGATGCAATGTCTTGGTCGTTATGCAGCCTGCATTGACTCGTAGAGACAGGGAACTTGGAAAGTTTCCAAACTAATAGCTTGAGCTCAGCGTCATTAAAGGAAATGTCAGGCACCTAAATTGGAAGGCCCTTCAGGCTCAGTTTTGTGCATGTTTTGGTGGCCCCTTGCAGCTGAAATCATAAATTAGCTATGGTCCAAACTGAAAAAAAATAAATTGTTTTCTTCCACTTAGGAGGTTTAGGAAGAAATTCACCTTCTCCCAGCTTGAGCTACAGTACACACCATAAAAGGTCCCCAGACTGATGGTGATGATAAACTTCTCTGCCTGCAGGAAAAAGACTTCATGAAGTGATAGTGAATATCTGCAGCTTCCATCACTTTAATAGGATTTGTGTGCATTTGAGTTTTGGAAAGTCATACAGTTCACAGGTGCCTAGAAATAGACCTTAGAGCCTGATATAAATCTCTGAATTGGAGAATATTAGGCAATCTGACCAAACAATATTCTTTTTTTTTGCCAGACCTTCCTACTCTTAGTTGGAAGAAAGACACATGTGACAAACTGAGCTGCAAAGTGCTACCTTTTAACTTGTTTTCCAGCACTTGTTAACAAATGTTCAAAGCCCAGAAAATCATATTGGGCATTTGTTTAGCTAACCTTACTAAGAAAATCGCTCAACCTCAAGAGACCTTCAAAGGTTGCTGTATTACAGCAGCAGGACTCAGGAACCCAAAACTTCTCCCCTCTAACAAGTTTCAAATACCGAAGAAATTAGGTTTTTACTTTGCTGGATTTCAGGCAGAAAATGTGGCTTGCCCAGGAGAGTTTTAAGGTATTTCTTTGTTATATAAATGAGCTTTGGCCTCTTTCTTCTTTAAATAAACTATAAGAAATGAAGTTCCACGCTCTTTGGTTTTTCTCATGAAATAAAATAGGCTTTCAGCAGCAGCACTCCTCAGTGGGATGGGAGGAAGTGAATATAACTTGGTCCTTTCAGCTCCTACCTCCAGTGGCCCAGACAGCTCCTCCCTGGCACAGCACACAAATGCCCATGTGTAGAGGTTGCTGCGGACACCAGTGATATGTGCTGCTTGCCTGTAAAACCAGCAAGTAGATGAGTCTGATCAGGTGAATCCATCGTTCTTCCTCCCAGAAGTATGCCTTTCTTTTTTCACAGATGTACTTTGTGACCATTGTGACAGGGAGAGGATGAGTAAGGCCCCAGCACCTATGGGTCAAGGTATATTACAGCCATATTGGTTAATGAAAAAGGCATTTTCTCAAAGTTTAAAGACCTTCATGCAACATTCAGTGCTGTTTGCAGACCCCTCCCAGACTGAAGCAGCTCTCTTCTATGGTGTGCACTAAGGGTAAGTGTAAAACTTCTGCTTGAATGTGGGCTCCCTGATGGGGGTCACCTCTGGTGGGAGTTCCTGTGCTAGGCAGGAATTTTCACAGGCAAGTCCCAGGTCCTTTCTGGTCCTGAACATTTTAGGAGCATGCTGCTGCTGTTTGCTTGTGCCTGAGTGCCTTTTAACTATGTGGAGAGAGGAGATCATGAACCATCATTACCGGTGATCTCCTCTTGAAGAAGTCACCATTAAGAAAGCTTCCGCCAACTTTGTCGCCTAAAGAATCCAGCCTGCCCACTACGCCATCCTGTGAAATCAAAGCCTCCTCCCACTTTCTTGAATAGCATCTGCTTTGTACATTAGTTTTAGGAACAGATGGCCTTGAAGATTTATGGGTAGCAAAAGGGGAGAATATGAGTCTTGTGTGAGAAACTGGAGAAGTCTTTTGTACTGTGACTTTTATACCAATGTGAAAAGCATCAACAAGCCAGAAATATGTTCATTGTCACTCTGAGAGTTCAAAGAAGCCATGCCTTAGCATCCAGGGAAGAAACATGGCTTGCAAGATGCAATGCTACATCTTCAGATTACTTGGAAGATTAATTACAAACATTAAAGGTTAATCATGCCCTATGAACTTGGCTTGTCAGTGGAAAATGTATGGTGAAAAAGATTGTTGCAAGTGCTGGGAAGGCTTGCTGAAGCTAACAAACTTTTCTCAAAGGTGAAGGCTCTTAGTGTTTCAAAATCTTGAGAGCAGCCATGCAAAACACTCCTAATTCCTCCACCCTAGATAATATCACAGAGGGGAAGAGTCAGCCCAACAGGCATGTAGATATTCCTGAAAGAAAGAGAATAGTGGAATTTTGAGTGGAAAATCAGAGTCATGCTGCTCTAAAGAATGTGAGGTGCCCACAGAGGAAGCTTCCAGTTAGTCAAGCACAGCTCCATCAGGCAAATGCAGGACTTGAACGGGGCTCGGTGACAGCACACATATTTACTTTGTGGCATGTTTGTCCTTCAGTCTGCAGAATGACTTCAAGAGCGAGTTACTGGAGCTCTGCATCAAAATAGAAGTAGTTTGCCTTCATATATATGCCCGGAGAAAGTCCCCCCCCATACAGGTGGAAGAAGAAGGTTAATCTCTTCCTGGAGTCTCCTTCAGGTGTGATACAGGCTCTGTCAGCCTGCAGTGCTCCTGGATTAGCTCACACATTCTGCTGTTTCTTAGTTGGTTTATTCAGTTCTTGGTGCCTTTCTGGGAGATGTTGCTCTGCATGTTCTGGCCACATGGATACACACTGTTTCGTGCTGCAGAGGATCTACTTTTGAGGGGATGGCTTTTATCTGACACTTTTCCCTTCCATGGCAGGAGGCCAAGTTTTTCATAGTTTCATAGTTTCATAGTTTCATTCAGGGTTGGAAGGGACCACAAGCATCATCTAGTTCCAACCCCCCTGTCATGGGCAGGGACACCCTACACTGGATCAGGCTGGCCAGAGCCTCATCCAGCCTGGGCTTAAACACCTCCAGGGATGGGGCCTTGAACACCTCCCTGGACAACACATTCCAGGGTCTCACCACTCTCATGGTGAAGAACCTCCTCCTCACATCTAGCCTGAATCTCCCCACCTCCAGCTTCATTCCATTCCCCCCAGTCCTATCACTACCTGAGATCTTGAGAAGTCCTTCCCCAGCCTTCCTGTAGGCCCCCTTCAGATACTGGAAGGCCACAATTAGGTCACCTCGGAGCCTTCTCTTCTCCAGACTGAACAGCCCCAACTCCTTCAGTCTGTCCTCATAGGAGAGGTGCTCCAGCCCTCTGATCATCCTTGTGGCCCTTCTCTGGACACCTTCCAGCACCTCCACATCCCTGTTGTAATAGGGGCTCCAGAACTGGACACAGTACTCCAGGTGGGGTCTCACCAGGGCTGAGTAGAGGGGGAGGATCACCTCCCTCGACCTGCTGGCCACACTTCTCCTGATGCAGCCCAGGATCTGATTGGCTTTGCGGGCTGCAAGTGCACACTGAGAGCTCATGTCGAGCTTTTTGTCCACCAGCACCCCCAAGTCTCTCTCCTCAGGGCTACTTTCCAGCCAGTCACTGCCCAGCCTGTATTTGTGCCTGGGATTGCCTCGACCCAGATGCAGGACCCTTACCCTCTTCCAGGTTGTAGGAAGAGCAGAGACAGATGTTTCAAAGTAGTTGTTCTGAAACTGAATGACTGAATACAGCCAGCAAAGCATTGCTGAAAATTTGTGGGAAAGCTCTGGTTGTTATTCTCACTCCCAGTGGATCTGGGATAGGCTCACTACAGAGAAACTGGCACCTGGAGGCCAGCTCAGGCACCTGAATATGAGGGATTTCTGTGCTCCAGATGAAGAGCAGATAATGTTGGATCACAAGGAAATCCTGTGCAAAATTCCTGTTGGTGGGACTGTGGAAGACAAAAGGCTCTCTGAGAGCATCCCTGTGGTTTTCTCACAAACTGGCAGGGGACTAAAACCCCAGAGCTGAGGTTAGTTTTGTGTTGCAATCAGGTGAGGATGAAAGCAAAGCATCTGGGCAACTGTGTGTGTGTCCTGACAAGACAGAGGTAATTTGAAGTATTGATGACACATTCCTCCTCTGTGGTTTAGTGTAAAACCTGATCAGCTGCTATGTATGTAGCATGTACCTTTTCATGTTATTGCTTTGCTTAGTTCATAGCTGTTTAGATATCAGCTGAACTTTTCCCAATTGACATTGCTTCCATCTGGTCAAACTGGTTGTCTCCACTGGTGGTAACTTCTAGTCTGTAGATGAGGAGAGAAAACAAGCTCCCCATCTTCCCATGCAGACTCACTGACAAGAAATAATGCAGCAGCTTGGACTGCAGAGCTCTTAGATTTCCTCTAGCTCCCACAGCAAGCAGTGTCACACAAGGCACGGTGGGAATAGCCTTGCAATCCAGGTTGACCTCAATCAAGAAGTAACAAAGAACTTTGTGAGTTTGGAAGGAGGGCTGAGAGGCTAAAGTTGTAAACTGATAACAGGTTGGACACACTGCACTGTTGTGTTGTGAAAGCCCTAATGTTTAGCTTCTGTTTGCTTTAACTTGCTAACATTTTCCATTCTCTGGCTGTTGTAAATGTCACTTCTTTCCATGATCATGAGGCCAGGCCCTGATCTTTGCTCAGTAAAGGGTCGAGCTCTTATATCAAACCTGCTCATCATAATTTTACTGCAAAGCTTGGACAATTTTGATAAGTGGTTACGTTCTGAAGCGTTGGAAGGAAAGCTTTTAATCTTGAACACTAGCACAGGCAAGTAGAATGGATTGGATTTTGAAATAAAGCACAATAAATGCTTTTTATTGTATCATTTGCATGCTTCCAAGAAGCCACTGTGCTTATCAGATGCTGAAACCATTTCCAGGACACACTTAGAAGCAGCTGTCAATTCTCTTCAGAAGAAAGCAAGCTCTCCATCTTCTCGTGGCAGAATTAATAAAGGGATTCCTACTGAGTTTCTCTTTTCTGACCTTGAGCTCATCTATAAAGTAAATAATTTAATTTTAAAAGGCATTAAACTTATTTTTAATATAGATCAGAGGGATGGAATAATGTACTGTTAGCAAGTCTGCCTTCTCAATGTAGTGTTCTATTTTCCTCATAAAATCACATATCCTTTTCCCAGCCTGTGGATGAGAAAAGAGATAAGCTGGTGCAAGTACTACAAGTGAATAAAGGAAAAAAAAAAAGGGGGAAAAAAAAGAATAATGCAGCAGTCTCTATAAAAAGAGTTTATATCCTTTGGGAGCTGTAAAGCACATGGAACAGTTACTCCCCCTTTGATATGCAAGATTACCCGCCACAGATCTTTGGTGAGAGCTGTGGAGACTTAAGGACCTTACAGCTGAACTACAAGAGTTGGTGCTTTGCACAGAAAAGCAAACAGAGCTACGTGCCTGCCTCTGTAGGCTTCCAGCTGCAGCGATCATCACAGAGGTTTCAGTCCATCCCCAGCACTCCCACTGCTGCGCAGCAGCGCGCAGGGACTGGGAGCTTTATTACAATGGCACTTACGTCATCTTTGCTGAGCTGGTTTGGGGTTCAGCAGATCAGAAAGATGAACCTGTTCACCTTAGAATATCGTTTGCTTTATTTATTGTTTTTTCCATATTACACTTTGAGACTCTCCCCATGGGGTTTTATGGCTTTGAAGCTGTGTGGGGTGACCTACCACTGCAATAAAAGAATTTGGAACGAGATAGCACAAGTTTTTCCATTATTTACAGAAGGTTGAGGCTACTTATTAAACACCTTCAGATTCCATAACTTCACTAAAACGAACACTTTCTCAAGGAGCTGCTTATGTTGTGGCAGACCCTTGCAGCACGCAGACTGGACAGGGTAGGGCTGTGCTGTGAGCTCAAGCAAGAAAAACCTCCAGTTTCATTTTAGTTTTTAATGTAACCTTTCTGAAGAACACTGCATTTCCTAGTTACAAATTAACAGTGTGTTTTCACCCTGCACAACTGCTCTGGGATGCAGGTTTTATTTCTCCTGATTCATGCTCTTCTTAAAGAGCATTAAGTTCAGTTAAGAAGGTGTATGGAGAATGCAGGGAAGCATTCCAGTTCTGGGCCCCTCAGTTTAGGAAGGATTTTGACTTGCTGGAGCGTGTCCAGAGAAGGGCAACAAAGTTGGTGAGGGGTTTGGAACACAAGCCCCATGAGGAGAGAATGAGGGAGCTGGGGTTGCTTAGCCTGGAGAAGAGGAGACTCAGGGGTGACCTTATTGCTCTCTACAACTACCTGAAGGGAGGTTGTAGACAGGCAGAGGTTGGTCTCTTCTCCCAGGCAACCAGCACAAGAACAAGAGGACACAGTCTCAGGCTGCGCCAGGGGAGGTTTAGTCTGGAGGTTAGGAGGAAGTTCTACACAGAGAGAGTGATTGCCCATTGGAATGGGCTGCCTGGGGAGGTGGTGGAGTCACCATCACTGGAGGTGTTCAGGAGGAGACTTGACAGGGTGCTTGGTTGCATGGTTTAGTTGATTAGGTGGTGTTGGATGATAGGTTGGACGCGATGATCTTGAAGGTCTCTTCCAACCTGGTCTATTCTATTCTATTCTATTCTATTCTATTCTATTCTATTCTATTCTATTCTATTCTATTCTATTCTATTCTATTCTATTCTATTCTACTCTATTCTATTCAGCTGTGGACCCACACCACCATTTCATTTCAATCTCATCACATTTAACACGCCCCCAAACTGCAACCCCAATTTTGGTCACACAATCAGTGATGGGGTTTTTTTGAGTTATGCCTTGTGGATGCTCCTGGGTTGCAGAGCAGGCATTCCACACGGTACACCCGGCAGCCCTGGTTCCCTGCTCACCCAGACTGGTGTCTGTGGGTGTACTGTGGAGTTTCCTTTCAGCTGTCAGCTCACATTTCTTTCAACAAAAAACTAACTCAGCACTCAGGAAGCGAGGACTCTGGGAAGAGGGACCACTGACAGCTCTCCTGATGTGGAGCTGATGTTTAGCCAAAGCATGCAAGCTTTGTAAGCCAGACATGGGCTGAGTGGGTAAGGTAAAGCCAAAATATCCTAGATACTCAAAAGGAGCCCTAAACTCCTCCAAAGAGATAGACAATCCTCCTAAAGCAGGATGCAAATTTCCAGCAGTCTCCCATTAAGATGTCTCATAATAAGGGTCTCTGAAAACTTCGGTAACCAACCATCAGCACCACCAGTGGCACTAACATTCCAGTTAACTTCTTGCTGGGCTATTAGTCTGTGCTGAATTTGCTTAGAATTACATGAAAATACACATTAACCAAGCAGCAAAAAACATCACGAAGTCCTGGTCCAAAATATAGCAACACAAGCCACCAAAAATCCCAGCAAAAGCCACTGGAAATCAGGGAAAAGATAAGCACTGCTCCTGATAAACATTGGAACACACTCTCAGAGAAAGCACTGGGTCCAGCCAGCTGCAGCCCATCCCCTCTCAGTCCATGCCATGCAGAGAGCTCACGCCAACAGCTGACAAGTTCCTCATGCCAGAGATGGCTTTGGTGCTAATGGTAAGTTCACAGTGCCTCACATTCCACCTCTGTGAAGGTATTATTGGATTATGGCAAGTGGGCAAGAGGAGATGCTTTCTCCTGGCATGAGTTAGGTCATGCCCAGACTCCTTTTCCTGATGTGAGCCAGGTAATACCCAAAGCTTTTCTTGTCCCACTGTACTCAGCACTGGAGGGGCCACACCTTTTGAGTACTGGGTTCAGATTTGGGGCTATCACTACAAGAAAAACGTTGATGTTTTGGAGTGTGTCCAGAGAAGGGCAAGGAAGCTGGTGAGGGGTCTGGAGAAGAGGTCTTGTGGGGAGCAGAGGAGGGAACTGGAGGAATTCAGCATGGAGAAAAAGAGGCTGGAAGGAGGCCTTCTGGCTCTCCACAACTCCCTGAAAGAAGGTTGGAGTCAGGTAGGTGGTGGTCTCTTCTTCCCAGGAAATGGCCTCAAGTTGCATCAGGGGAGGTTTAGGTTGGACCTTAGAATAAAATTCTTCACTGAAAGGGTTCTCAAACACTAGAACAGGTTCCCCAGGGAGGTGGTTGAATCCCCATCCCTGGAGGTGTTGAAAAGAGGCAGAGAAGTGGTGCTGAGGGACATGGTTTAGCACCGGGCTCTGTAGAGTTAGATAACAGTTGGATTTGATGATCTTAAAGGTCTTTTCCAAGCAAAATGACTCTATGATTCTATAATGTTGTAGTTAAGCAAGTAATTGCCTACAAACACAAGAAAAAACACTGTTAAGCATTATCTTACAAAAGATGGATCTACATACAAGAATGCTGCATGATTTCACTCTCATTCTTCTTGGTTTCCTAGTTGTTCTATAGCATTGAAGCACATCTCTGGGTTGCCCAGAGAAGTTACGGGCTCCTCATCCTTGAAAGTGGTTAAGACCAAGCTGGATGAGGCTTTGAGCAACCTGGTCTAGTGGAAAGGGTCCATGCCCAAGGAAGTGGGGTTGGAACCATATGATCTTTAAGGTCCCTTCCAACTCAAGCCATTCTGTGATCTAAATATTTTGAAATCATGTGCTCCTCCACCATGGCCAGCCATGCTTGCTGGCAGCTGCACACAACTTGAAGCTGCCCTCTAGAGCCCAGTGCTACCTCTGCAAATTCTACCCATTGGTAGCTCAACACCATTCCAGTTTTAAAAGCTGCATTCCCCCCTTCCAGTTTTCCAATGTTTCTCAGATGTGTGTTTTAATGTGGCAGTGTGTAAAAGTAAAAGAGAGAGGGTTTTTTTTTTTTCCTGTATCATATAATCGTGAATCTGGAGCATCACTTCTTTCAAAATGCTTCTTACTGGGATGATCTACTAGGGGAAGGCAGAACTGTAGCGAGGAATAACAGCCAGGACTGTAGCGAGGAATAACAGCCAAGGATCAGAATTGCCTTCCACATCTTTCAAGCGTGACTGTGCTGCTAGCCATCACTAAGTATCAGATATCAATAAGGGAAATCCAGCCACACCTCAGGATCACACACGGATTTGTCCTTTCAGAACAGAGGTGACGCAGCAGTCCCTGCCTTTGATGTATCGCCTAATGTTGGACCAAGAGAATTTCTATTGTCCCCTCTGAACCATTTGTGTTGTTCATGTTTCTCATTTGAAAGTTCTTGCATGTGTGTCTCTTTTGTCTCTGCTCATCAAAATTCAGGCTTGCAAGGCTTCATATGATGCTGCATTATTGGTGCTTTCTGGATGAGAATTACTTATGGTGCTATTTCGACCTTCTGTTTGGGGGGGATATTTTTGGTTGGATTGCTGTTAAAATTGGCATATTTCATTCCTGTCCATCTTGAGAAATTCTTGGGATAGCACAGTTAGATGCTTTTCAGAGTGAAGACAGAATTGTGGTAGTCAGTCCTAGGAAGTCTCAGAAATACAAAAAAATTATTAATGACACACCTGAAGGCTGTGCTGCCATTCAGTGAGACCTGCACAGGCTGGAGAGTTGAGTGGGGAGAAATTGATTGAAATACCACAAGGACAAGTGCAGAGTCTTGCATCTGGGAAAGAACAACCACATGGACCAGTATAGGCTGGGGGCTCACCTGTTGGAGAGCAGTGTAGGGGAAAGGGAGCGGGAGGTCCTGGTGGACAACAAGATGACCATGAGCCAGTAATGTACCCTTGAGGCCAAGAAGGCCGATTGAATTCTGGGGTGTATTAGAGGGGGCATGGTTAGTAGGCAGAGAGAGGTTCTCCTCCCCCTCTACTCTGCCCTGGTGAGGTGGGGGAGTGAGAAAAGTTAGGCTGCGCCTAAAGCTGTCACATGAGGGCACATCTGGAATATGGTGTCCAGTTCTGGGCCCCTCAGGGAACTGCTTGAAAAAGTCCATCACTGAGCCACAAAAATGCTGAAGGGAGTGGAACATTTCCCTTGTGAGGAAAGGCTGAAGGAACTGGACCTCTTTAGCTTGGAAAAGAGGAGACTGAGGGGGGACCTCATTCATACATATAAATATCTGAGGCATGAGTGTCAGAACGATGGATCCAGGCTCTGCTTAGTATTGTCCAATGATAGGAAAAGGGGCAGTGGGTGCAAGCTGGAGCACAGGAGGTTCCATGTGAACATAAGGAAAAAAATTTCACTGTGAGGGTGACAGAGCACTGGAACAGGCTGCTCAGAGAGGTTGTGGAGTCTCCTTCTCTGAAGACATTCCAAACCTGCCTGGATGTGTTCCTGTAGGACCTACTCTAGGTGATCCTGCTCTGGCAGGGGGATTGGATTAGGTGGTCGTTCAAAGTCTCTTCCAACCCGTAACATGCTGTGATTTAGTGTGATCCTGGGATTGTGTGAAAAGGTCCTTTCCAGCCCAGTGTATTCTATGATTCTATGAAAAGCATCTGAAGAACAGCTCTGAACAACTGTTTTCAGAAGCAAACAGCTACTTAGATTCTGGGTCAAGTTCCCAGCTGGCCTCAGTGTAGCATTTCTGACTGCTGCCAGATACAGATCTGGCTTCTGTTTTGTAAGGAGAACTTCAAGTAGCTCTAGCTAAAATGAAGGAGAAGGCTTAGGCTTCTCAGTGAGGTAAAGCATTAATCAATGTGCATATATGCATATCACCACACAGATAATTTCTGACAATATGAAGAACTTTGTCATTTTATAAAGCCCTCTAGAGGCACTGGGAAAATTTGCATGGACTTCATTGGGTTATGGATCACATCTTGTACATATCTACATTTTAAACTCATTTCCAGTGCATTCTCTTTCAATGGAAATTAATAGCTTCTTGGAATTGAGCTGACCAGCTCCCCATTTATTTTTGCATAAGAAGCAGAGTCCACTGGGGATAAATATGGATGGTGGCTTGGTAATTCATTAATCATGAAAATATGGTGCGCAGTTAGTTATATAAGTGATTATTTCTGCATGGAAATGTCTGCTACTTTTATGTCCATGCAGTATCAGTTCAAGAGGAGCAGTGAGAACATACAAACCCGCTCACCCTCATCTACCGCTCTCCAGGGAAACGTACACGCTTTGTAGATAACACTGATTTTTGTAGATGTCAGCATAATGAGAAGTCAGCATGTCCAAGTGTCCTACCTGCCCGTGATTACACATGCCTCTGGTGGGGAGAAGCAGCATAGTTTGAAAGTTCCTCTGAGACTTTCCTCAAACCCTCCTGGCCACGTATGACCTATGTAAAATATTTTATTCTGAGAACTTTTGAAACCATAAACATTGCAGCTCCTGCTCATTTAAAAGGCTAAGCAGCCAGAGGAGCAATCTTGGGCTGGCCCCAAACAATGCTGAATTCTTCTCCCCCATTCAACTACAGATTTCTGAGTCGGGGAAAAATAACAAGCACAAGATTTGATGTGCCGTTGGAGAATGGTAAGGAGCAAGGAGAGAATCAGCATAAGATGCAAGTCAGAAGGCTGTTGAAACTGGTTCAGTACTCAGTTTCCATTCGTGCAGGCTTGCTGGAAGCTGAAATTCTGCACTGAGCGGGGTAATTCAATATGCTTGGCAAACAGAACTTGCCTCACTGGCACAGACCTCTTCTATCTAAAAATGATGGAAATGCCAGTTCCACCTTTGTCTCCTTCCAGCGCCCTTGCGTCACTGGCACCCTGTTGTCTTTTGCAAGTACAAAGGATAATCCCAGGCTCCAGGCTTCTGCTTGGTGAGGCCAGAGCTCTGCCGTGTCCTTGCTCCTCGGTTAAAATGCCCCCACAAACCCTCTTCTTTCTTGTCCTCACTGCTCCTTCATGGAAATGCACTACTTTCAGATTTTTATTTTCAAGACAAAAATATAGGCAGGTTAGAGAAGTTTCAGGGTCAGGCTACCACTGAAGTCCACCACTCTGAGAAAGCCAAGCCCCAAACCCTGTTCCTAGATGGGAAAGTGATCCAACCATGATTTTTCAAGTTTCTGTATTAGATGGCAAAACACAAAGCCTGATTATAAGGAAATATTTAACGTTGTTTCATTTCTTTTGAAAGGGCAGGATGGTATTTGTGGGAGCGAAACTACTCTGAGCATTTTCCATTAATGTTTACAACTATTTTGGACCAAAGGAATGGATGATCTGATTCTTGGGTCTTTCCTCTTCGCTGATGCTTTATTCAGCAGCTCACAAAACACCCATCAACATGACGTGTCTCTTGAAGAACTCACAGCCAAGCAGTCAGTAGCAACAGAGTAAGAGGAAGCTGCACACCGCAGGTGGAGAAACAGGAGAATGGAAAGATGGAGGGAATCAAGTATAAGGCCTCATGATTACTTAATCGCTATGACCATGTCTTGTTCCATAATGCATACAAGATTTCAGCCACCCAATCTGCTGAAATCCTGGGACATGCCAAGCTTTCACTAAGGATCCATCTCTCATCCTGGTCGGTTATCCAGCCCCCCTGGCATTTTGCTGTCTTCAGCTCTCCGCTGTCCTACCCTTTCATTTATCCTCACGGTATATGTGAATGTTAGCATACTATTGTTCTGTTGCTGCTCATGTCAGTTGTTTAACACAGGAAGATTCCTAGGTTTCCTAGCTCTTCCCATCACCTACTGTACTACCTGCTGTATGTGGCAATGTCCTGTCAGCTGATTATCTTGGTCATCAAATCATGTTAAGTCCATGTAGCATGTGAGGGATATTGCTGGAAGAAGAAAGGCAGTTTCAGTGCTTCAGAGCACCCAGATAATCCTAATGTCAAAAATGAATCATCACCAAAGGTACCTAATCATTATTACTAGATCAACACCATGTTACCCCATGACGAAAGGAAGATCTTGGGTAAGCTGCTCTCATCCTTCCCACATAGCCATTGCTACAGGAGAGCAAGTCTCCAAAGCTAGTCTACCAAAACAAGTCGTAGCTCAGTCAGAAGTGGCTGTAATAAGGTTCACCACACCTCCATACTAGGAAAGAAAGAACTTACTAATGAAGTCTTCCATATGTAACTGTTGGAATGAAATTCACATTTACCATGCTTGATCCCATGCTATCTCAGTATGGATATCTCAATATCCCATGACATCTCAGTGCAAATGTTGGTTTAAAGGGTTGCAGCACTTCAAAGATTTAAGTCTGCATGGAGCTATCTACAGGTTTGTTTTGGAGATGGAGCAGTTAAAAATGTTACTACCAACACTGATTCATTTCACCCAACACGGTGTCTCACATGTCTCTGTAGTACCGGGCCGTCCTGCAATTCTCTTAACCGTGCTCTGACACCCAGGACCCTTACCCAGACGGAAACCCGATGGCTAAACTGGGAGACTGTGCTCGTCCTCTGCCCCTCACATCTCATGGGCATGCTCTTCCACAGCGAGGGACCCACAATAACTACTGGGTCACCCAGCGCTGCTCCCTCTGCTCGGAGACGTCCTCCCGGCACCAGCACACCCCTCATGTCTCGCGGTGACTGTCCCCAGTGGCCTGAACCGCGGGGGCTACCGTCGGGCGTGCCCCAGCCTTGGTGCCGCCGGCGGGAGACCCCGGCCCCCCCGCGCAGGGCGGGGAGGCCGCGGCGGGGCCCGCGGAGAGGGAGGGCAGCGCCGGGGGGAGTGGCCCGACCGGGACGGCCCCATAAATAGCCCTCGGCGGGGCGGTGGCGGGAGGAGCCGTCGCCGCAGCCGTCGCCACCGTCGCCGCTCCGGCCGAGGGCAGAGTCAGCACCGCGGACAGCGACCCGTCGGGACCCCGCGCCTCTCCTCACCCTTCCGCACCCCTCTGCTCCCCACCATGACGGCGGAGACCCACCTGCAGGGCGTGGAGATCTCGGCCGCGCAGTTCTTCGAGATCTGGCACCACTACGACTCCGACGGTGACTCCTTTCGCCCCCCGGGGCTGCGGGGGCGCGGGGGGCGGCGGGGGGCAGGCAAGGGGGAGACTTGGGGGGGACTCCAATGCTCCCCGCCCGCAAGCAGCCCCGGCCCCAGCCCAGGTCCCGATCCGCGCCCGCCGCCCCGCAGCCTTGGGGCGCAGCCCCGGAGCCGTCAGGGGTCGGGATCGGGGTCGGGGTCGGCGCGCAGGGAACGGCTGCGCCGGGAGGGAGCAGACGGGTCGGAGACGTTCCTACCAGCGCTGGAGAGCGGAGCAAGTTCGGAGCGAGCGGTGACCGCAACCGTAACTCTTTCTGTTGTAGGCAATGGGTACATGGATGGGAAGGAGCTACAAAACTTCATTCAGGAGCTGCAGCAGGCGCGGAAGAAGGCGGGCTTGGTAGGTTAACGTTTCACCCCACTTTTCCATCTTCTCCGAGAAAGAAGAGTTTTCCTGAGCAAACTCCAGTGCCCCGGTTCCTTCTGTTCTCTGTTGCCATCACACGGGTCGTGCACTTGCCTCACCAGGCAAAGGAAAGTAGCTCGGTTAGCAATGAAATAAATCGACTGTGAGTCTGCTTTGGAAAGGGGAGGCCAGGGTGCACCTCCCGGGAGAGCAGATCCCGCTCACATCTTTCCAGGCTGCGAAGTGGTGCTTCTTAATAGTGCTCAGAAAGAAAAGTCAAGAATTGCATGGACGTTGCCTTTTTGTCTCGGATGGGACGTTCTCCCTTTGCAATTAATCTTACCTGATCCAGATCTGTACCGACACTGACACTTAAAAAAAAGATCAAAAAAAGGCATAAAAAATAAAAAAGAAGGAAGGAAAAAACCAAACCCCATCACTTCGAGGTAGTTTGATTCTTTTAATTTCATTCCTAATGGGCAGTTTGGGCTGAAATGCGTTTCTGCCCCTTGGTGGTCAGTAAATAGATCTGCAGAGGACTGCTAACCACTTTTTGCCCTTCATTAGTGTTCTCCACCAGGAGCGTGATTACCAAATCCTGGTAGCTTAAATTGTTCAGAGGGACGGCACAGTTTTGGGTAATGTTCTCAAAACAATTCTGTGTTGGAGTTATTAAAGCTAATTACTAGTTTCCTCCAAACTATGCCCCTGTGTGGGACAAACAGAGAGAGAAAGAGGAAAAAAAAAAAGCAAGAAATTAAAGAGTCTATGTAAAGCTTTGAGTTAAGATAGAAGTGAACCTTCAAACAAATAAGTTGCCTTTAAAATAATCAGGCTACTTAGCATCAGACTCCAGCATATAATCTAATGAATTACTTTAAGCGAATCTATGCTACAATCCTTCTGAAGTAATAGAACATAAAATTATAATTGAACTGCATGCTATGTGTGTGTGTGGGAGAAATAGATTAATACTTCACATAAGCATAACTCCAAATTAAGGAATAGTGTTTTTTCCCATAATTAACTTTGCCTTAAAAGTTGCAGCTTATTTCCAGAAGCAAATGCAAAGCTATTAAATTAAAACAAATCAATTTCTTTTGTGGGAGATGGTATCTTACTGTCTGTATGAGTGTAAAGCAGCAATGCCTCTACTGCTACAGCAGTCTAGGTACCAGTAAATTCTTCAGAGAGATGTTGGTGGTAAGAATTAGTTTTCTGGAGTGTTAAGTTTAAACTAAATTAAAACCAACCAAAATGAAGAAAAAACAACAAACAAATAACAACAACAACAACAAAAAGCCACCCCACCCAAACAAAACTAAAACCAACAAACCATGGGTTAGCTGTTTGGGTGGGTTGGATTGGTTGATGGGTTGGACACGATGATCTTGAAGGTCTCTTCCAACCTGGTTTGGTTTATTCTAATAAAGGTTTATTCTAAAACCAAGAAAACCAAATACTTCCAGAAGATTGGGAAAGGAATGGAGTTTGTAGCAGACAGAAGTCTATTTCTTTTCATATTTTTTCACAATAATGAAATAGACAAAACTTCAATAGTCTTCATGTGCTGCAACAGATCAAACCTCTTTTGAGCATTGAAGTGCACGAAACCGATGTATGTCCATTGGAAAGAAGCCATGAAAGCTTCTGTATAGTTAGCATGAATGACATTCTTAGTACATACACTGATACTGATAGTTTAAAAATTAATTAGAAGCTTGATGAAAAACAAAATAATGAACATTTTAAGGCTGGGCTCTCTTCTCTCTCAAAGCAAGCATGACGTCATCTTAAAAACAGAGGAGGCTGAAAGTGACGCCAAAAAGCCTTGCAGGATTACTCTTGTCTGATACAAATTCCATTATTTATGCCTTTAAAAAAAAAAAAAAAAGATCTATTTTGTTTAAAGAAAATGACCTCTGCCTATATCTCACACTATGTTTTAGAATTGCTCAGGTGTTTCGTTAAGTTTGCCTTTCCCCTTTCCCTGATTGAAACCACTTCGGAGTGTTCTGCTGGAAAGAGCGGTCTGCTGTAGCAACATCAAATTCAGTACTTGCTCTGTTTGCTCTGGAGTATGGATATATGTCATCTTAGGTTTCCAATCTATGCTGATTCTTGAATTTGAAGGCTCATTTGCCAAACAAGCATCTCATTAGTTCGTGCCTTGTCTCACGGGATGCTAAATCAGTAGCTTTGAATTTCTATCCTTTTGCCAGAAGGGACACATTGAGAAACTAGTGTAGGTTATATGTCATTTCCTTGGCTGTCCTTCTTTTAACACCCCAAAGCTTCTTTGTCATCATTAACTTCGGTATTTCAGGTCACCCTCCTGCTCACTATTTTTGAAATATTCAATTATGCATTCTTCATAGCTGGAGTCTACATCAGTCATGCCGTGTGCATTAAAGAATCGCACTGGCTCTGTCATCGGATAGGATGGTTTAATATTTCCCTGTATTCTTCCCAACTACAGAACAGTTCTAATTATGTTCTAATTCTAATCCTTTTATTAATCCACTCAGTAAGCCTGTACTTTCACAGTTGCTTTTTCTCAGGTGGAGCAGTAGCATGCAGCCTGTTTCATGCCAGCCCCAAAGGGTGGATGTGTACTTGGATGTTTTAGGGCTTGGGCTTTTCATTGGTAACACTATGTCTTTTTGATCATGCTTTATGGTAGGCAGTGAATTGATCTGGTACAATTTCAGACATACTGAAAGAACTGCCTCTTTTTAAAAGATAAACCCCCTGTCAGTACAAAAACCTAGCTTCCAGTTATTGTGCCCCACATTTATGCAATATGTTCTCTATTGCCAAAAGAAGCTGTGGGGTGTAAGTGACTAACCCAGAGACTGACAAAGGGTCAATAGCTGGATCTTGGCAGAGCTGTTCCACATCTTGTTTCTCACTTTCTCTGCACATATAGATGAGGACAATATTTCTCCACAGAAGTTTGTGACTTAAAAGATATCTCTGAATACAGACATGTAAATATTTCTGTGATGCCATCTATCCTTATGTTTTCAAATCGTATTGAAATAGGTTACTTTTTTCCCCACAGCTCCACTTGGTGGGATAAGTGCCTCAAGTTTTATCAGGGGAGACTGAGGCATGAAGGGCTAGTTCCTTAATTTCAAACACTGTGCACTGTGAAGGGCTGGTTTCTTAATTTCCAGCATGGAGCACTGATTCTGCATCAAATTTAGGACTAGGCTTGGTTAAATTTGGGCAAGTTTTTGTTTTGTGACTGAAAACATTTATTTGAAGAACGTAACTTGAGTGATTCATTGGGCAGCTCAAGAATGGATGAAGTGAACACCAAAGACCCCTTTCTGCATGCAGTTTGTATTAACCTGTAAGTGGCTGTGCCTCCTTCAATGGCTGGACGCTCTCTGGCCCTGCAGAGCTGCTGTTAGAAAGATTAGTAAAATATTTAACCAGACTAATTAAAATCCAGGTGTCTGAATTCTCTGTTCTATCTGCTAAGCAAACTTGTCCCCACTTTGGGATCATTAGATGAAAGGTGACATTGAAGTGGTTTGTATTAATAACCACATCTCTAATTAAAGCCATGGCAAATTACTAACCTGCCATGGATGACTTTGACAGAAATAGGATACTGGGCCATGATTGTATCAGCTACAAGGAGCTGACATTTGAGTTAGCTTTGGTAGTTGAAATTTGGGACAAACTACAACAGGCTTTGTGCAGCTGAGATTCCTTGTGTCTCCAGTAAGAGAATCACTTAGGTTCTATATATTCAGATCTATTACAGCATCTCAGGCTTTAATTTCCAAAGACTGCTGTGTCTTCATCTATAACCACACAAGTGTCCGTTGGGTTAACATAATGATTGTCCTTATTCTTGTTGCATTATTTACCAGCTCACACCCGTAAGAAATGCACAGTGAAAAGTTTCATCAGTATTGAAGGTTGATGGCAGCTCATACCAAGGCAAGGCAAGGCAAGTTGAAGTGTGAAACCAAATATTTAGATATTCACCCCGAGGCTGGCACTTTTGCCAAAGCCTAGAGTGAGTATAGCCTGTAGAGAACAGATCTATAGCAGGGAGCATAATTTCTATGAACTGCTATGCTGGCTTTACTCTATTAGATTTAAGGCAATGCTCAAAGTTTTCTCCCTCTTGAACCTACCTCTCTACATTTCAGCAGTGACATTTTGACTCTTGTTTCTATGATAACCAAACACTAAACAGTGAAAACCATGATATCACGATGAGCTCTTTTCAGGCTAAAATAGCAGCCATTGTTCGGGAAAAATCCACTCAACGACGTGTGGAAAGGCTATTTTGGTGCTTCAGATGTATTGCAGTGAAATGTTCTTTATTTTGAAAGATTTTCAACTGCCTTCAAGTTACTAATTTAAAAATGAAAACTGAGAAAATTGACTAATAATTGCCTATGAAGTTCACTGTCATCCTCTTAAACAAAGGAGCTGTTATACACATCTTCCAACACATCTGTCCTTATCATTTTCCTCCATTCTGTAAATAGGAGCGCTGACTATTTAGATGCCAATCATTCACATTGATTATAATTCCTTGGGAAGCAAAACTTATCACAATGACACTATTCATGATATAAAAAAAAAAAAAAGCCATAATAAATGCCCTCCTTTCATTTAAACTTGAACAATCCAGCTGCAGCAAGTGTGAGTACTTCAGTAAATGTAGTGTATTGTTTGGCAACTAAGAGAATGTTCAAGCAAGTTCACGTGTGTGTGTCTCTGTATCATACAGTAATGGTTCTCCCATTGTAACTTTGTAGGATTTAACACCTGAAATGAAAGCTTTTGTGGATCAATATGGGAAGACTCCTGATGGAAAAATAGGAATAGTTGAGGTAAGATTGTTGCTTTATAAAAAAAGACTGGCATGCTTACTAGTAGAAAATATATTTAGCACAGGAAACCGTGAGCATAAGATGTAAACACTTTAGGGTTTTTAGTTCCACAGAAAATTTCTTCCTCTGTCTTAAGGTCTTCAGTGTTTTCCTCACTAACATTTTTTTTCTCACTGACAGAAAGGTATTCCTTGTGTCTCTCCAGATATTTCACTACACTTCATTCAACTTCACACACTTTGCTGGGTAGAATAAGTACCACCGTCAATTTAGTTTTCCTGCAGAGCAAATAAGAGCTCTATTTTAGCATTGGAGTTGTGTAAGGCAATAGGAGTTATTTCTAGCAATGATTTTGAGCTAATGCTCCAACAGCAGTCCTATAGTGAGGATAACGCACAAGTGAACACAACTGGGTGAGGATAACACACAAGTGAACACAACTGGGTGAGGATAACACACAAGTGAACACAACTGGGTGAGGATAACGCACAAGTGAACACAACTGGGTGATCCCTGTGTGTAGGCTATATACATGTCTAGGGTAAGACAGCAGCCTAACCATGTTAAACAAAATGTTAATAGTAGTTGTGATCTAGCTTGTGAAAGATCAGGTCTGCTTACTAATTCCTTTCTTGATCTTTAGCAGAGCTTCAGGCAGAACAAAATCCCTTTCTAAAGAGGGTAAAGGGAACCAACCCCTTCTGCACACAGAGCTGCCCAGCTATTGCATAATTTGGCCAACATGCTGGGAAGGGGTAAACCTTTGTGCTTTCCCTCACTTTCCCTCTTGGGTGCTGCAAGTCAAAGAGGAGAGTTTGCTGGGTTACAGCTTGAAAAGTCACTTTTTAAAGCCTAAATCTATGACTCCTTTATGTCACTCTGAGTGCAGTGAGACTGTGGTTTTATTATTAAATGCTATTACATTATTTTTTCCCTTTTCTTTTTTTTTTTTTTCCTGATAATAAGAAATCTGACCTGGAGAGCTAATTAAGAAAGAGCTGGAAACAAGCCAGGTCTGCAAAATATCTACAGTGACCAACTTTGGGTCAGTAGCTAATTTTAAAATAGAGGGCTGAATAGAACCTGTAAAAGTCAGTAGGAAGTATGACTGCTGCTATAATCAATCATTTCAGTGTCTTTTCTCCTCTGTCATTTGTCTGCACTGCATATACTTATTTAAAGTGTACACACATGCATATGTAATTGCAACAAACTACCACAGAAGTACACCCAGTTTCACTTACAGCTGTAATTAGGGTTTCAAAAAAGGTATCTTTTGGCAATATTTAACACTGATCAAAGAGTTCTGCACCTAAAAAGACCTATTGCTTGTCTGGACTAACTATTTTTTGGGGGATTGGACTAGCAAATACTTACTCATTTGGTATTGAAGAAGCCCATTTAATTTAGTATTTTTGAATATAGGCAATAGCAAGCACTGAATGCAAGAAGAATGTGTAGACAATGCCTGGAAAGGAGGATTTCTGTGCTTAGGACAGATAATGGAGAGTTGGATCTTTCAAATTCTGTTCCTGATTCTGCAATTGACCTAATGGGTAAAGACTAGCAAAATTGATAGGGACTGATAAAGCACAGTGCTCACCACCCCCAGTGAAGTGCCAAGCATACTCAGCATCCACGGAAGCCATTGAATAGTGACAGTACTCAGTTCAGTGACTGAAGGGACTTTCTCCCTTAATATAGCAGTTTCCTAACTGAATAGCTATATTTTGTTTCACTTACATCAGCATGCAGCTTGATTTGGAAAGTGCTGATGGGACTCAGATGAAATGTGTTGCACATGCAGAGCAGGATGATATTAAAGTTGGTATCTGGACTCGATTCTCTTTCCTTATAAATAAGAAATGTCCAGTAATTCCAGCAGTGCATCAGATAGTTTTTTATATGGAAGTGTATGAATGCTGTTAAACAAAAAACCTCACAACTTATGTAAAGTCACTCAGACTCCCAGCCATCATTATCAAGAGCTTGGCATCTGACAGAAAAAGTCATAGCACATAATGAGTTTTCAGGAAAGGTCTCTTGACTGAGATAAAGAGTAGGCCTGGGTGGCTTTTCCTTCTTTTTTTTCATCTCAGGCCAAGTGTGGATTCTGCCTTTGCAAGCACACTGCAGTTAACTCACTAGCTTTTATCCAGTGCCCTCCAGCTGAAGGCAGAGCGTGACCTGTCCTCTTGCTTGTCATTGTGTAAGGGACCTTTTATTCACCTTTTGTACTCATTCAGGCCAATGCTTTCACCAAAATGTGGATGTGAAGCCTGAGGTTTCGAAGCTGAGGGCTGCAGTAATTCCACATTCAAATTATTCGAAGCTTACTGCTGCCATAAAAATAGCTGCTTATTAGCCTAAAATATTCTTTGTACTCCCAGTCTCTATTACAGGATTTTCAAAAGTAAATTAACTGTATCAGGTGGAGGGAATTTTAAACAACATCGATTACCAACAGAAGTCACTCAGAGAATGATTTCTGGAAAACAGTCCTGATATAGTTTTAAGTACTGTGAGCATGCATGCTTCTGCAAGGTAACCCTATAAAGACATACATCAGCCTGAAGCTGAGCAGAGGAGTCCAGCCAGACTGAGTTGATGTGGGTTTTCTGTACTGCTCATGATGCAGAAATAGCTGATGTTCACCATAAGAGCAGCACCCAGCTCGCAGCACCCAGCTCACAGCACCCATGCCCACTAACCTGCTGCTGCTGACACATGCCAGTGCATAAGGGTCTGCACTCTCCCTCACACATGCTCACAGAGTCTCCCTATGCTTATCTTCACAAAGAAGTCATTAGAAATAGCACCATGTTTGCCATATTTTCTCTCTGTAGTGATATAACTGGGACTGGGAAGTTGGGTCAGTTTCCTTGTGATCGTCTCACCCCTTAATAGTACAGAGTTTTCCATCCAAAATCCCCAGTGTAAGGCTATTTGATGCATGAGCTTGGAGAACTGGGTTTTCCTTTAGCTATTTTGGTTTTGTGATGCTGAAGGGTACAAGAGAAAGAAAACACAACAGTCATTTTTTGGCAGAAACCTGAGCTAATACTGGATATTGAGCAGGCTATTGGATATCTTTGTAATGTGAAAGCCTGTGCTTTCCCCCAAGACTTACAGACTGTGAGAGGTATAACAGATTGGTATTGCTAGTAAGCTGTTAATGATTCTTTGCAAGGTTACTATTTCACCTCCACTCTTGCACCTTGTACTACTTTACAGTGTCCTTGCAAAATCCCCCAGTTAGCTATGGAGAGCCCACAAGTAAGAACTCATCATTTCCATACATGTGAACCCTTTCCCACTGTTGGAATCAGTCTCTTCAACCCAAACTCTGCTTATTACTATAATCAGTTCTTCCATTCAGCATTTGTTGTTGATTAGGAATGCTGATTTACTCTCAAAATCAAAGCTTCCCTCTCCTGGGAGGGATCCAGAAGCGCTCCCGTATGCCAGCCCTGTGTTAGGCACATCTAGCCGTTAGGTACCCACAAACGTGCACTTACCCACATGTGCGTGTGTGCTATTTATAATGGAGTAGGTTTCCAAAGCTGCTGACAAAAATACATTGTTTAAGTTGATTTGGCTTAGTGTGAAGCCATTTAGCAGGAGCACTCAGAATGCTCTGACGGGTCTGACAGCCTGTCATCAGCTGCACCGTATCTGTAAGGCGAGTGCTCAGATCTGTCTTTTCAGTTACAGCAGCACTTAAAGAATATAACGGATTCCTTGCACAGATAATGTTGGAGAAGAGAGAGATCTGTCTCCATAAACTTCTTGTGCCTGTAGGATAAGAAGGAGACCTGACCTCACCTACGGTGCTACTGGAACCCAATTAAAAAGCCTGAGCAGTTAGGCAACAGCGCTGAACTAGACAGAACAAGGGATTTGAGGGCGTCAAATGAATGTGGAAAAAAATGAAGACTTGATTCAAAATTTTAAGATGGGGCTCCATGAAGTCTGCAGATGTCATTATTTTTTTTATGAAAGAATGAAGCTAAGAAATCTGTCTTGCTCCATTTTTCTGTTCCTAGTAAGCACAGCTGGTCCATTCTTCAAGTAAAGTTTTCTTTAATCAAAACACATTTCATACATTGTGCAGACAGAAAAAAACACAACCCGTTAGGCTTTTGTTGGAAACAAATCATGATTTTACATTAAATTACACAGCATACTCTCCATCTCCCACGTTTGTCACTTGCCAAAATTGAGTTATAGTAAATGAACAGTTTCAATAATCAGTACAATCATGTCTGATTTTAAAAAAGCCTTTTGTGGAGCAGAGGCACTGGAAGAGCCACCCCTGATTTTGCAGGGCTAAAAGCCCTTTTGATTTCTTTCCGGTATTTATAGATCTTCTTGAACACATCCCTGTGCAAATGATCACTGCTTGCCACCCCCTTACCCTCCCCACTTTCCTTTTTTTTTTTTTCTCCTGGCTTTTTCATGTTGTGTTTTGTGGGCTTTTTTTCTGTTTACTTGACACGTGTGTTCTTCATGTCAGTGTTCCTCTTCTTCCTCTTCCTCAATGTCTGTGAGCAGTCTATTTCCTTCGCTCCCTCAAGAAGGGGGCCTACAGGAAGGCTGGGGAAGGACTTCTCAGGATCTCAGGTAGTGATAGGACTAGGGGGAATGGAATGAAGCTGGAGGTGGGGAGATTCAGGCTAGATGTGAGGAGGAGGTTCTTCACCATGAGAGTGGTGAAACCCTGGAATGGGTTGTCCAGGGAGGTGGTCGAGGCCCCGTCCCTGGGGGTGTTTAAGAGCAGGCTGGATGAGGCTCTGTCCAGCCTGATCTAGTGTGGGGTGTCCCTGCCCATGGCAGGGGGGTTGGAACTAGATGATCCTTGTGGTCCCTTCCAACCCTGAATGAAACTATGAAACTATAAGTCACAGACCTTCACACTTATCCCCTATACATCCTTGAGTTATGTTTTTCTTTTGCCCCAGTTTCAGGTTTTCACCACAGATCCTAACTCTGCATGGATAAATTTCCCCCCTTTTTTCCTGCAGCTACCTCTTCAGTAAAGTGCTGTCTCACTCCTTCCTTGCAGACTTCAGATCTCTTTGACCTTGATGAATACGGCAAGGCTGTAAGAATTTCAGAGGCATCTTCCAAACATTTTCAGCTAACAGGATGAAGCTTCCTCTGGGGTCACAATAGTCCAAAATGAGCACAAAGAACTTCATAATCTTTTAGGAAGTTTCATGCCCTTTAACAGGCTCAACTGGCCTAATGAAGAATCAAAATCTAATCTTTCTGAAACTCTGTTACAGCTCGCTCAGATATTACCGACGGAAGAGAACTTCCTGTTGTTCTTCAGATGCCAGCAGCTAAAATCAAGTGAAGACTTCATGCAGGTACAGTATGGAAAGCTTGCCTTTTGTAACATCATCCAAGACTTGCTAACCAGAAATATATCACTGAAACATTCATGTTCTGATTGCAGACATGGAGAAAATACGACAGCGACCACAGCGGCTTCATTGATTCTGAGGAACTCAAGGTAAACCATTATCTATGGGTAGGCAAGAGGTGAGAGCAGGCCCTGGAGTACAGCTGCTGCTGCTGTCTCTTCAGATAGCCATTCCTGCATGCTTTTTCATTCCAAACACAGCCATAAAGCAATATGATTAGCTGATATTTTTATCACCAGTAAATGATTCAAAGTGAAACTCTAATCTGATCAATGCTTTTCTGTTCAGATCAGATCAATGTTTGTCTCAAGTGACTCAGGGTAACAGGTACTTAGCTTAGAAGAAACAAACATTCAGAAAGCAAGACAGACCTCTGAAAGCTACATAGTTCTTTTTTTTTGGTGTGTTATAGATGAGGGCTGTTCTGCAGGGTTTTTTTCCTATGGCAGTCACTCCCATTAATCACAGATCATGCTCTCTCAGGCACCAAGTAACTCCACACAGGTTCCACTCTAATCCTGTCAGGCTAACACAAATGGAATTGTGTTGCCCCTAATTGGTTCTCTTGGTGGTATTTTGGTATCAATTTTCATATGCACAACTAAGGGCACAGTCTAGATTACTCTGTTAGCCATCTCAGCTTTGCAGAGAATGGTTTAGCTCCCTAGTTGTAACACTAACAACAGTTTGTAGGTGATGAATCACAGAGCTGTAGAATCACTGAGTGGCTGAAAGGGACCTCTGGAAGTCATCTGATCCCTGCTCAAGCAGGGCCTCCTAGAGCCAGTTGCCAGGGCTACACCCAGATGGCTTTTGAGTACCTCTAAGGATGAAGACTCCACAACCTTCCTGGACAGTCTGTGCCACTGCTGGGTCACCCTCAGAGTAAAAAGGTGTTTCCTGATGTTCAGAGGGAACCTCCTGTGTTTTGGTTTGTGTCCTCTGCCTCTGGCCCCATCACTGGACACCTCACTGACTCCATCCAATATGTGCCCTCTGTTGCAATATTTATGTATGTTGAGATACCTCCTGAGCCCCCCTCTTCTCTGGGCTGAATAGTCCCAGACCTCTCAGCCTTTCCTTGTGGGAGAGATACTCGTATACAAATGTCTCTGAGGAGAAACGTGCTGTTTTCCACAGTTCAGTTGCACCTGATGTAATTACTGTAGCTTCAAATTCAGAGATACCAAAACTATTCATAGCAGAAGAAAGAGCTAGTAGTGCTTACCCATCTGATTTGGACTATTTTGCCCATATGTGGTATTCTAAAGAACTACATAAGCTTTATTAGCTAAAGCACTGGGAGCTCAAACTGTCTGAAATCCTTACAGCTCTTCTGTTTAGAAGAGGAATCCACATCAGACAGTTCACATCTTTTTTTCCTTTTCCCTTCCTCTTTGAGTTTGTGACATTTGCCAGGATCCTACCTCAGGGTAACCCTCAGGCAGACAAAGCCACTCTTCTGCTGGTTGGTAGCAGCAGGTCATTTGGCAGGATCAGGAAGAGGCCACACATGCATGTAGCACTTCAGAACTCTCCAGATGGTAGTGTCTTAAGGAGAGCTGATGAATGGTATAATGTAAAGTTGATTTAGAAAGGCAGGGCTGATTGAGGACCAGCTGAAGAATGAAGACATCTTAACTGGATCCCTGGTGGTCCCATCTCTCTTGCCTGCCTCAGAGAACCAAGCTTTAACATGGTTAAAATAAGACAGAAATGTCCAGTTCCATTTTTAGAGCAGTACTTCTTGACAAGCTCAAACATTTTAAGTATTTGTTATGTGAGGAGCACACCCACTTACAACTTTATAAGAGAAATTTAAGCTGGAAATCAGGAAAACTTTCTAACAATAGCAACAGCAGTGGAATACGTTGTCCAAGGGGGAGGCAGACTCCCCATCACTGCTTGTATTTAGGAAAGGTTTGGCAATAGCTCAGACCAGACAATAGCTCAGGATGTTTAGATGTAGATATTCCTTTACTGAGACATGGAGATGGGCTGGATAGCCTTTCAGTGTCCTTTCCAGTTCTATTTTCCATCAAAGCACTCAAGATTAAGCACGTCTCTGTAACATCCATTTAAACCATTTGAGTCATGGTCTTTCTATACAAGCTACCAGGAAGGTCCTCCAGCATGCATGGTGTCAGACTAGAAGAACAACAGTGGGTATTAGTTCTATGGCTATTGAGAGGGTTGCATTCAAGTTCAAGAATGGCATCTTTGTACAAACAGATTTTCTTCTGAGCTATCCCATCTTCTGTCTTGAAATGTCGTGCCCCTGCCCATGGCAGGGGGGTTGGAACTAGATGATCCTTGTGGTCCCTTCCAACCCTGACTGATTCTGTGATTCTAAATGTGGCACAAAACTCCACAGAGACGATGACACTCAAACTGGTAACAGCAATTAGGTGCTTCATTGAGCACTGACAGGCATACTGACATTGTGGCTCTTGTGATGTCTTTGTTAAATAAATTGATATCTTTTTTTGGTTGTTGTTGGTGGTGGTTTGGGGTTTTTTTATATCATAGAGCTAGTGCAGAAATTTAAACTACCATATGAGGAAAAACAACCCTATTTTTTAAACTAAAAGCTGATGTTTCAAGTCATGAAACTACATCAAATTCTCATTCAAGAAAATGCAGTGCAATTGGCTGCATGCATTTAAAATGCAAGGCAGGGAGGAGCAATGCAGGTTACCATTCACTTCTAGCATCAGGTGCTGCCACAGACACGGATAAAACATGATTGATCATTGATCTTTTTGGCAGGAAGTGCTAAACCATCCAAGCTTTCAAGGAGACTCAAGATTCATTAGCTTAGTTTAGTGATGGAGCTGATTAGGAAGCAGCATACTAGAAAACCAAACCACTTGGTTTTTTTCCATAGTCACAACACAACAAATGGCATACAGCAGAGAGTCATTTTTTTTCCCCAAATAGAGTTTTTTTGGAGTCATTTTTATCCCCAATGAAATTTTTTTGAGTAATTTCCCCCCCCCCCCCCCCCCAATAAAAATTGTGCAGTACACCTGATCAGAAACTGTTCCAATTCTTAGTTGTTGATGATGACTTCTTTTCATGCCTATTTGGAGCTTCAGCAGTAAAGTAGGGGTAAAATAGTATTTCCCATCATTTTCATCTGAAGTTAGCAAGTTGAGTATTTTGTACTGTAGGTAAAAACTCACCTATTACTCTTCTATTTCTTTTACAGAGCTTCTTGAAAGATTTATTACAGAAGGCAAATAAGCAGATTGAAGACTCAAAGTTAACAGAATACACAGAAATAATGGTAAGATTATTTACAAACATACTTCATCAAGACTGAATTAACTCAAACTCTGTTCGTCTTTAGGCAATGGAAGATTCCAAATGACTTGGAGCCCCACCAGGTCCTAATCAGGCTAACATTTCAACAGAGAGACAACTCTCATATCTAGCACTGCAAGTATTTCTGCTGCTACAGAGATTTGACAGCAGTTTTCAGTGCATCTTAAGAAAACAGACAATCAAAGCTCAGTTATTCTGTATCTTCTTGATATTTGTGTAATATATGTATGATATTAAACCATGCCATAGGCTTTCTAACTGTTCTTCTTGCTTGTGCTATTAGTTTCAAGCCTTCACAGTTGATAGCAGAAAATATTGGACCTGTCACTATCACACTATTATGTTTAGATCAAATTCATTTGGGGTTTCTTTGTGTGTGTTGCATTCTTAATGGTGCTGTGGCATCTGTCTCTTGCCTTAAAAGCCATCACTGCATGGTGGCTTATCAACATCTTACATTTCCCTTGTCCTCCTCTCCAACGAGGAGAAACTGATGTTGTAGATAAACACTAGAACAAAGCTGTTGCTTTCCTGGCCTTAAATCAGCCCAGTCCTGGAGCACTCCTTCCGTCCTAACACCATACTGCTCCATGGTAAGGACCAGGATCGGCTTCTGAGTGGACCTTTCAAGAAAATAACCACACCCTCAGAAGTCTTATCTTTAGGAAATGTATAATGTAAAATATATGCAGTATAATATATAATGTAAAAGATATATATATATATATATATATTTGTTTTACCAGCTTGGATTTATCCTACAATAATTAGCAACAAAAAATGTGCTAGGTAAACCCATTAGCCCTCACCCTGGCTTGAGAATGGCTGATAAAACTTGTGTTTCTCCTGGGAAACATTGGCTGGTTTATTGTGTCACTGTAAACCACTACCCTACAATTCTCACTGTTTATTCACTGCTGAAGATAACCTGCCTTCTTTTTATTCAGAGAGCTTCTACTCCTTCATCTTGAAGTGTGCTCTGAGTTCTGGCCTCTGGAGAGAGACACAATGATCAAAGATTAACAGCAATAAGGAAAAATAAATTTCAAGGCCAGCTCTCCCATAACCACCTCAGCAACAAGAAAAAGAGGACAGAGAGGCTAGAAGATATACAGGCCTGAGCAGCTGTAGGCAGGCACAGCCAGTGACTAACAACCCATCAAAATACAAAATATGTTGATTTCACAGCTGCCACTGCTTACTTCCCCTAAATGCAAAGCTCCTCACATGAGAGATGCAGGCCAGGCAGATGCTTTCACACAAGGAAAGGAAGCATTGAAAGGAACCAGGGTGTTAGGTAGAAATAAGTGCCTGTAGAATAGGTCTCTTTTCTGGTCTCCTTTGACATTCATTGTGTATTAACCAATTGAAATTAGGTCTTTTTTTTTCCCCCCATGACATTAATTCTGTCTTTAAAAGGATATACACTTAGTACAGGATGTCTTTTCCTCTTACCTAAAAATTACATCCAAAATTACTGTGATTGAAAGTGATGGGATGGAGAGTGGGTGGTTGTGTTTTCAGCACAATGCCTAACAATGTTTTGTACAGTTGGCTGCTTTTGTGACTCCTTCATACAGCGGAAGCAAAATAATATCTGAAAGAAGAAAAATGGGACTACACATACAGAAAAAACTAGGGGAGGAAGTCTCATGCAGGTGCAATATCTCCATCTACTAATAAAGAGTATAAGCTCATGCCTCACAAGCAGCAGGAGCTCATTCTCAAAGGGAAACACTTTAATGCAATGGGGTGATTGAAAATTATGAAATACAGTATGCACTTATTTTGTCAGATTGCATTACTATATTTATTCCTGTAATTTGATTGTAATTATTTGTAGATATTTACTTTCCCCTTTTCATGCCATCAAGAAAATGTGGTCTCTTCACTCTTTTCTTGAAATAGATCATGGAAAGAGAATGTGATCATTAACTTAAATATTTAGACCTTGCAGCCAATCGAATGAAATGCCTGTTATTTTTCTGTCTAAGGAACTAAATGCCTTGGATTCCTTTGAACTTCACCCCACTGTTGTTTCACCATTACCATAGTATCAGTCAGGGTTGGAAGGGACCACAAGGATCATCTAGTTCCAACCCCTCTGCCATGGGCAGGGACACCCCCAACTAGATCAGTCTGGCCAGAGCCTCATCCAGCCTGGAACCACCCATTCCAGAGCTTCACTACTCTCATGGGGAAGAACCTCTTCCTCACCTCCAGCCTGAATCTCCCCACCTCCAGCTTCATTCCATTCCCCCTAGTCCTATCACTACCTGAGATCCTGAGAAGTCCCTCCCCAGTCTTCTTGTAGGCCCCCCTCAGATACTGGAAGGCCACAATTAGGTCACCTCGGAGCCTTCTCTTCTCCAGACTGAACAGCCCCAACTCTTTCAGTCTGTCCTCATAGGAGAGGTGCTCCAGCCCTCTGATCATCCTTGTGGCCCTTCTCTGGACACCTTCCAGCATGTCCATATCCCTCTTGGAATAGGGGTTCCAGAACTGGATGCAGTACTCCAGGTGGGGTCTCACCAGAGCTGAGGAGAGGGGGAGAATCACCTCCCTTGCCCTGCTAGCCACACTTCTCTTGATGCAGCCCGGGATCTGATTGGCTTTGTAGGCTGCGAGTGCACACTGAGAGCTCATGTTGAGCTTCTTGTCCACCATGAATGAATATGAATAGGTGATATTGATGTGGGCAAGGCAGATGCTTTCACAGAAGGAAAGAAAGTGTTAAAAGGAGCCAGGGTATTGGGTAGAAATAAATGAGATCGTGATAGGAAGTCAAACACAAAACATTATCATGTCAACCCTCCTCTCATTTACAAATGATTACAGGCACAGATCTCACATGGGACGTTCATCACTCTAGCAGGTTAAGACCTACCTTGCAGCAGGTTAATCATAATTTTTCATCTGGTTTCTTACCAAGCTTTTGCAGTAGAATTAATTACTGCAACTTACTTCTTCAGCACTTTCAGTAAGCGCATCACACAGCAAATGTGACAGATCCAAACCCGGAGCCATCATTTCAGCACGAAATAAAAGCAAAATGTCTCTGCATTTAAGTATTCAAAAAAGAAAGAGTGGTTTTCTTCATTATGTTGACTAATTTTGATTATTAATGTAAAATTACATATTCTTTCAGCTCAGGATGTTTGATGCAAACAATGATGGAAAGCTGGAGCTTACTGAACTGGCCAGGTATGTCTTCTGTCTCTTTTCACAGCAAATATCATATAGCAGTTTCTGTTACAGTTAAACATTTTGACCTTTGGTTGTTTTTTTTGTTGTTTGTTTGTTTGTTTGTTTGTTTTCCTGCCCAAAGACTACTCCCTGTACAGGAAAATTTTCTTATTAAATTTCAGGTATGAACATTCACATTCTTAAGGTAACTCATTACCATCACACAGAACCGGTGTCATTAATGGAGCTTTTTTCCTTTTTGGCATTTAGGGTGTCAAAATGTGTGCAAAAGAATTCAATAAAGCCTTTGAGATGTATGACCAAGTAAGTCTTCAGAGAACCTTTTGTTAAGTGCATGGTTTGGTGGCACTGATTTTCTGAATTTCTGGGCAGCCTCTGGTATGAAAAATAAGAATTTAAACTTACCTTTAATGTTCTTTTTCAGGATGGCAATGGCTATATAGATGAAAATGAGCTGGATGCGCTACTGAAGGATCTCTGTGAAAAGAACAAAAAGGTAATCCTAGAGGGCTTGTTTTCCCACTGGAGATTAGATTTAATTTGGATTTGAAGGACACTTTAATCCACCCAATTAAGATAAATATAGAGAGCTTCTAAGTCATGAATCCTGAAGTCTAAGTGCAACTAAAGATCTTGTCAGGAGTCACAGCAGTGTAAGTTCTGAACTAGGGGGGCTGTGATTACATAGTGACACTGTCAAAAGCTTGCTTCTGTAGCATCAGCTATCAGCAGTCTAACAAGGCTATAACAATATGGACAACATGCAAATAGGTGAACAAGATTTGCAGCGTGTCACTGTTGGACAGGCTGAGAATACCCTTTGGGGTTTTTTGGTGTTTGGCTTTGTGTCTTTCCCCCCCCCAAATTTTCTGCTTAATTTTGGAGGCAAACTTGCTCCTGCTGGTAACTAAACAGGATTATAAAGCATTATCTGTTCTTTAACTAGGAATTAGACATTAACAACCTTGCAACATACAAGAAAAACATCATGGCCTTGTCTGACGGAGGAAAGCTTTACCGAGCGGAGCTGGCTCTTATTCTCTGTGCTGAGGAAAACTAGAACTCTTCTCTCATGTCCACTTAACTAGTGATGTACTCTATCTACACAATAACTGTGCACTATAAGGGAGTAGGCTGTATTTTTAAACTGCATATAGAAAATTAGCCAGGATGTGTGGCACATTCCTTTCAGTTTGTTTCTATACTGTTTGTAATGTACAGTTTTTGTAACAATAAGACTGATAAAGAGAATGTCTATGTTTGGGCCAGTCTGTATATTCCAAAAGAAACTCAAATATGTTGGGGGTTGGTTTTGGTTCTGGTTTGGTTTTTTTTTGTTTGTTTGGGTTTTTCTTTTTCTCTTTCATAAACACAGCTGAAAAAAAACCCACCAATTAAACCTGCTGCCATTGCTGTGGTCATCATATCCTTTGACACGTCCAACATTTCTTGTGCGTAACAAAAAGGCCTACAGGCATCTTGCCCTGTTACAAGTAATTTTAATGATTGTGTTATTTTTAAATGCAAAACATGAATACAGATTAAACACCACCTAGGTCTGGAGTAGGAAAGAGACGTTGGCACGCCTGACTTTCCAAAACTGAGCGAGGCAATAAGAAATATTTTCAGTTGTCAAACCGTCCACTTTACAGGTCTGTGCTCTCTGCGGTTTTCCACTTGCTCTTCTCTTTATGAACTCATAGCATATAGACGAAGCATTTATCTGGGCTAGATCTCCATGCAGTAGCTGACAAAAAAAACAAATGTAGTGTTTTCAATCTAGCTGTTTACTGAATTTAAACATAGGCACTTCAGAAATAAATGCCTTTAATCTGTCTTGGAATCTTGGCTAAATGACAGGTAGCATAGTTAACACACAGATTAACGTATGATAATATAAGTGTACCTTTCATGACTATTGCTGTGTCAGAGAATATGACAATCCATTTTCTAAACTCTTTTCACATTTTGCAGGTTATAATTATTCTAGTAAATTGCTGTTTTTACATCATATTCTGTGTAATCTATAATTAAATTTAATATCCTAAGATTGTTGGTGTCTAGTTTGTCTATCTCCTGGATTCTTTTGGGGTTGTTTTTTTTTTCCTAGACCATGTAAAGGGAAAAAAAAAAACAAACCAACCCCACAACTGTTTTAAAGAAATGTGCCTCCTTGGATCTTACAGTGGATTACTGTCTGTAATATTAGCATGAACATGTAACACTAAACAAAGAGAGAAATCTAGTACAGGTTTTATACCACTTTAGTAATTTAGTTTACATGGTGGGCCCTGCTTTTTATTATGCTCCAGAGGTATTTTTTAAATAGGAGCTATACTATGGAAACAGCTCTGTCCTCTTTCAGCTTAGTATTTTTGGCCTGGCTCCCTTTTTACTTTACAGCAGTTTTATGCCAGACAACTTCAAGAACATCCAGGCCGTTGCTCCCAGTATGTACTGGCGTGGGAAGGAAACTGGGCTGTGTCTTCAAGCCAATAAACCTATATTGCCTCCATTTACAACCATTTCAGAAGCAGTTCCAGGTTAGTTTATTAGCTGTATGCAACTTCTCAGAATGCAACTTCTCAGATGCATCTCTGTGTCTTTTTTAATAAGCAGATGCTAATGCATTTTATTTGAACGTGTCTCAAACAATGAGGCTCAGATCTTTCCAGACTATAGTCACTAACCTCCCATTGAACCCTTGAATTCCTCAGGTGAACTGAATACTATTTCAGGAATGGCCTAATGGCCTTGGAAAATTAAGGAGTAGATGGGGCCAGATGGGGTCTTGCTGACAAAATACCACAAAAATGAACGATCAAGCTAGCTCATTCTCACCACTTTACTCCCACTCCATGCACAGTGGTTTGACTTCTCACCTGCTTGTTCTCTTTTCTCTATGCAATGTGAAATACAATTGTGTCTGTTAAGCAAAGGAACAGCAAATCTGCCTATCAGTACAATAAATGATTGATACTGTTCATACCATGCAACTGAAACCCTGGATTTTGCCTTATTTAAACACTGTAAAAGTGAAAAGGTAAAGGAAAAAAACAACAACTCCCCAGCTTGTATGTAAAAATATGATGTGACTGTTTGCTAAAATCATTACAGTGGAAGATAAAGAGTTTAAAGAGTTTTGACAAGAAGTCACCAGAGAAGCTGGAATCTTGTCTTCCTGAACTTGACTAAAGTTACCTGTCACAGATCTGTTCTGAAGCCAGCCTTCTGCTGCCCACCAGCTGGCTCTACTGCGCAGCACAAGACAGAAAGCAGGTCTCAGTCCCCCACAGGCAGAATGTTTCTTGCAGTGGTTTTTCATTAACAAAACTTGGATTAAAAGACAGCAATTTAAAACCCCAGCTCTAGCCAAGGTGTATGCTATGGCAGTGCAAAGCAAAGTGTACCAGCTGTGGGTCAAAACTGCTGTAAAAACTCCAGGTTTCAAAGTCCCCAAAATATTCCTGGGCAGAGCTCTTGCATAGTGTCAGGGCTGGGGCAAAAGGAGGCTTGGAATAATGAAAGAGGTGGTGATGGGAAGGCTGCAAGTTTCTTTCTTCTGGTGGACATCTGGCAGCCAAAGCAAAAACTCCAAGTAAAATTGTAGCATGCACAAAATACAACTGTGTGAGGTAAGCAGCTATGCCATGTTCCTGCTAAGGAGAGAAACTGACTGACACCCAGCTACCTGGGGTCCACTTTACTGTGGCTGTTAACCAATGTACTGTCTAAAAGTGCATATTTTATTAAAATAAATAATCAAATAAGCACTCAAGATAGCAAATACTCCAAAATGCTGTCCTACAAATTACAAATGGGGATGCAGTAAAATCTTTTAGCCCATTTTAGTTTAAATGTGTACAAATTTACATCTTTGGTATCTGAAGAGGACTTACAGGCAGGCTGGGGAAGGACTGTTTAGAAGGGCTTGTGTGTGACAGGATGAGGGGCAATGGCTTGAAACTGGAGCAGAGTAGACTTAAGTTGGACAAGTTAATTACAATGGGAGTGGTGAAACACTGGAACAGGTGGCCCAGGGATGTGGTTGAGGCCTCATCCCTGGAGACATTCAAGATCAGACTCAATGTGTCCCTGGGCATCCTGATCTAGTTGGAGGTATCCCTGTTCTCTGCAGGGGGGTTGGACAAGATTTCCTTTGAGGGTCCCTTCCAACTTGATGCAACCTGTGAATCAGGGGAGGTTTAGGCTAGATGTTAGGAAGAAATTCTTCATAGAGAGTGATTACCCATTGGAATGGGCTGCCCGAGGAGGTGGTGGAGTTGCCATCACTGGAGGTGTTTAGGAGGAGACTTGGTGGGGTGCTTGGTGCCATGGGTTAGTTGATTAGATAGTGTTGGATGATAGGTTGGACACAATGATCTTGGAGGTCTCTTCCAACCTGGTCTGGTCTGGTTCTGTTCTATTCTATTCTATTCTATTCTATTCTATTCTATTCTATTCTATTCTATTCTATTCTATTCTATTCTATTCTGAAAATTACAAATCCACACAATGCTTGGTATTCAAATCAAAGAAGGTGAGTCTCTATTAATTTTAAAACACAAAATAGCAGATTTTTACTAATAGTGCAAAAATAAAGTAGGGTAAGTATGTGGCCCTTCAAAAAAGCTGAGACATTATAAATGCAGTGTTTGCTGACAGATAATCCTGAACAGTACACAAACCACTGCCCGTTACGGAGAACACCCTCCTCATTTTCATGGACAATTTAGTCAAGATTGCACACAGGTCTTGAAGTGAGGGATTTGGCTTTCATTCACTACTGCTCTTCTCTGTCCTAAGCAGTGGGTGCCCAGTATCATTGCACAGGCCTAATCTCCCCTGTTTACAACATAGAATAGAATAGAATAGAATAGAATAGAATAGAATAGAATAGAATAGAATAGAATAGAATAGGAGTAGAATAGAATAGATCAGACCAGACCAGGTTGGAAGAGACCTTCAAGATCATCGTGTCCAACCCATCATCCAACATCACCTAATTAACTAAACCATGCAACCAAGCACCCTATCAAGTCTCCTTCTGAACACCTCCAGTGATGGTGACTCCACCACCTCCTCGGGCAGTCCATTCCAATGGGCAATCACTCTCTCTGTGTAAAACTTCCTCCTAACCTCCAGCCTAAACCTCCCCTGGTGCAGCCTGAGACTGTGTCCTCTTGTTCTGGTGCTGGTTGCCTGGGAGAAGAGACCAACCTCTGCCTGTCTACAATCTCCCTTAAGGCAGTTGTAGAGAGCAATAAGGTCACCCTTATGCATCTCTGAAAAGCTGACCCACACAAGCTTGCAGAATTCCTAACCAGCACATTCCTTGTGCACGTCAAACGCAGAGCAGGGTGCTGAGACACAGCAGCGCTTCTGCGTCACACAAACCTGGTCTGACAAAATAGGCAGAGGCTGCTGCTGAACTCCACTGAAGCTGGGCCTCAGTCTTTGTTCTGTTAGGCAGCCCTAGCTGCTTCTGAATAATTTCCATCTGACGTCTTGTGCATTTATGCTAAGCTCTCATCATAATGATAATCACAGGCTGCAGAGGCAGACCAAAATCCACATCTACTTGCTGTGTCTATGAGGAGACTCAGCAGCCGTATTTAGGCACCCAAATATACGTGGCTTGATTCCTCAAGTGCTGAGCACCTCCAAATCCCACTGAAATCAGCTGAAGCTGTTTGCACCAATTAAAAGTCCTTTACAATGAGAGTGGTAAAATAGTGGCATAGGTTGCCCAGGGATGTGGTCGAGACCCTGTCCCTGGAGGCGCTCAAAATCAGACCCGATGTGGCCCTGAGCAGCCTTGATCTACTTGGAAGTGTCCCTGCTGACTGCAGGAGGGTTGGACAAGACCTTTGAGGGTCCCTTTCAACCCAATGCAATCTGTGAACCCATGAATTCTACTGTATATTAAATTAGCACATAAAAAACCTGTTGGTTTTACCTTGGTTAAGGTGGGGGTACATGTTAAGCAGCAACACAGCTCTGTGGAGTTGGACAAAGGCACACATTCCCTTGCAATGTCGTGTTTTCACTTGTGTGTTACCAGCACATGGAAAAAGATAAACAAGTGGTTCACATACCAATAAATCTGGAAGTATGGACAGGTAGTAACCCAGATTTCCCTCAGTGCCATTTTCTGCTTGTAAAGCAGACTCTTGAATGGGTAAATACTAGCAATATTCTTAACAGCAATTGATATATTCAGGAAGAGGGAATAGTCAGAAACAGGAGAAGCAAAGATTGGCAGCAGGTCTGGTATCATAGCAAAGAGGTAATACAACTGATCTCTCTATTTGCAACCTCAAATGATTTCCATAACTTGTTTATAGGCCTCTATTATACTACAATGCCCCTTTTACAGCACAGAATTCATCAAAGAAATTGTAACAGACAGGTTCAAAGACAGTAAATCATCACCTGAAATAAAAAGGGTAATGTCAAGGTTTAATTGAGCAGACAAGATGTACTTTTCATCTGAAAACAGACAATGAATCCTCCTTTGTGAGTGCCTCTGAGTGGTAACACCTTTGACTGATGGGTCATACAAATGTCATTTAAAAAATGGTATTTGGATTCCAGGAAGATTTTCCTTGAGATCGATGAAAATTAAACTGCCTCTGCAACCCTGCTGACTTCTTCCATGCTTTCCAATGTACACCACCACCTTTCCTGACCCACTCCTCTGCTTTCTTGTTCCTTCCAACTTCGCCTCTGTGAAACTATTGTGGCTCAAAGCAGTACTTTTTTTCACGTTCCCATATACCTTGTGGCTCACTGGCAGTCCGAGATAGTGTCAGGAATGCAACAATCTTAGGGCAAATAGGTTGGCATAAGACAGTGTCCTCAATGTGGGTATGGTGGATTTCTAGCTTTCACTTATGTCAGCAGGCCTTACAGCCAAGTACCATGGTAACTACTGCTGGGAACAAAATAATTTAACATAGGTAGGCTTATCCCCCTTTTCTCTTTATCCCCTGACTCTATCCTTCCCTTTCCATCTCACCCCAGCTAAAAAATGTCTCTGCTTTCCATACCTAAAAATACATGATGCAGGCAGGACTATTAAAGCTATAAATTCAATCCTAAAAATGTTGAGATTGGAATGTGCCTCTTTTCTTGATCTTCTCCACCTGCCCTCCACCCAGGACCTGTATTTGGTGAGCTAAAAGGATGTGCCAGTCTCGCTGCTTCAGATGCCCAGATCCCCAAGGAATGCTGCCAGGTGTATCTGCCCTCCTGTTTCGTTGCAGAATCATAGAATCATACAAGGTACTGGGTTGGAAGAGACCTCTAAAGGTGATCTAGTCCAACTCCCAAGCAGTGCCTACAGCAGGAGGGAAAAACAACTGGCAACTCCCTCATCTGGAAAGCGTAATACAACTAAAAGAGGGACAGCAATAAATATTGTTTGCTTGGTTTTAAATTGCCTGCTTATTTGGGATGGATAAACTGACCAGGTTCAGAGGTAACATCTTTTTGAAGCTCCTTTAGTACCATGGGATGAAAGCTAGGGATTTCTGTCCATCTCAATCAATGAAGTTTCAAAGCTTTCAATCCAGATTTGCTGATATCCTTCACTGGTCTACGGAGAGACTCCCCTAGTTACACACACTATCATAGCAAATGACTTTTAGAATCACAGAACCATAGATTCACATTTTCAAGACCACTGACTTAATCATGACAAAGAGCAAGCTCCTTAGAAAGGCACTGCTGGTCCTTAAATGCCAGTTTTAAAGTTCAACATAAAATAATTAACAGATTGAAAATGTCAGCCGAAGAAGAGATCGTAACAGTGAGGTTATTTCAAGCCTGTGTAAGCAACCAGAGGAGCTACCTCCCATCTCAGTGCATGCAGTGCTGCTGATAACCTGAAGCTTTGTTACTTGCAGGTTTATTTCTGAAGTATGAAGATTAGGACTTGGCAGTTTTTCCTCAGATTAACAGTTACCTTTAAATATGACAGCCCTGAACTGCTACTGGATTTCCAACAGTGAGACACTGAGAAACATAAAAATCCTCTGAAATATACAAGATCAAAATAAAATCAAATTGCAGGCCACATCATGGCTATGAGACATAAGGTGAAGACCACTAACATTTCAGGGTACAACTGTTTTTCACTACTAGCAGCAGGTTATACTGTAGGTGGGAAAAAGAGAGATGCTTTATTCAAAATACAGTAGTTGCAAAGTAAATTTTATTGAAGTCAGCATACAAAAGATTTTTGAAGGCTATTTCTCAATTGGTTATTTCTAAATATTGATGAAAAATTAGTGGTTCATTTCCAGGCATCTCCACTGTACAGTTACATACTTTTAAGAGCCTTTTGTTTTTCTAATCATTGCTTCCATTATATCCCACTGCTCCTTGGTAACCTAATAAAAGGGGGGGGGGGGGAGGGGGGAACAAAACCAGTTTTATTAGACTTTCATATAATTACACACCTTTGTTTGAATGTAAAGTAGCAAGCAAGGAATTTCATACCTTCCTCAAATCATTAAATTCTCCTGCCATAGAAACAAATTCTCCACCATCCATTCTGATAACCTGGAGAAAAGCATAAGCAAGGCATTTAGTAATAGGGAGGGCTCTGTAGCACTCCCTCACTTATGAACTGTTAAAGTAGTTTTTATCAGTTTGGATTAGAAAAAAAAATCAATCACACCCCAAAGCTCTTTTTAAAGGAACTAACCACTATACAGCATAATTAAAAGGTTAATAATCCATAGGTTCATAGAATGGTTTAGGACACAGTCTCAGGCTGTGCCAGGGGAGGTTTAGGTTGGATGTTAGGAAGAAGTTCTATACAGAAAGAGTAACTGCCCATTGGAATGGGCTGCCCAAGGAGGTGGTGGAGTCACCACCACTGGAGGTGTTCAGGAGGAGACTTGATGGGGTGCTTGGTGCCATGGGTTAGTTGTTTAGGTGGGTTGGATTGGTTGATGGGTTGAACGCAATGATCTTGAAGGTCTCTTCCAACCCGGTCTGGTTTCTTCTAAATAAATGGTTTTGAGTTGGAAGGGACCTTGAAGACCATCTAGTTCCAACCCCCTGCCATTGGCAGAGACACCTTCCATTAGACCAGGTTGCTCAAGGCCTCATCCAATCTGGCCTTGAGCACCTCCAGGGACAGGGCATCCATGACCCTCCCAGGCAACCTGTTCCTGTGTCTCACTGCCCTTATTATAAGAATTTCTTTCTAATCTCCAGTCTAAATCTGCCCTCCTCAAGCTTCAATCCATTCCCTCTCATCCTACCACTTGTAGAAAGTCCCTCTCCAGCTGTCTTGTAGGCCACTTTCAGGTACTGGCAGGCTGCTATAAGGACTCATGGAAGACTTCTTTTCCGCAGGCTGCAGAGCTCTATCTCTCTCAGCCTGTCCCTAAAGGGGAGGTGCTCCAGCCTTCTTATCATCTTCTGAACCCAGAATGGTCCAGAACACTTGGGGAAAATTTCTAAGTAACAGGTTTTGTTTCCTTTCTGGAACTAGGGCTTAAAAAACACCAGCAGGTTAACTGTACAAACAAGACCAGCCAAAACTCACTGCTCCATTAACCCAGCTAGCATAGTCACTGCAGAGGTAGGCAGCAAGATTTGCAATTTCTTCTACAGTTCCCAAACGTCCACAGGGAATCCTCTCCACCATCTTCTTCTCAAATGCACCTGTTGGGTCAAGGCGGCTAAAGGCACCCTGAGAATTAAGAGTAACACAGGAGAATAAAGGAATTTAAAATGATGTAACTACATCAGAAATTAAAAGTGCTACAGAGAATCAATAAGGTTGGAAAAGACCTCAAAGATCATCAATTCCAACCTGTCACCCAAGATCACAGTATCACCAAGGTTGGGAGAGACCTCAAAGATCATCAAGTCCAACCTGTCACCCCAGATGTTACTAATCGCAAACAATATGGAAGTTAACATGTGTGAGTAAACTGTTCACACCCTGTCTGTCAGTAAGATGAAAAAAGAAAGCAGGAAACAGAAAGTATTTTATCTCTGTTGCACTGATAGGCATCTGCTGAGCATGGAGTGCTGGAATGTAACACCTCTGGGAGAGTCACCTACCACCTATCTATGAAAAACAAAAAGGGTTTAACAGTCTTTTGTTTCCCAAATGTTTAAAGGAATAAGCAGGACTCAAAACTGCTGCACTAACTGCAGCAGAAACAAGGGGGGAAAAATGAGAAGAGATGGGGAAAGGACTCCACCTGGAGTACTGTGTCCAGTTCTGGAGCCCCTATTACAAGAGGGATGTGGAGGTGCTGGAACGTGTCCAGAGAAGGGCCACAAGGATGATTAGAGGGCTGGAGCACCTCTCCTGTGAGGACAGACTGAGGGAGTTGGGGCTGTTCAGTCTGCAGAAGAGAAGGCTCTGAGGTGACCTAATTGTGGCCTTCCAGTATCTGAAGGGGGCCTACAGGAAGACTGGGGAAGGACTTCTCAGGATCTCAGGTAGTGATAGGACTAGGGGGAATGGAATGAAGCTGGAGATAGGGAGATTCAGGCTAGATGTGAGGAGGAGGTTCTTCACCATGATAGTGGTGAAGCCCTGGAATGGGTTGTCCAGGGAGGTGGTTGAGGCCCCGTCCCTGGAGGTGTTTAAGGCCAGGCTGGATGAGGCTCTGGCCAGGCTGATCTAGTGTGGGGTGTCCCTGCCCATGGCAGGGGGGTTGGAACTAGATGATCCTTGTGGTCCTTTCCAACCCTGACTGATACTATGATACTATGAAATAGAAGAGGGTTTTGTTGTTCTTCCTGGCTCCTCCAGAAGGAAACAACTTTCTAAGGCAAACCCAGAAACGTGTTAGTAACATTCATGTTAAGTTACTGAAATGACAGAGTTAAAGGTAAACTTTAAGTCCACACACCATTTAAATCCTCCACTGCCGTGTTTTTTCATGCCAGTTTGTAAGATTATGTCCTGGGTACAGCATTGTACTTGTTACATGTTTCCCTTCTCCTGTCATGACTGACAACAGGGCTTTTTGAAGATAGGGATGAAGCACCTAAGACAGGAAGCCTCGATTTTGCAATACGCTATCTAAAGGGAAGTCTGTCTGAGGAGGCTTTCAGGAAGATTCTAACTTGGAACCAGTATTAAGACCAGAGAGCGTCTCAAGTGGGAAATGCACTACTAGTTGAAATTAAAACCATTAATGGGAGGTAGCAATATTCATGTTTAAAGCAGCTAACGTGCCAAAAACTAGGACAATCTGCACATCAGTGATATCATGACATCACATAGCAGATGCCAAAGTTTATACGGGCTCAAAAAGGAATAGGACAAACCAATGGAAGAAAACCAATCTGTTAAGATTACAACATGAAAAGATAGCAACTGTATCAAACCCTCTGGGCCACAGGCTGCTGGGCGCTGGAGATGTAAAGAAATGTCATTCTGCTTCTGTGCACTGCACTGGTTAGGCCACACCTTGAGTCCTGTGTCCAGTTCTGGGCCCCTCAGTTTAGGAAGGAGGTTGACTTGCTGGAAGGAGTCCAGAGAAGGGCAACGAAGTTGGTGAGGGGTTTGGAACACAAGCCCTATGAGGAAAGACTGAGGGAGCTGCGGTTGCTTAGCCTGGAGAAGAGGTGACTCAGGGGTGAGCTTATTGCTCTCTATAACTACCTGAAGGGAGGTTGTAGACAGGTGGATGATGGTCTCTTCTCCCAGGCAGCCAGCACCAGAACAAGAGGACACAGTCTCAGGCTGCGCCAGGGGAGGTTTAGGTTGGATGTTAGGAAGAAGTTCTATACAGACAGAGTGATTGCCCATTGGAATGGGCTGCCTGGGGAGGTGGTGGAGTCGCCGTCATTGGAGGTTTTCAGGAGTAGACTTGATGGGGTGCTTGGTGCCATGGGTTAGTTTTTTAGGTGGGATGGATTGGTTGAAGGGTTGGACGTGATGATCTTGAAGGTCTCTTCCAACCTGGTCTTATTCTATTCTATTCTATTCTATTCTATTCTATTCTATTCTATTCTATTCTATTCTATTCTATTCTATTCTATTCTATTCTATATGTTTTCCTTCTACTCTTGCCATGCACAAGACATGGAAGACTTCTGGCCTGATCCAGTAACATTGGTTCGACAATCTTACAACCCTGCCAATACTGCCACTTGGCTTTCCTGACAGTTAAAAAAAAGTAAAACTGCACTCCTAGCCCCAAAACAGCAGCAAAACCAACTGCTAAATATTTTATGGGTAGTGGTATTACCATTATTAGTTGTTACTGCTCATAATTGCAATATTTTGATTCAATGTGAAATGGATCCTCCTCTGTCCTCTTGCAGGACTGCTTGCTTTTTCCTTCCTGCTCCAGCTGGTCTGGATTACTTCCTTCAAACCCTCCAATCCTCCTTTTCATGCATATCAAACCTTCACATTTCCTTGGTGACTTAAGTTTTTCCTCTTTTTAGTTGTGTGATTTTCAACAAAACTAGTGAGATTCTGTCCTCATATACCTAAAAGAGATTCTGAAGTTTTGGAATTGATGACGTCAGAAATTCAAGCAGAAACAGGCATTTTCACTCCACCAAATGTAAGAACTCACTTCACTTGACAAACCAGGCACATGCAATTGACAACAATCAATATTAAATATTTTGTTATATCATTTGTTTGAAACACTAAGAGAAGTTTCATTGGGATTAGTGTGATAGAAGAGGCAGTGGCACGCTTCAGAAGCGGGTGAATTCTGTTTTACAGAAGAACTGAGAGGCAGCGTGTTCAATATTCCAGCAAAGTCTTGACTACCAAGGAAATCACACCTGAAGTTACCAGTGACAGAAAAGGTTAGACCATCTTAAAGTCGAGTCAGTACTACAAAGCATTTTCAAGGTTGCTTCACATCATACTATGTACCTTTGTTCTTATTGGCCCTGGTTGAATCACATTGAATCTCATGCCATATTTACCCCACTCGGCAGCAAGAGACCTAAAATTTCAGTAACAGAATGCATCAATATTTTAAATGCTGTATTTTAATCAGTCCATTCAGCAAAAACACTACTTCAAACTGAATCAATGGTGTCAATGCTACAGCCTGCTGAAAAGGTTTGGGTTTTTTTCTTCACAAAAACATTTCAGAGAAGAAAACAAAAATAAATCACATTCACAAACCATGGCATACTGATGTAAAGGATACATCAGGGATAAAGCAACATTCAGGAGCAATCCTTTCTCCCTTGCACCTCTTGCAGATGATTTAAGCACCTAAACTCCTTGACAAAGAACTGTCAGGCCTCCATCTCTCTCTGGTAATTTAGACTATTTCACAAGTAAACACCTCTAACATTTTCAACATCTCTCTCACATCAGATGCTCTGAGGTAACACAAACCAGGTTATATTCTAAAATGGGTCCAGAAGAATAATTTTTGCTTCATGGCAGCATTTTCTCTGCATAAGCTGCACTTCAGATGGATCATCTGCTATGGTGAACGAATTAGCAGGGCCATGAAGTCTCTCAAAAGTGCACACTTCAGTTACAGCTCTACAGAACAGAAATCAAGGCCATCACTCATTCCCTCATCATTTTCTGGATAAAGAATTCTGGTTGCTAAAAGGCTGCCAAGCTATTGAATTCCTTCTGCCAAAGTGAAGGGGAGGATCTATTCGCCCTGAAGGACTGTACTACAGTAATGATAACAGAAAAGCTTTTGTTTGGCGAGTAACATTGATACATCACATGATAATGTTCTCAATTAAGTGTAACTGCAGATCTTAATTTAAAACAGTGGTAGGAAACACATTTCATTATCAAACTAGATAGGTGAAGCAACAGTATACTCAAATACAAGTGTGCTTTCCTGACACAAAAGTGGAAGGCACTACAGACCTCAAACATTTCCCCAAATGACTGTCTTTAAGGGCTGGCTTGCCTAGGAAAATGCAAGAGCATCTGATTATCAGAACTCTGTAACTGACATTATATTTGCTTGGATACTGGAGGCAGGAAGGTTCTCTTATTATACAGGGGGACTATACCAACTAGCTCCATTTTTAGAGCCCAGCTAGGATATCTCAAGGGTGCGAAAAGCAGTAACATATTTCGCTAGATTACTCACTTGCTCATTGCTTCTACACCGGCTTTTGCAGAGGCGCTCGGCAACACAAATCCTGAACCACTCTCTGCATAAATTGTTGTTATAGCTAGGAATGCTGCTCCTGGAAGTTGAGAAAACATTTTAAAGAAACACCCCAACAAACCCACACTAAACAAACAATAAATGCATGAAGATCAATCTCTGAATTTAAGATAAGAGCAACCTCGGGGTAGAAAAGTTTGCAGCTCAAGCGCTGAGGATGGCATTTTCTCCTGGATGTAAAAAGGTATTTAAAAAATCAAGTCTTGGCAGCTCTGCTTTCAAGTCCTTTTATTTCTATTCCCTCTTTCCCACAAATGTTAAAGAGCTGTTCTGTATAAATGTAAATAACTATTGATTAGGCTCCAAAGGTCTAAATCCTCTGACTTCTACTGATAATGAATTGATGTGTGCAAATCAGTCTAACTGGAGTGAAGGCTAAGATCCTGGTTTCTTTTTAGACCCCAGGTAATTTGCCTTGATTTCATCAGTTCTTAGCTGAAAAAGAAAAATCCCAAACCAAATCAGCTTTAACAATTAGGCTTGACATAATGTTGAAATGACACAGTTTAGGGCTTGAGTTAATGCTTATGCAGTAAAGAGCTTCAAGAAGAAATTTTCAGAAGGCTCTTCTGCAGTAGAGCTTGTGACAAAGTTAACCTTTGTAACTTTTTCCACTATCAACACAACAAACTATATTATAACAAGATGATTTTCTTTCACTATGTTGTAGCAAAAGACTTGTCAAAAACATTAGGGAAAATAATGGAAAGTGCAACTGTTTACTGCCTCTTTCTTTCATAAAAGCCTGGAAATTCTGAGTGTCTGACCAATGACTAGCCTGAACTCACTCCAAGTGGGAAATGGAGGACAAGGGCCCACAGTTTCACTACTTACGCCACAGTAACTAAAATAGCTGTGCTACTTACAGTATTTTAAACATAATTTAATTGGAATAGCTACCCAAGGGATTTTTCTACAACAATATACATTACTGGTAGGATGTATGTCAAGCTGAACTACAGACTCAGTTAGAAAAAGAAAATCAGAGTAATGTTACACAAGAGAAACTCAGGTGAACCACAAGCAAGGGCTGAGAGAAATGTCAACAGAAACCATGGACCCTGTTTAGCAAAAAAAGGAGTCTGTAGTGAGAAACACTTTGAAAAGAAGTATCAGAGGTCAAAAAACACAGAGCAACTCTGAAATGATCTCGATTTGATTGTTCATTAAACACTCTGCAGAATGAAACCACAGACTTTTTAGAATACAGGTGAGCTGGGTGAACCCACCACAGAAACATGACTGACTGATAAATTTACAGCTTTTAAGTTTGAAGTACACTGCAGGTCACATGATTTTTTTTATGGCTAAAGCCTCTATTCATAAAATGGACAGTATCTAAACAATTAACTCCTCTTATTTTGTAACATTTTACTGCACAAATAAATAATGTGCTAGCAGATTACAAATGCCTTTTAAATACCACTACAAGCTTCAGAGTCTAAAACCAGAGCATTTTAATTATGTACTAAATTAGGTTTAATGTAGGTCATGCTGCAGACCTAATGATGTGCCAGGGTTCTACTAACTGTCAGATGTACATCATCCTCAAAGGCTGCTCTAGAATACCTGCACTGGGTAGCATCTCCATCGCTTTGGAAGCTTAAGGAGTCTGCTCAAATGGAAAAATCCAAGCAAATGGAAAGAAAATAAAGTTGGGGAATGAGAGGACAACCAATAGGTACATTTGATTTACTTGCAAAAACATGTCTTAAACAAAGCCTTAAATAAAAGGTCTTTACTTACAGACAGAATTCCCTGGAAAGAAGGCAAGCAATAGCAAAAGAAATTCATGTGTTTGGAAAGCTTAGAAATGAAAGGAAGAGACAATGCTAAGATAAATGACTACTGGATTTTTCTGCATTTGAAGGTGGAAGCATTCAATAGCAGCAGAGACAAAGGCATTTTAAAGTCATATTTCATATTACTCTAGGGAGACACCATATGCTTCTGAAAGGCCATAAAGCAAACTGTTACCATGGCTTGCTATAATGATACAGTAAATCAGAGCTGGGGATGGGTTTTAAATGAGGGAATATTAGCACTAGAATGGTGGAAATTATTTTTTCATGTGCAGCTAAAAAATATGTGGGAAATACTTTGTCAACTGACCCAAACCTATACACACTTAGTGAAACAACATTAACTTTATAGTGTTATCATCTAACTGTATAAATCCACTTGGTACTTTTAGGAGACAAGTTCTAAAGAAATTCAGCTAATTCAGGAGTTAGAAAAATACAGTGCAAATTCCAATGTTTTATTTTAACAGTGCCTGTACCTAGAAAACAGAATTCACCAGTGAGGGCACACTGAAAAACCACACTATACCTCACTGCTTTCAAATGCTATTTGAGATTACAACATTCTGATCTAAAACTAAGCTTAGTGTTTTTCAGTTCATAACTAGAAGATGATGTAAAATAAAAGCAGTTCTGTGTATATTATTTATCAAACTAAATATTATTTATTAATTAAATATTGTTATTAATACAATTTATTATTATTAATAACATTATTTATAAAACTAAATATATAGAAGGGCAAATATTATCTTTCCCTTAAAGACAATAATCTGGTTAAGTAAATCTTTGGCTCAATAGTGTATCAATGAACTACTACTAAGACTTATACTTGGAAAAACAAAACCTAATCCTGATTTACATTCCAAAATTATCTTTCAAATTATCTCAAAGGTAATATTCTCTGCTGCTCTTAGTCAAATACCACAGCTGTGAATTTTGTTTAAGTGTAGAAGGAAAATTCAAAGCAGTATCTGACCTGCTGTTCATTTAAATGAATGCCACATAGTTACTTTCTCAGCGAAACCAACACAGATATAGAAGACTCAAAGTCTGTGCTCTAAAGAACTCTTATTTTTCACATTTTAGCAATGCTTTATAAGTAGTACAAGCTCTGCAATCACATTTTTATTCTCAACCTCACGGCCTTTGAGTCCAATTTAACAGCAGATTCTACAATGAAATAATTGCTAGCCAGCTCTCCCGTGTGATATTTAAGCACGGCTTTATGGAAACAAAGTTTCTTCCTAGAAGAGAGTGTAAAAAAACTGTGTTCCTTTTCAAACTCTCAGAACTAGCTATAAAAATAGTAAGGCAACGAAAGTAAGTAATAATATTATGCCACAACGTTTAGTTGCCATTTCTCTTGAGATACCTTTTTGTGCTTTAATGAGCTCCTTTCCAACTTCCAGAGTTACAAAAGCAGTACCGTTAAGCACAATATCAGTTATTGTCTTCCATGCATTTGGAGAAAGTCGTTCAGAAGGGGAAACAAAGTTTCCGGCTGCGTTGTTTATCACAATCTGAAGCACAGGGAGGAAAATCTAAGAGTTAACTAAAAACTATTCCTGAGAGAAAAGCAAAGAATTCACATGGAACTTGTGAAGTGTTTCCACGTAGAAACGTAAAAACACTCATCAAATGAGGCATGGGGGTGGGGCAGGGAAAGACAAGAAGGAAATAATCCCTCAGAAATTTTAACATCTGTAGCACAGATACATATCAGTAACAGAAAATGAACTGTATTTCCAAACTGCTGTGGTTAAAAGTCTAGACTGCAAATGCAGGGGGAGATTTAAGTTAGTTTAAGTTCATAGTATCATAGTATCATTCAGGGTTGGAAGGGAGCACAAGGATCATCTAGTTCCAACCCCCCTGCCATGGGCACAGACACCCCACACTAGATCAGGCTGGCCACAGCCTCATCCAGCCTGGTCTTAAACACCTCCAGGGACGGGGCCTCAACCACCTCCCTGGACAACCCGTTCCAGGGTTTCACCACTCTCATGGTGAAGAACCTCCTCCTCACATCTAGAAGTTAGATTTCATTAACTTTCTCCATCCCTTTCTCAGTACTGAAGGTTGAAACCCTTTTCACTCTAACACTTACATTAGGATGTCCTGCCACTTGGATTGCTTCAGTAACAGCATTCTTTACTGAATCTGGATCTCTCACATCACACTGGATGGCATGAACCTATAAAATGATGGAAAAGCAGCTGTGAGAGTTTAAAACTGTATCACTCATAAATTGAACAAGCCCACAGAAGCACCTATAACCATTTAAAGTACAGCAGCACATTCACAATTCTGTATAAATTTACCTTATTCCCTGTTTTAGAAGAAATTTCTTCAGCAGTTCCTTTCAATACATCAAGCTTTCTAGGAAGAAGTACACTGTGTCACTACATTGCAATTAAATGCAATTACATTTCAGATTAATAAAACCAGGGGATATTTTTTTTCTGAGCAATCATCAGCTAAACCTTAAAACACCATTTCATGTATGTGTGTGTGGATGTCTGGTTCTGATTTTCACAAAAATTGAGCTTTAAGTCAAAACCTGTAGTTAGCCACTGACTTTATAAAAGAAGATGTTTAAACCAAGGTAATTTCTGGTCAGTGCCACTTCAAAGCAACTCAGAAGTTACTACAAGACTATCTTAAGTTAACCAAAGACAGTAAGCTACAAAAAATACTTTTTGAGCACGTAATCATAACAAACTTAGTTTTAGAGTCTACTCTATGAGTATTTTAGAAGGGAGACACAAATTCAGATGTGAAACTAAATAACTGAACCACTACTTGGAAAAATGCCACAACACTTTTGTTTATTTTGATTGAAAAGGAGATTGTTTTTCTAGTCTTCACTGTACTGCTACTGACGAGAGCTGTATAAAGACCACTCTCATCAAGGGAAAAACCAAGGCTTTAAAGTTGTTAGGATTAAGAGGAACAGCATTCATTCTTTACTGCAATTCAAACCTGTATCAGCAACACATAATGCATTCAAAAAGTTCAGCAATGGCCATTTCAATTCTGTGTTCTCTTTTAGGCTTCAGCTGAATTGCTGTCTAATACTCTGGGTTGTTTATTTTGATGCTGCATGTCATGCTAATGACTCTAGTTTATCTCTTCCTACTGCTGGTTAAACCATTAGACACTTGCAGATGGATCTGAAAGTTTCTGGTATTTACAATATGGCATTACAATTTAAAAGGGCACTGCAATGGAGTAAATATAATAAATGCATCCATTTTATGGAGAAGAAAGCAGGCTCCATTCTGAAGAAGAAAACAGCTCTGGTCAGCATTCAGTACTGAATGAAAGTCTTGAAGCTACTCAGATAATATTTACCGGCTTGCTATAACACACGTGGCACCTAAGCTGGACAAAGCTGTCGTCATTGCTTTGCCAATCCCAGTACCTCCACCAGTTACCAAGGCCACTTTCCCTTGAAAACTATTCGGTGGCAACATCACTTTTTGAAGAGGTGCAAAGAACGTGGCTTGCGGTGCACTGCTGTCTTGATACAGCACATTTGTCCCGTGGCTGAAAAGCTGCAAGAAAAGAAGTGGCACGTCAGCTTTTTCTCAAGTCTGCAGGATGAGATTTTTCCTTGTGGAGGCCACGACCACAGCTGCTGCCATCAACTGAATGTAAGAACAGTTAGATTGTATGACACCAAAATGCAGGGACCTTCACAGCAATGCCAATACCAGACTAGAAAAGTACCTGAGCTATTTTCAGACATTCCACTGGAACTGGAATCAGAGAACCACAGAACGCTAGGGGTTGGAAGGGCCCTCCAGAGAACATCAAGTCCAACCCTCCTGCAAATCAGGACCACTTAGGGCAGGTCACACAGGAAGGTGTCCAGGCAGGCTTTGAAGAAGCATTGAAAAAATACTTTAATAATGATTTTTGATGAAGGTTAGCTACTCTGGTACCTGTTACTTTTACTCATGTGGGGAAAACCATCACCAACTACAGACTCCCAGCAGGATTTGGAGTTCAGACTCAGGCATGTAAGGAGGAAATTTTTGACTGTGAGGGTGGTGAGACACTGAAATAGGCTTCTCAGAGAGGTTGTGGATGCCCTGTCCCTGGAACTGTGCAAGGCCAGGCTGGACAGGGCTTTGAGCAAGCTGTCCTAGTGGAAGGTGTCCCTGCCCATGGCAGGGAGGTTGGAACCAGATGTCATCTTTAAGGTACCTTGCAACTCAAACCACTCTTTGATTCTATGATTCTTAGTGGTAGCTGAATAATCTGTACACACCACAGCTGCAATGCCCACAGATGGGAGACTTACAGAGCTTCAAGCTGGCCTGAGAGTGTACATGTGAATCTTCGTGTGGTAATACATTTGTGAATGGGTGGCAGAGGTGAAAACAGAATAAACATGGAATTGCACTGACAACTGAATAGAGCTCATTTTCCAAAGAAATTATGAAACAAATACCAGGGGTGAAGAAGAGTTGTGTGCACTATGTAGAACAAGATGAAGAAAGTGAAGCTCAGACTAAAGCTAGAATCATCACAAAAGCCAAGCAGCACAGCCAGTCCTACAGCATTTATAGCAAATGTGTACTTTAGAGACTCTTTCTTGAACTTCAGACTATTCAACTAGACCAGCTTCTCACAGATTAAAAAAAAACCCAAATAAATCAAAGGTGCTTCTAAGGAACACAAACAGTCCAAATGGAAAAGCCAAATATTACCACATTTTTCTGAAATAAAATTCTACAGGTGAGATCTGCACTAGGTGTCTGTAAATTACTGTTGGTTATTGGTTCTTGTTTTGCTTTTCATTCTCCCAACAAATAAAATGTGCTTATTTTAACGGAGTATCAAGCCTCTAGGAAAGATGTGTGAAGATCCTCTTCCAGGTCTTTCATAGTAGGGCCCTATTCATCTCTCTTCAGCTATGCAGGGAGAAAGTCTCTCTTCAGCTATGCAGGGAGAAAGTCTCAAGTAAATAGAATAGAATAAACCAGGTTGGAAGAGACCTTCAAGATCATCGCGTCCAACCTATCACCCAACACCGCCTAATCAACTAACCCATGTCACCAAGCACCCTGTCAAGTCTCCTCCTGAACACCTCCAGTGACGGCGACTCCACCACCTCCTCAGGCAGCCCATTCCAATGGGCAATCACTCTCTCTGTGTAAAACTTCCTCCTGACCACCAGCCTGAACTTCCCCTGGCGCAGCCTGAGACTGTGTCCTCTTGTTCTGGTACTGGCTGCCTGGGAGAAGAGACCAACATCTGCCTGTTTACAACCCCCCTTCAGGTAGTTGTAGAGAGCAATAAGGTCACCCCTGAGTCTCCTCCTCTCCAGGTTAAGCAGCCCCAGCTCCCTCAGTCTCTCCTCACAGGGCTGTGTTCCAAACCCCTCACTAACTTCGTTGCCCTTCTCTGGACTCGTTCCAGCAAGTCAACCTCCTTCCTAAACTGAGGGGCCCAGAACTGGACAGAGGACTCAAGGTGTGGCCTAACCAGTGCAGTGTACAGGGGCAGAGTGACCTCCCTGCTCCTGCTGGCCACACTGTTCTTAATGCAGGCCAGGATGCCATTGGCTTCAGCTCATGGCAGAGACTGCAAATCGAGACAGCATTTGGACTCCCTTTTTTTCCAGTATAAGGAGATAACCAGAGACAATCCCTATATAAGGACTGTCCCTCAGCAGATGCTGTTAGTGACAAGCATAGCCCAATCCCTATACAAGGACTGTCCCTCAGCAGATGCTGTTAGTGACAAGCATAGCCCACTCCTCTTTTGAGGAGTCCACACTGTAGTGCATGACTTTGCTCTGGGGAACAAGGCGCCACAGCAATGCCAGTACAGCCTGTACTGACACGCGAGAGAAACCGGGGCTGCACTGCCCTAGGGCTGGGGACCCCTGGGACGTGCCGGGGTGCACAGGCCGCACCGCTGCGAGGGCTCCGGGGCGGACAGGGCCGGCACTGGGCACTGAGGAGAACCGGAGGGTACGTCCACCCTCGGAGACGCCTCGACTATTTGTCTCACTAAACCGCAGATTCCAGGGCCCCAACTCAAGCCTTGGGCGTTTCTCGACACCACTGCGGTGACAGCGAGAGGTCTCTGGCTACGGCTACGAGGGTACGGGGCGGGGGGAAGAGCTCGACGGGCAGCATCGTCGGCAGACAGCCGCCGTACCCTGTGACGGGTCAAGGGCGCTCAACAGCCGCGGGGCAGCGGGGGAGAAGGTCGCGGAGCACCGCCGAAGCACCGGCAGGCTGCCCTCGGTCCCACCTGAGCAAGGAGCGCCTTACCCGCCCAGTGCCAGAGAAGCAGGCCGCGGCACCGCCACGGACAGTACAGCGCCCCAGCCGCACCACCACGGCCGCCATCTTTCCCTCGCCAAGAGGTCAGAGGTAGCGGGGGCCGGGCTGCGCGCCTGCTCCGTGGCCGGGGTCAGCGTCCGCCCCGTGGCGGGAGGCGGTGGGGCGCCGTGTTGCGCCGCGGTCACCGCTGTCACCGCTACCCGGTCAGCAGGGAGGCGGCTGCTCCTGCAGCACGAAATCGGAGTTCCGGTAGTGTCAGCATCTGGAACCTCCGACAGCCGTCCCGGTGCTTTGCCTTGCACTGCCACCGCCCTGGGGCAGCGAGGGACAGATTGTGCTCGGTTTAGGTTATACGTTTCCCTGGGTTGGCTTTTCTTACTTCAATTTGTTTATTCAGTGTTGTTTGGAGCACGCTAACTATTTTGGTTTTGCTTCATGGGATCCAAACCCGAGTATGGATGTGTGCTCTGTATCCTTAGCGTGGCTCCTTCCAAATCACCTTGCCAGTGTCTTGTGCTGACCAAACTGAATTTCAGAAAATCGTTTTTCAGCAGCTTTGATTGATGAGGTGCAATTCCTGTACCAGTGACTTGGAAATGAGTGGTCTCCAAGACCAGAAAGCAGACAAATTTTTAAAACTGCATGAACAATTTCATGCTTAGGATGTAGAAACATACCTGTATTTTACAAAGAAAATAAATTGGCTTAATAAACTTCCTCCGCTGCGTAAAATCCTGCTTTGGTTAGGGGCATTAGAATAGAATTGAATATAGAATAGAATAGAACAGAACAGAATAGAATAGAATAGAATAGAATAGAATAGAATAGAATAGAATAGAATAGAATAGACCAGACCAGGTTGGAAGAGACCTTCGAGATCATTGAGTCCAACCTATCACCCAACACCATCTAATCAACTAAACCATGGCACCAAGCACCCCATCCAGTCTCTTCCTAAACACCTCCAGTGATGGTGACTCCACCACCTAAAGGCAGCCCATTCCAACAGGCAATCACTCTATGAAGAATTTCTTCCTAACATCCAGCCTAAACCTCCCCTGGTGCAGCTTGAGACTGTGTCCTCTTGTTCTGGTGCATGCTTATTTTCAAGTTTAGGAAGAGGTTTAGAATAACTTAAACATGGAAGCATGCAATGTCTGGTTTAAAGCATGCCAAATGTATGTTAAAGGGCAGATAATGTCTGTTTGTTAAAAATCTTTTAGGTTAACATAAGACTGTATATCTTAATATCTGCAGGGGGGAAAGTAATTAAACCCCATGACAGCTGGAAAAGCACAATCTGAAAGTGTCTAACATGAGTCTTCTGCAGACAGAATAGAATAGGATAGAATAGAATAGAGTAGAATAGAAAAGAGTAGAATAGAATAGAGTAGAATAGAATAGACCAGGTTGGAAGAGACCTTCCAGATCGTGTCCAACCCATCATCCAACACCATCTAATCAATTAAACCAAGATAACTATGTCTCAATCACCTACAGAAATGCATAAGAGGTATTGGAGAGGTGATGGAGATGGGTAGCAAGTGGTGTCCCTCAGGGGTTTGCACTGGGAGCAGTGCTGTTCAGTGTCATCAATATCAACAGACTGAGGCACCCTGAGCAAACCTTTGCCAAATGGCCTTTAAACTTTCTGACATTTTAAATTTTACTTAAAATGATCCCAAGTATTTTCTTGTATCCAAAAGTTGAGATGAACCTCTGTAACATTTCCTGTTCCACACGGAATGCATTCTGTTGATACTACTGCGCTAAGAGTGTAGGACAGCGCGACGCACGTCATAGGGGGCTCCTCAGGCCTTGCGGGCTCTGCCGTGCCTCACCCATCAGTCTCGGCCAGAGCCGGCATGGGGCATAAGGTACCGGCAGCTTCCGGGGGATGAACCGACGCCCGGGGCCGTGCACAAGTGCCCTGGAGCAGTCGCCAGCTGCCGCTGGTGACACCGGGGACCTCCCCGCGATAGGGGTGCCCGCGCCTCCCCGCCGCGCATGCGTCCGGCCCCGGCTGCGCTTGCTGCCCGCCCGCGGTACCCGGCGCCCTCCTTTTTCGTTTCGCTTTCCGCTCCCTCTCGCAGGCGGGTTCCAAAACAGCGGTGGTGAGCGAAGGGTTTTCTCTTCCTGTCCCGGCCTCATCCCGGCTTGCCGGGGGATGCTGGGTACAGCCGTTCCCGCCTTGTCTCCGGCTCTTCGCCGCGCTCCAGGATGTGGAAGTTGGTGCCCGCCGCAGGAAAAGGTGAGGGAGCGCCAGACCCCGCCGCCCCTGGGACGGCCTGGGCCCGGGCACCGCGGGCCGCCCGCCTATGTCTGCGCGGATTCCCGGGCGGGGGGCGGTGCCTGGCCGCGAGATCGAGCCCCTCGCATGCGGCGAGTGGGGTTGGGAAGCTGCCGGCCAGGCCGTGCCTTGGGATGCCAAGGTGTGCCGGCTCCAGGAGCTGGCGCTTCGGCTTCCACCGGGCGGGCTGGATTGTCCGTGTTCCCGGGCAAAGCTGCATTGGTCCGGTGCAGATCAGCCGCTCTGGACGCTCTTGCGCGGCCGATCTTCCGTTTGTCCCTTGAGCACTTGCAGGCCATAGCTCTGCGAAACCGTGTGGGGTGCCTTCAGGCGCTGCTGCAGACAGTCGAGCAGGTCACAGAGCTGCTTTTAAAATCCGTGAGGATCTCCGAGGCAGAAGTCAACCTCGGGACTCTCTCCTTGAAGAAAAGATCTCTAAATATTATGTTGATGTTTCAAGGACCAGGTGTTGAGACTTCGGGCTGTTTCTTGGATTCAGAGTTTTGAACCTGAATGGCTGCTGCATCTTTTCATCACCAGTATCTTTATCCAAAGGAGCTTTGATACATTAATAGCTTTGATCATAGATGTCATAAAATAGACAAATTCCTTCATGACTTAGACGTTTTTTGTGTAACAAACAATCCTATCACAAGTGCACCTGCTCTTTATTTTCTAATTCACTGAGAGTGAATTTTGGATGTTTAGTGAATCTAGTGGCAACAGAACTTAATCCTGTTGAAATTAACTAAGTTATCTCTTAATTTCTCTACCATGAGGGTAGTGTAACACTGGAAGAGGTTGCCCAGGGAGGTAACTGAGGCCCCATCCCTGGAGATATTCAAGGTGAGGTTCAACAGGACTCTGGACAACCGAATAGAATAGAATAGAATAGAATAGAATAGAATAGAATAGAATAGAATAGAATAGAATAGAATAGAATAGAATAGACCAGGTTGGAAGAGACCTTCAAGAACATCGCGTCCAACCTATCATCCAACACCACCTAATCAACTAACCCATGGCACCAAGCACCCTGTCAAGTCTCCTGAACACCTCCAGTGATGGCGATTCCACCACCTCCCTGGGCAGCCCATTCCAATGGGCAATCACTCTCTCTGTGTAAAACTTCCTCCTGACCTCCAGCCTGAACCTCCCCTGGTGCAGCCTGAGACTGTGTCCTCTTGTTCTGGCTGCCTGGGAGAAGAGACCAACCTCTGCCTGTCTATAACCCCCCTTCAGGTAGTTGTAGAGAGCAATAAGGTCACCCCCTGAGTCTCCTCCAGGCTAAGCAACCCCAGCTCCCTCAGCCTCTCCTCACAGGGCTGTGTTCCAAGCCCCTCACTAACTTTGTTGCCCTTCTCTGGACACGCTCCAGCAAGTCAACATCCCCCCGATGTCCCTGCTGACTGCAGGGGGGTTGGGCTGAATGACCTTTGGAGGTCCTTTCCAACCCAAACCATTCTGTGATTACTGCCTGGAAAACTCTTGAGCAAGAGCCAAAGCACTGGTATTGTAGCTGTATTCAGGGTGATATTTTCTGTATAGTTCATATTTGGAGATCTTATTTGCTCAGCTAGAGTTTAATCTGTAACCATTCATGTCATCAAGAACAATTTCTGGTTCTGTTGACCAATAGGTATCATACACCTTTTGGATGTAGTCAAGACAATTCACTGAAAAGCCATCATGTGATCTACATGACAGATACCAAGAAGGAGCTAAAGCATAGGTTGGATACTGCTAAGTATCAGTTTTACTTACATTGCAGATCTCCTTGCATTCATTAGGAGGATATTTTCCTCCTAACCTTTTAATAGGTTGTGTAGATAAATTATGCACTCATAAATATTCTGTACCCTCAAACCCTATCCTACATAGTGCTTGTGCTTTGCTTTTCCTTCTATGTGTAACACCTAATCTTCAAGAAATAATATAAGAGAAAAGTTAAGCAGCAAAGTATTACTAAAAAGTGCTTGAAACAAGTGTAGTGTCACTTCTGCAGCTGCTTTGTTTGTCTTAAAATGTATCATTGTGTAATGGACCAAGCAAAGGAGAAGGGAAGAAAGAGATTTTGTCCATAAACTAAATGCATCATTCTCATCAGCCTAATATATGATGCATCACAAAACTGAGTTTCAGCTATACTATGAACTGAGTGTTAGCCCTAAGTTCTTTGGGTGTTTTGGACTTGTTTGTCTCTTGCTTGTTTTCAGGAGAGCCTTACCGGCTTTTGAGTGGCACAGAATATGTCGTTGGACGCAAGAACTGTGCCATTTTGATTCAGGATGATCAGTCCATCAGTCGAAGTCATGCAGTTCTGACAGTAAGTCAGCCTGAAGCAGCCTCTGTAAGTAACCAGCATTTTTAAGTGTTACCAATCACCCATGTGGATCATTCAGTCTGCCATGACCATACATGCTCTCACTGGTGTTTGATGCCTGGAGTAGAACCACTGAATAGAATAGAATAAACCAGGTTGGAAGAGACCTTCAAGATCATCGTGTCCAACCTATCATCCAACACCACCCAACCAACTAACCCATGCAACCAAGCACCCTATCAAGTCTCCTCCTGAACACCTCCAGTGATGGTGACTCCACCACCTCCCCAGGCAGCCCATTCCAATGGGCAATCACTCTCTCTGTGTAAAACTTCCTCCTGACCTCCAACCTAAACCTCCCCTGGTGCAGCCTGAGACTGTGTCCTCTTGTTCTGGTGCTGGCTGCCTGGGAGAAGAGACCAACCTCTGCCTGTCTACAAGCCCCCTTCAGGTAGTTGTAGAGAGCAATAAGGTCACCCCTGAGTCTCCTCTTCTCCAGGCTAAGCAACCCCAGCTCCCTCAGTCTCTCCTCATAGGGCTTGTGTTCCAAGCCCCTCACCAACTTTGTTGCCCTTCTCTGGACATGCTCCAGCAACTCAACCTCCTTCCTAAACTGAGGGGCCCAGAACTGGACACAGGACTCAAGGTGTGGCCTAACCAGTGCAGTGTACAGGGGCAGAATGACCTCCCTGTTCCTGCTGGCCACGCTGTTCTTGATGCAGGCCAGGATGCCATTGGCCCTCCTGGCTGCCTGGGCACACTGCAGGCTCATGCTCAGCCTACCATCGACCAGCACCCCCAGGTCCCTCTCTGCCTGGCTGCTCTCCAGCCACTCTGACCCCAGCCTGTAGCACTGATCACTTGTCTTCCTGTCTTGTCTTAATCTTGGCTTGCCAGTTTTTCTTTCTTAGGGTTAACTTGCCTCTGTTGAAAAATGCAGTTGCATAATTCTACTGGTCCAAGTTCCCTTTTATCCCAGAGTGAAGAATCACTAGGAATTTGTATTGATTTGATCATAGCAGGAAATTAATATAATTAAATCTCATTACACATACAAATTTTAGGTCTTGGTTCTGGAAGGTGCTTCAGTTGTCTTAGCACAGGCTTCTCTGTTGCTTTGATCCATAATGGCAGTAACCTGTTTCTGATAAATCTTACTCTGATAAACTTACATTTGCTTATTTTCAGAGCCAGTCTCTCTCAGTCCCTGTTTTAACAGTAAAGGATACATCTAAGTATGGTACCTTTGTTAATGGATCAAAACTTAATGGTGCTTCAGTGTCTTTGCAGTCTGGTGACAGAATCAACTTTGGAGTCTTTGAGAGCAAGTTTAGGTAAGTGCTTTGATTATAAAATACCAACTACCAATACCAATGCCAACCAAGACTGCAGTTTCTGAGAAGAGTATTTTTGCACATCATACAGCTTGGCAAGCAATACAGCAATGAGGAGCTTTCAGAAAGCAGAGGAGATGAGTAATGTTTTGCTTGTGTTCCACACCTGCTTCTGTGATAGTTTTTCATTACATATTTTTGTAATGCAATTTGTTTTGACACCAAGAGATGAAAATTATTCCTAGCAAAGCAGTGGCATTTTAGAAGATGTTGTGTCATGTACAGTGAGTGTTTTGGGGCTTTCTTAGGCAAAGAATACAATCTTAAAACCAGAAATGGCTCTAAAGAAGGGAGGGAAGGAGCTTGTCTGAAGCCTTGTTGGCTGTTGGTAGTGTAACAAGAAAAGAACTGAGACAGCTGGTGGATGCCTTGTGCAGCATTAGCCACTGAGTGCTGCTTGCTGCAGCATATGGCTGTTTTCTTCAGTGAACCCAAACTGCTAATGCTTCACATTGAGCCTGGCAATCAGATGCATTGTGACTTTTGTACCAGAAAGATGATTTAAATTTCTTTCTGCTTTGTAGACTGAAGCAAATCAAATCATGGAATTTGTTAATTCCCTGTTGTAGATCTGTGAATACAAATAGGCTTTTATCAAGGGTGGTGGCAGTGTTAGGAGAAAAAATCTTACTTGAACTTGTACTCCACAGCATCTTTTTAAATGCTAGTCTGTTCATGGACTGTTCTGTTGAGCATGCTTTTGCCTTTGAGAGCACATGCTCAGTTTCTTCAGCTATTCCCTGACCTTGCACTATTCATAGATTCATGGAATGTTTTGGGTTGGAAGGGGGATCATCTAGTTCCAACTCCCCTGCCATGGCAGGGACACCTTGCAACCTGGCCTCATCCAGCCTGGCCATGAGCACTTCCAGGGTTCCCCATTCTTGAAGCAGTGATTCTGTGTGATGTTTGTGAAAGACCCAGAAGTCCTCCAGAATTATTTCAGACCTCAAATCAAAATGGTTCATTTTGATGAACAAAAATTAGTGCTTACTTGGGAAATTTTAAAGCACAGTCTTTGATCCAGGTAAGTTGTGGAGGGGTGGGGTGGAGTAGTTTGTTGTTTCATTTCCTTCTCCCTGCCCCAGATTTCCCTGAGACACAAACATGGCATTCAGGTTAACTCTATCATCATAATGGTTGGCTGAAATAACTAAAGCAATTCTGTTTTGCTTGTTATTTTCAGAGTGGAGTATGAACCTTTGATTGTCTGCTCCTCATGTTTAGATGTTGCTCAGAAAACTACTTTAAATCAAGCCATCCAGCAGCTCGGAGGTCATGTAGTGAATGAATGGACAAAAAACTGTACTCATCTTGTAATGGTATCAGTAAAAGTTACTGTTAAGGTATGCTGAGCTTTTGCATATTGATGGTGCTGCTTTGCAGGTTTCCTAAAAATGTTAATCAAGTTCTAGGTTTGCTCCAGATTTTCCTCTCCTATGAAGCCAACTCATCCTTTTCCAGATTTAGGAGGAGGCATATGGAAAGGGTAGTGGTCAACAGCTCCATGCCTGGGTGGGGATGTGTGACAAGTGGTGTCCCTCAGGGGTCTGTATTGGCACCAATGCTGTTTGGAATCTTCATTGATGATATCAACAGCACCCTCAGCAAGTTTGCACGTGTTATCAAGCTGAGTGGTGTGGTTGAGAAGACTGAAGGACACAGTGGGTGCCATACAGAGAAACCTGGACAGGTTGGAGAGGAGGACTGAGGAGAGTCTCTTGAAGTTCAATAAGGCAGAGTGCAAGGTCCTGCACTTAGGTTGAGGCAATCCTTAATATCAGTATAGGTTGGGGGACAATGAAACTGAGGGCAGCCCCTGCAGAAAAGGATTTGGGGATGGATGAGAAGCAGGACATGAGCCAAATCATGTCCTGGGGTTTGTCAAAAGAAGCGTGGCCAGCAGGTCAAAGAGATGATTCTGTGACTTTGCTTTGGTGAGACCTCACCTGGAGTGCTGTGTCCAGGTCTGGAGCCTCCAACACAAGAGAGACATGGACTTGCTGGAGTGGGCCCAGAGGGGGGCCACAATCATGATCAGAAGCCTGGAATACCTTCTATGAAGACAGGCTGAAAGAATGGAAGCTGTTCTGCCTGGGGAAGCGAAGGCTCTGGGGAGCTACATTTCACTATCTGAAGGGGACTTACAGGAAGGCTGGGAAAGGGCTTGTAGTGATAGGATGAGGGACAGTGTTTTGAAACTGGAGCAGGGTAGATGTATGTTGGACATGAGGAAGTTCTTTACAATGAGAGTGGTGAAATACTGGAATAGGCTTGCCCAGGGATGTGTCTCCAGGCTCTGTCCCTGGAGACATTGAAGATCAGGGATGTGTCTCCAGGCTCTGTCCCTGGAGACATTGAAGATCAGACTGGAGGGACTTCTCAGGATATCAGGTGGTGATAGGACTAGGGAGAATGGAATGAAGCTGGAGGTGGGGAGATTCAGGCTGGATGTGAGGAGGAGGTTCTTCACCATGAGAGTGGTGAAACCCTGGAATGGGTTGTCCAGGGAGGTGGTTGAGGCCCCATCCCTGGAGGTGTTTAAGCCCAGGCTGGATGAGGCTCTGTCCAGCCTGATCTAGTGTGGGGTGTCCCTGCCCATGGCAGGGGGGTTGGAACTAGATGATCCTTGTGGTCCCTTCCAACCCTGACTGATACTGTGATACTGTGATACTATAATATAGCCCTGGGCATACCGATGTGGTTGGAGGTGTCCCTGCTGACTGCAAGGAGTTGGATGAGATGCCCTTTGAGGGTCCCTTCCAGCCCACTGTAATCTGTGAATCTGTGAAAGCAAACCAAAACTGCCAGTTTTGAAGACTGTTACAGATTTTCATCCGTTGCCTTGCACATCTTCCTAACTTTTGTTGAGACAGCAACTGAAAGCCAGGCTGTTGGAAACAAAACTTATCCTGGCTTTCAGTAGCAAATTCCTGTATCATTCTGTTAGTGCCTGTGATGTTTTTTGCAAGTAAGATCTGGAAAAGCTAATGTCAATTGAACCATATCCTGCCTGACCTTTTCCCATACAGTGAACCTGTTTTCTGTCTTTGCAGACTATCTGTGCTTTGATTTGTGGCCGACCCATTATAAAACCAGAGTTTTTTGTTGAATTAATCAAAGCCATTCAGTCCAGGCAACAGCTGCCTAATCATGAAAGGTAAGTGTTGTATTTGCAGTGTCACAGAACAAAGTTCCTGGGATTTAGATGATCAAATAACTATCCATCTATCTGATCATATTTGCCAGAACATGTGATTTACAGTGACTTTATTTGTGGAAGAATGCTTGTTAGGACACACAATGTAATATTCAGGCAATTCTCTTGCTCTCGTCCCTAGAGGTATAAAATGAGCTCTTGGAATAGGTTATATGGTTAGAGATATTAGTAGCTCTAGACAGGAACTTGTTTTTTTGATGCATTTTAAGCTCTTCTGGGAGCTGATGCATTAAAATAAATGATCTTTTCATAGAAGGAATTATGTCAAGCTTATTTCATTATGCAGACACATTGTCCCAGTACACAGTTAGTTACTGAGTTTACTGTAAACTTTGGTTAAAACCAAGCTAGTCTGACTGCTGAATTCCCTGAAATAGAGATTTTGTTTTAATTACCTGTTAAGAGATGAAGTGAAACTGATGTGCATTGGGAAATAAGCTGTGAAGAAGAATAGGAGTCACTGCTGGGTTTAGGTATTTGTGGCCACACATGCATATGTGTATGTTAGGACACAGAGAAGGGCCTTGGAGTCCTGGGTGATAATAAATTATCCATGAGACAGCAATGTGCCCTGGTGACCAATAAGGCCAATAGTATATTCAGGTGCATTAAGAGAAGTGTCCAGCAGGTCAAAGGAGATTCTTCTCCCCCTCTACTCAGCTCTACTTAGACTACATCTGGAGAATTGTATCTGGTTCTGGGCCCCTCAGTTCAAGAAGGACCTCAGGGAACTGCTTGAAAGAGTCCAGGACAGAACCACAAAAATGCTGAAGGGAGTGGAACATCTCCCTTATGGGAAAAGGCTGAAAGAGCTGGGTCTCTTTTGCCTGGAAGAGAGGAGACCTCATTCATGTTTATAAGGATGTGAAGGGCAAGTGTCAGCAGGACAGAGCCAGGCTCTGCTCAGTGGTGTCCAGTGATAGGGCAAGAGGCAGTGGGTGCAAGCTAGAGCACAGGAGGCTCCGTGTGAGCACAAGGAAAAACTTTGTGAGGGTGACAGCTCTGGAACAGGCTGCCCAGAGAGGCTGTGGAGTCTCCTTCTCTGGAGACATTCAGAACCACCTGAATGTGTTCCTGTGCGGACCACCCTGGGTGATCCTGCTCTGGCAGGGGCATTGGCCTAGATGATCTCTGGAGGTCCCTTCCAACCCCTAAATATTTTACATTTCTACATTGTTTTATAAGGACTTGAGAAAACTAAGCAAACTATTTAGATTCCTCCCTGAAGCATCAGACATGAGGTTTTCTGGCAGTTTGGGGATTGTTAAACACGGGTAGTAGAAGCCATCAAAACCAAGCAAGAGGTTGTGCAATCTGCTTGATGTGATGTTACCTAGTGGTAAAGCTGCTGTTTCTCTCTGTTACAGCAACAAGCAAACAGTGCCTTGGGCTCTGGAAACCTTGGTGCATGTTCTCTGCTTCTGTAATACAAAAGTAGCAGTGTAACTGAGCTGCAGAGTGCTCCCTGGTATAGAACCAGAGGGATGTGTTTCTTTCTTTGAAATATTTTTGCTACCTATTTAAGGCCCTCCAAGGAATTGAGCTGACTAAATGTTAGTGACACTGGCAATATATCCATTATGTAGCTTTCACAGAGAGAGTTCTGTATCAAGCTAAAAGAGACAGCTGGGGTAATAAGCAGATCTATAATTAAAATAATTACAGTATTTTTAATAGGTGATATTTTTAAGGTGTAGCTTGTGGGAAGAGATTTGAGAGTTTACTTAGCAACTGTTTGCATTTAATTCCAAAGGTGCTTTTAACTTTCCCAGGGAATCTCTACATTGTTAATTGTAGCTAGAGCTGGTGCATCCACAAGACACAAACCACCATGGGGCAATAGTAGTTTGGATATGAAATAAGAAAGGTATAATGATGTAATAATAACAGGGTGACACTGTTCATTAAATATTGATCACTACTGTAGATCTGATCCCCAAAGTATCATATGGAAATATAATCTTTAAAAAAACCCAACAACTTCTTTTTATTTGTGCTAAGACTCTACAGAAGTACAAACCTGCAGTTTGCTTGTGAATGTGAAAGTGGTGCTTCTTACTTACTCTGCAGGAGGGTAGAGAGGCTTTGCAGAGGGACCTCAACAGGCTGGACAGATGGGCAAAATCCAACAGCATGAGATTGAACACATCCAAGTGCCAGGTTCTGCACATTGGCCACAACAACCCCATGCAGTGCTACAGACTGGGGTCAGAGTGGCTGAGAGCAGCCAGGCAGAGAAGGACCTGGGGGTGCTGGTTGATGGTAGGCTGAACATGAGCCTGCAGTGTGCCCAGGCAGCCAGGAGGGCCAATGGCTTCCTGGCCTGCATCAGGAACAGTGTGGCCAGCAGGAGCAGGGAGGTCATTCTGCCCCTGTACACTGCACTGGTTAGGCCACACCTTGAGTCCTGTGTCCAGTTCTGGGCTCCTCAGTTTAGGAAGGATGTTGACTTGCTGGAACGAGTCCAGAGAAGAGCAACAAAGTTGGTGAGGGGTTTGGAACACAGCCCTGTGAGGAGAGGCTGAGGGAGCTGGGGTTGCTTAGCCTGGAAAGGAGGAGACTCAGGGGTGACCTTATCACTCTCTACAACTACCTGAAGGGAGGTTGTAGCCAGGCAGAGGTTGGTCTCTTCTCGCAGGCAGCCAGTACCAGAGCAAGAGGACACAGTCTCAGGCTGCTCCAGGGGAGGTTTAGCTGGAGGTTAGGAAGAAGTTCTATACAGAGAGAGTGATTGCCCATTGGAATGGGCTGCCTGGGGAAGTGGTGGAGTCACCATCCCTGGAGGTGTTCAGGAGGAGACTTGATAGGGTGCTTGGTGCCATGGGTTAGTTGTTTAGGTGGGTTGGATTGGTTGATGGGGTGGACACGATGATCTTGAAGGTCCCTTCCAACCTGGTCTAGTCTAGTCTAGTCTAGTCTATTCTAGTCTAGTCTACTTGAGGCTTTTCATGAAGTATATTGCCCCAGGCTTCTGGTGCTCTCTGATAACCTAGGCAGGAACAACAATAACTGAAGGTTTCACCAACAGCTGCATAAGTTCAGCCCTGTATGGAATAATATCTTTTATTACAGCTTTCAGAAAGGAGGGAAGTAACAGAGCCTTTAGCAGAAACTCATCAAGAATTAAAACCTGTTTATTGAGCAATTCAAGACTGTAGAGGGTTTTTTTCTGGATAATGGGGAGGGAGCACTTCAGAATCCTAAAGTGGAAGAAAATCTGTGTTGCCTTGTGAACTTAGATCAGCACTGCATTAGAGTTTCAAAGGAAAATCAAAGGTTTCTTTGAGGAGGAGATAATCAAGCAGAGTTTCCTGCTGAAACTAAAAACACAGGCGTTTGAAATGTATTTATAGAGAAACTATAGAGCAGTTTCAAAGTCAGGCAAACTACTGTTTCCCCCTCTTTACCCATCCTTTGGTCTTTAAAGATTACTTTGTCCCCTGTATTTAACCTAGGTTAATAACTGTCTCTGCAGAACTCGGTAACAGAAGTCTTCTGGCCTGCTAACTGCAATCTGAGTTGTCCTGTTTCTTAAAATTAGTAAACTTGGTCACTATTTTTGTAACTTCTCAATTTGAACAGGTTACTGAAACTGACTGAGCACTTGTGTTTGGAAACCTGATCCTTTCAGGCTGGTTCATTTCCATTGTCTACATAAAGCTTCAGGAACTGCTTGTGAAGAGCACAAAACCCCAAAGATTACTCAAAATGAACTGTGATTATTATCTAATTTTAGCCTGTCATGATGGGATGATGTATTGGGGTGCTGTAGAAGATTTACATGCTTATTCTTGTATTCACCCATAAGTATGTGGATATTCAGAGTGCCTGAGGAATGCTTATGCTTACAGATGGTGCATGTTTTTCAGAAGATTTCAGTATTGCATGGAGTATGTTTCTTGCTTAGGAAGAGGTTCTAAACAAGTGCAAGGTTCTGCACCTGGGTGGGGACAATCCTTGATATTAATACAGGCTGGGGGATTATGAAATTGAGAGCAGCCCTGCAGAAAAGGACTTGGGGGGTGCTGTTGGATGAAAAGTTGGGCATGAGCCAACAATGGACACTCAACAGCTCAGAAGGCAAATCACATCCTGGGCTGCATCAAAAAAAGCATGGCCAGCAGGTTGAGAGAGGTGATTCTGCTGCTTTACTCTGCTCTGGTGAGACCTCACCTGGAGTACTTTGTCCAGCACTGGAGCCCCCAACATAGAAGGGACATGGACCTGCTGAAGCAGGTCCAGAGGAGGGCCACCAAGGTGATCGGAGGGCTGGAGCACCTCTCCTGTGCAGACAGGCTGAAAGAATTAGGCTGGTTCAACCTGGAGAAGACTCTGGGGAGATCTTATAGTCACATTTCACTATCTGAAGGGGACCTACAGGAACGCTGGGGAAGGGCTGTTTGGAAGAGCTTGTAGTGATAGGACGAGGGGCAGTGGTTTGAAACTGGAGCAGGGTAGATTTAGGTTACAGTATCACAGTATCACAGTATAACTTAGGTTGGAAAGGATCTCGAGGGTCATCGAGTCCAACCTATCAACACAGACCCCATGACTAGACCATGGCACCAAGTGCCACGTCCAATCTCCTCTTGAACGCCTCCAGGGTCGATGACTCAACCACATCCCTGGGCAGCACATTCCAATGACGAATGACTCGCTCGGTGAAGAACTTCCTCCTCACCTCGAGACTAAACCTCCCCTGGTGCAGCTTGAGACTGTGTCCTCTTGTTCTGGTGCTGGTTGCCTGGGAGAAGAGGCCAACCCCTTCCTGGCTACAACCTCCTTTCAGGTAGTTGTAGAGGGCAATGGGGTCAGCCCTGAGCCTCCTCTTCTCCAGGCTAAACAACCCCAGCTCCCTCAGCCTCTCCTCATAGGGCTTGTGTTCAAGGCCTCTCCCCAGCCTTGTTGCCCTTCTCTGGACATGTTCAAGTGTTTTGATGTCCTTAAACTGAGGGGCCCAGAACTGGACACAGTACTCAAGGTGAGGCCTAACCAAAGCAGAGTACAGGGGCACAATGACCTCCCTGCTCCTGCTGGCCACACTATTCCTAATGCAGGCCAGGATGCCATTGGCCCTCCTGGCCACCTGGGCACACTGCTGGCTCATATTCAGGTGGCTGTCGATCAGCACACCCAGGTCCCTCTCTGTTTGGGAGCTCTCCAGCCACTCCGACCCCAGCCTATAGCTCTGCATGGGATTGCCGTAGCCAAAGTGCAGCACTCGGCACTCGGTTGGACATAAGGAAGGAGTTCTTTACAGTGAGAGTGGTGAAACACTGGAACAGCCTGCCCAGGGATGTGGTTGAGGCCCTGTTCCTAGAGGCATTCAAGGTCAGACTGGATGTAGCCTTGGGCATCCTGATGTAGTTGGAGGTGTCCCTGTTGACTGCTTGGGGGGTTGGATGAGATGCTCTTTGAGGGTCCCTTCCAACCCAATGCAATCTGTGAATCTTGATTTTTGCATAAATTAAAATATAAATAAATGAAAACCACATCTGTGTGTATTATGGGATATATGCATTATATTGTGCTGGTACACCTGATCTTGGCACTCTGTTTCAGCCTTTTTTTGCTTCCTCTTGTTGTTATTGTTTTTGTTCTCACATAGTATGGAGAGGATGTCAGAATCAAGATAAGTAGTCCTCTGTTCAGCCATAGTATGTACATAAACTTCTGTTTGGGTACAGGTGTAGTGTAGTTAAAATCCACCTATAGTTTCCCTACTTTATGGCATGTTCCTTCCCCTCTTTCTATCAGAACTGCTGTAGTAGTACACATATGGCTCACAGATCCTGTAAATACTGTCCTGAAATTAGCACTTGTTTGCTTGTCTCAACTCTGAAGGCTTTATATGGTGTGGACATGACATCACTAACTGGAGCTGAGATCACAGGCAGTGACAAAAGTGAGAGTTTCAGGGCTTCTCTCTAACCTGTCCCCCAGCTGACCTCCTGGTGACTTTGCTTCTGTTGGAGAAAACAACTGAGAATCTGCAGGGTGAATCAGTTCAGTTCTCTATCCCACCCACAAGAAAAGTGTACCTTTTTTTTCTGTCCTATTGGTAGGTTGCCATCTAGTGTGGTGGTACACAATTTCTTGGTCCATTAGAAGAGGAGCAGTGCCTTGTCCCCACCTGACGGGCAAAGGAAGCGAGATGATTACTCTTGTGTGTGGTTTTACTATTAGCTAGAGTAACTGCAGAATGAGATTGCAGTCTGGATTGTCAGTACTGTTAGTGGAGAACATGGATCTGTGTGGATGGGTTGAATACATTTCTAAGAGTGCTGTCCTCTTGGTCAATGAAGTAGAAAGCCTCAATCTTAGGCATTGAGAAATTGGAGGCTCCGCTTCTTCTCAACAAGCCCTTGAAAAAATGCTTAGGCAAACAATCGTAACAGAGCAATGCAGCCTTTTTAACTTCAGGGCTTTGCTTGAAACTGGAAAGGACTATGAGTCAATGCTGACAGGTAAACCTGAATTTTGTAACTTTCACTTTCTGTTCTTGCAGCTTTTATCCTCCAGTTGAAGAGCCTTCCATCGGCAGTGACAAACTGGATTTGTCTGAGCGACGTGAGAGGAGAAAAATATTCAGTGGAAAAACCTTTGTGTTTCTAACTGCCAAGCAGGTGATTGGACTTTGGATTGCAAAAATGTTGCAGGGGTAGCTAAGCACAGGTTCTGTTCTCCATGAATTCAACACCCATTCTGAATTCATCAGGAGAGGATTTCTGTGTATTTATCTTATTACAATAGGATGGCCTAAGCAAGATGAACTACAGAGGGAGAAGAGAGAAGGGCCACAAGGATGATCAGGGGGTGAGGACAGGCTGAGGGAGTTAGGGTTGTTCAGTTTGGAGAAAAGAAGGCTCTGAGGAGACCTTATTGTTGTCTTCCAACATCTGAAGGGGGCCTACAAGAAAGCTGGTGAGGGACTTTTTTGGGTGTCAGGTAGTGATAGGACTAGGGGGAATGGATCCAAGCTAGAGGAGGGGAGATTTAGATTAGACGTCAGGAAGAAGTTCTTCACCTAAGGGTGGTGAGACACTGAAACAGGTTGTCCAGGAAGATGGTAGAAGCCCTGTCCCTATATGTTTTTAAGGCCAGGCTGGATGTGGTTCTGAGCAAGTTGATCTAGTGAAGGGTGTCACTACCCATGGCAGGAGGGTTGGAACTAGATGATCCTTGGGGTCCCTTCCAACCCTGACAATTCTGTGGAACAGAACACACCACATCTGCACTAGCATAGCACTTGGCACTGATGGCTCATTCTACTGCTAGGCTGACTATATTTTAATTATTGTTTTTTAAATTTGCATTCTCTTTTTAGCACAAGACACTGGGGCCAGCAGTTACTCTTGGAGGAGGGGAAGTAAAGTTGATGACGGAAGGAGGAAAAGAAACATCTTCGCTAGCTTCTCCCGAAGTTTGTGTTGTAGATGTGGGAGTGACAAGCTCTCAGATCCCAGTACCTGACTCCCTGAGAAACTGGACTGATTCTGTTCTGGCTGTCTTGCAAAGGTGCAGCTTTGTTCTCTTGTACAGCAGTAGAGTCACTTCAGGATTTCATATTTTAACAGTAGGATGCTTATAAAGAGGGCACTTTTTTCCATTGCTTTGAGTATTTAGCATAGCAACTGAAATTGGAAGCAGGAAAGGGAGTACTTGGCAGTTCTGACAGAATTGAATAGGGTTGGGGGGGTGGCTTTTTGTGGTTGGTTTTGTGGAGTTTGGTTTTTTTGAGGGTCCAGTTCTACAGCAATTGTAGTGAAGCTGCTTTGCAATTCCAGACACCAAGTGTGGCTTTATTTTTTTCCTGTTATTGGAACAAATTAAAAAATTAGTATATTCTAAGACTGGAAACTACCTCATCTGTGATTTATTCAATAAATATCTCTTTCATGAAAACATCAGGTGGCACCATGAGGTCATGTGGCTTACTGCTGTCTAATTCTGTACATACAATGGTTCTGAAGAACAGCTTCTGTTAATGACAACCAATTGTTGGGTTTGGTGCATATTTTCATTGTCTTTGTTTCATTTGTATGTTGACAGCAAGAATCTGAGGCCTATTCCCGAGGCTGAAATTGGACTGGCAGTTGTCTACATGTCTACAGAAAAATACTGCAACCCTCAGATGCAGCCTGATAACAGAGGTAAATGGAAGAAAGGGAGTAGTAAATTAGCAGCATTAAAGAGGCAGTATTTCTTTTTGTACAGGGGCAGCAAATGCATCTTGTTTCCAATCTCATTCAACTGGATAAAAACTGTCTGACTGGGTTATGTAAGTGGAATATATATCAGGCTTTTAAAGGTAGTTATGTTGACAGTTAATTTGCTAAGAAGGAACAAATGGCATTGTCTGGGAGTTATAAAACACTTCTATGTATGCTCTGCAAACCAGAGGGATTGTAAACAAGACATCTTCCTTTTGAGCTTGTCTCAGAACAACAAATAGCAACATATATAAGATGTTAAACGATGAGGTGCAAGTGTCTCTGTGTCTCTCTAAGATGATAGTGGTAGGAAAAAATAATGACTGTATACAGAATGAGTGACCTGAAAGGATGATACTATCACCTTAGTCTCAATCAGAATGAGGTACAGGAAGAATGTAAAGGGCTGAGAGATGGCTCATCATTAAAAAGAGAAGTATCTAGAAGTACAATGAGACATACGTTAAAACAGTAGATGTCAGTAGGCTTTGATTTGGCAAAGGCATAAGTATATGAAGACAAGGACAAGTAAAAGGGCAGTCCATGTAAAAGACATACATGCTCTTCTCTTTCACAGAGAAATGATGTGAGTAGCTAGAGAGAGAGCAAATGGTATTTTAAGGCAACGCCCTGACTATGGGGATGATGAGAAACTGGCTGTGGAAGATTCACAGATTGCATTGTGTTGGAGGGCACCTTCAAAGGACATCTTGTCCAACCTCCCTGCAGACATCAGGGACACCTTCAACCACATCAGGATGCCCAGGGCTGCGTCCTAATCTTGAACCTCTACAGGGACAGGGCCTCAACCACATTCCTGGGCAGCCTGTTCCAGTATTTCACCACTGTCATTCTAAAGAACTTCTTCCTTATGTCCAACACAAACCTACCCTGCTCCAGTTTCAAACCATTGCCCCTTGTCCTATCGCTACAAGCCCTTGTAAACAGTCCTTCCCCAGCCTTCCTGTAAGGTTCCCTTCAAGTTACTTCATAGCAAATATAAGTTCTGTACTATTAGAAATAATGCCCAATATAATAACCACATTAGAGACCCTCAGAAAGCAGCAAATGCAAGGACTCTGTGCTCTGACATTTTGCATGAAATATATATTGCATAATTTATTGATTACATTATGTCCATTTTAATGTATGATTTCCCATCATGCTTCATCTTCATTTTCATCTTCATTATTCCATGACTTAATGCAGTGGAATACTTGACCAAAACTGGATCCCAGAACACAGTCCTTTTAGAACTTTTTCTTTCTTTTTTTGGTGTGTTTTCTTTTAATTAAATAAATCTGCTCAACCTTTTGATGACTACTGCTTTAAGGCCATTTTACAAGAGCCTTAGCTGCTCAGTCACTGATGTGTGATAGCACATGCAAAGAAACAGGTTTGGTATTAACCTTTGAATTCTTTGGTGTTGATGTTGCAGCTGTAACTAAAAGCGCTCCCATGCCTGCTGTGGTAGGAAGAGCCATTTCTCAGAGTTTGGCTGCAGATGAAACCATCATGCCAACAGCTGCAGATGACAGCACACTATACATACCTGATACAGAGATGGAAGAGACATGGTAAAGTATTGATGGAAATAGTTTCTAAGCCGCTGCTTGCAAATAAAGCAGTCTTCTGTGGCAGAGGAAGTGTGTCGAGGATATACAGAGTTATAAACTGCTCTTGGTATCTTGCTGTCGCTTGCCTGCAGTGAGAGAATATCTGCTTTTGAGTGGCAGATAACAAAACATCCCATAGGACCAATCATATCCTGGGTTTCATCAAAAGCAGCGTGATCAGCAGGACAGGGGAGGTGATTCTGCCCTTCTGCTCTGCTCTCATGAGACCTCACCTGGAGTACTGCATCTGGTTCTGGTGCCCCCAGCATAAGAGGGACATGGAGCTGCTGGAGCTGGTCCAGAAGAGGCCCATGAAGATGATCAGAGGGCTAGAGAACCTCCCCTATGGAGATAGGCTGAGAGAACTGGGGCTCTTCAGCATGGAGAAAAGAAGGCTCTGGGAAGATCTTAGAGCAACCTTCCAGGACCTGAAGGGGGCCTACAAAAAAGCCAGGAAGGGACTTTTTACAAGGGCTTCTAGTGATAGGATGAGAGGGAATGGATTGAAGCTTGAGGAGAACAGATTTAGACTGGAGATTAGGAAGAAATTCTTTCCAGTGAGGGTAGTGAGACACTGGAACAGGTTGCCCAGGGTGGTTATGGATGCCCTCTCCCTGGAGGTGTTCAAGGCCAGGTTGGATGAGGTCTTGAGCAACCTGGTCTAGTGGAAGAGGTCACTACCTATGTTAGGGGGGTTGGAACTAGACGGTCTTTAAGGTCTCTTCCAACCCAAACCATTCTATGAATCTATGAGTGACTTACACAACTTGGATACTGCACATCTGGTTTGGCTGTCTTCACTGCTACAAATTTTCAAGCCATTGCACAATTAGTAAACTGGATTTATCATAGCAGATGGTATGCTTTGGTTTTAGCACACATACATTGTTTATGAGTATGCTCAAAGTACAGGTATAGCTTACTTTAAAAGTGTAGTTCTGCAGTGTATCTCTGTGGTAGCTTCTTGTGTGCTCACCTAATGTTTTTTTTTACCTCCAATGTAGTATGGAGACAGAAAATACCTGCCAGATGGACAGGCGAGGCAGAATGGCTCGGCAGAGTACAGCTGCTCCAGAGGAAAACCCTAGCACAAGTGGCAGTGTAAATGCAAGAACATCCATATCTAGAGTGACCAGAACATCTGGATTTAGCCAAAAGACTCATCCTGTCTCACCATCTAAAGTTTCAGAGGCTGATAAACCCGGTGGGCGTGCCACACATCAGCAGTCCAACTCCATTACAAAGTACTTCACGGTAGCTAGAAAAAGGTAGGGTGAAATGTTCTTGACATAACTTCTCTTACTGTTATGTTGATATTGATGTTGTAAAATCATTCTGACTCAAGGGATATGCATTTGATTTTAAAACATACTTCAAAAGGGAATTTTTAGGTCAGCTTCCTAGAATGGCCAGCTTTTCTTCAAGGGTACTTCCATTCAAGTTTCACAATGAAGTCACTAAACCCACAGGAAGCTGTTAGCTCGTGGAAGCAGCTGATCACGTTCAGGAATGTCATTGTAATTTGGCTTCCTTTTTAAATTCCTTTCTTGCTAAGGGAAAGAGCTGAAGAAGGAGAAGAAACATCTGTAGCCAAACTAGCAAAACTGGAGGAAAGGTCCCAGCCTGTTTCCAAGGGCACTAGACCCACAGCTTCATCAGCGTGTTACGGTGAAGCAGAACAGTGTCAAAGGGAAGACAACATCCTGGACCCAGATCCAAATTTTGTGTTAGAAGACAAAGGTATGAAGCTTACAGCGGAAAGCAGCAAGCTAGCAAGGGGCAAAACAGACACTAAAACTGCTTCTAGTGAAAAGCATGCACCAATGAAGAGAAAGGAGTTAGATGACTTAGTTGAAGACAGAGAGACGTTGGAAATTGTCTTTGGAAGTGCAGAGCTAGACTGGGACGATCAAATGACAGATCATGAGCAGGGATCTCAAGGCAATGCACACAAAAAAAGATGTTTGGAAGCCAAAGGAAGCAGGATTCAAGAAGTAAATATGAAACACAGAGAGAAGGATAAAATACTGGTAAGTTGTATTCTTCTCACATGCCTACTCTTGAAACTTACAACCATGTTAAAAGGACACAGATAGGTCCTTCAAGAATGAGGCTGGCTGCTTACAGAAAGTGGCCTTAAAGAGTTTATTTGCTTAAACCTCTACCTCTCAAATCATTCTGAACTAAACATTGAGGTGATTCACAGATTGCATTGGGTTGGAAAGGACTCTCAAGTGTCATTTTGTCCAACCCCCTGCAGTCAGCAGGGACATCTCCAACAATATAAGGCTGCCCAAGGCTGTATCAAGTCTGATCTTGAATGTCCATTCGATGTCTCTCTTGATGTATCTGCTAGATGTGAACATTTTATTGTTACTTCTGTCTAAATGTTTTTCATTCTTCAGGACATTTTTTCTTTGTGAATTGAAAGCAGCTTGTGTTCAAAAAGTTTTTCTCTTGAAGTAGGTAGAAAGCAGAATATATGCCATGGTGAGACCCCCACCTGGAATACTGTGTCCAGTTTTGGGCTCCCCAATTCAAGAGAGAAAGGGATCTGCTGGAGAGAGTCCAACAGAGAGCTGTGAGGATGATTGGAGGCCATGAACATCTCTGCTATGAGGAGAAGCTGAGAGAGCTGGGGTTGTTTAGTCTGGAGAAGAGAAGGCCAAATGGGGATCTGATCAACACCTATAAATACCTGAGGGGTGGGTGTCAAGCTGAAGTTGCCAGGCTCTTTTTGGTGCTGCCCAGTGATAGGACAAGGAACAACAGGTACAAGCTGGAACACAGGAGGCTCCACCTCAATACAAGGAGACACTTCTTTATGGTGAGGGTGATGGAGCAGGCTGCCCAGAGAGGTTGTGGAGTCTCCTTCTCTGGAAACTTTCAAAACCTGCCTGGATGTGTTCCTGTGCAGCCTGCTCTGGCAGAGAGGTTGTATTCAATGATATCTGGAGGTCCCTTCCAACTGCTAACATTCTGTGATATCTCTAGTCCAAACAAAATTTCTCATGGTATATGTTGTGGGTTAATTATAATGTTGGTTTTTATACTACAGTAATAATGATATTATCTTTAGGTAATGAATTTTCTGAGGAAACCTGTACTTGACTTCTTCTATTGAATACCACAGTGGTGTCCAACATTTCACAAGTCACAATCTCTATAAGTGTCAAGTGAAAGGTTTGATAAAAATCCTGTGTGAGGCAATTCCTCTTAAAAAACCCAGACAAACAAAGCCAGACAAAACCAACCAAACCAAACCCCAACCAACCAAAGCTTTTCATTACCTTGCTTCTTTATTTCTCTCAGTAAATTGAGCAACTGACTCAGTCTACAGGATGCACAAAGCTGACCTGTTGGTGGTTTTCTGTTGGTGTGTATGTGTTTAGTTTTTTTGACAACTAAAGGGCAAATCTGGTTTTAAACTATAGGAGGAAAACAACCTGTGGAATACTTTCCTGTCCTACTAATGAAATGCTACTTTTTGCATTCAAAAGCTTTTACAGGACTTTCCAGAATGTGGCAGGACTTTGTGCACATGGACAAAGAATAGAATAGAATAGAATAGAATAGAATAGAATAGAATAGAATAGAATAGAATAGAATAGAATAGACCAGGTTGGAAGAGACCTTCAAGATCATGTCCAACCTGTCATCCAACACCACCTAGTCAGCTAAACCATGCAACCAAGCACCCTGTCAAGTCTCCTCCTGAACACCTCCAGTGATGATGACTCCACCACCTCCCTGGGCAGCCCATTCCAATGGGCAATCACTCTCTCTGTATAGAACTTCCTCCTAACCTCCAGCCTAAACCTCCCCTGGTGCAGCCTGAGACTGTGTCCTCTTGTTCTGGTACTGGTTGCCTGGGAGAAGAGACCAACCTCTGCCTGTCTACAACCTCCCTTCAGGTAGTTGTAGAGAGCAATAAGTCTCCTCTTCTCCAGGCTAAGCAACCCCAGCTCCCTCAGTCTCTCCTCACAGGGCTTGTGTTCCAAACCCCTCACCAACTTTGTTGCCCTTCTCTGGACTCGTTCCAGCAAGTCAACCTCCTTCCTAAACTGAGGAGCCCAGAACTGGACACAGTACTCAAGGTGTGGCCTAACCAGTGCAGTGTACAGGGGCAGAATGACCTCCCTGCTCCTGCTGGCCACACTGTTCTTAATGCAGGCCAGGATGCCATTGGCCCTCCTGGCTGCCTGGGTACACTGCAGGCTCATGTTCAGCCTACCATCAACCAGCACCCCCAGGTCCCTCTCTGCCTGGCTGCTCTCCAGCCACTCTGACCCTAGCCTGTAGCTCTGCATGGGGTTGCTGTGGCCAGTGTGCAGAATCTGGTTTGCTACTGGTATAAGAACTTAACAAACAAAAAAAACCCAAACCCAACCCAACTAACCGAAATAAACATACCCAAGCAAACAATGAAAACCCCAAGGGAAAAAAAATAATGTAGTAGTGGTTGGTTTGTTTTTGTTTTTTTAATAGAAAAGAAAAAAAGATTTTCAACAATTTTAGGTAATAACATTTGCATTTTCATTTCAGTGATACACTTTACATAATTTTTAATCAAACAGAAAGAAGAGGACCTCGGAACAGCTCTGGCTTCAGAAACGAAACGTGAGATCAAGGAAGAGTCACCAGTCTTGGTAAGGAACCAGTTAAAGGTTCAGCTGCAAGCTTTGAGAAGCATTGAGAAAATGTATCCCATTTAACTTTCAAGAACATAGTATTTGTGGATCCTCATTCAGAAGACATGAGGTTCTGAGGCTGGAAAGCAGCCCTGAGGAGAGAGACTTGGGGGTGCTGGTGGAGGAGAAGCTCAACAGGAGCTCTCAGTGTGCACTTGCAGCCCAAAAAGCCAATCAGACCCTGGGCTGCATCAGGAGAAGTGTGGCCAGCAGGGCAAGGGAGGTGATTCTCCCCCTCTGCTCAGCTCTGGTGAGACCCCACCTGGAGTACTGTGTCCAGTTCTGGAGCCCCTATTACAAGAGGGATGTGGAGGTGCTGGAAGGTGTCCAGAGAAGGGCCACAAGGATGAGCAGAGGGCTGGAGCACCTCTCCTATGAGGACAGACTGAAGGAGTTGGGGCTGTTCAGTCTGCAGAAGAGAAGGCTCTGAGGTGACCTCATTGTGGCCTTCCAGTATCTGAAGGGGGCCTACAGGAAGGCTGGGGAAGGACTTCTCAGGATCTCAGGTAGTGATAGGGCTAGGGAGAATGGAGTGAAGCTGGAGGTGGGGAGATTCAGGCTGGATGTGAGGAGGAAGTTCTTCCCCATGAAAGTGGTGAAACCCTGGAATGGGTTGTCCAGGGAGGTGGTTGAGGCCCCGTCCCTGGAGGTGTTTAAGCCCAGGCTGGATGAGGCTCTGTCCAGCCTGATCTAGTGTGGGGTGTCCCTGCCCATGGCAGGGGGGTTGGAACTAGATGATCCTTGTGGTCCCTTCCAACCCTGACTGATACTATGATACTATGAAGATTGCTCTCCTTGAAACAATCACATGTGACTTGGAATAGTAAGGCCAGCTTATTTACTGGCTTGAAAAGACAGAGCAAGCTCTGATTCATCTGCATGTTTTTACAGTGGAGTTTGGGTGGACTCCTAAGATGACTGAAAGGACAGAAGCATAATGTAGTTGTATTCATCCTTCAATGCACTTAATGCTTGTCCTGATGTTTCTGTTAGGTCACTGCTTAAAGGCCAGACAAGAACTCTTGTCCTTGCCTTCTCTAAGGAGATTGTAACTAGAATGGAAGAGATGGACCAGAAAAAGAGATGTAACATACAGTGATTGCCAGTAAATAGTGTGTGCTAAGTTTGTCATAGGTGAGATGAATAAAGGCAGCAGGGGAGGATTGCTGGGAATGGCAGGGAGGCACAGAATGAGACCAGGCTAGACAAAACTGGTAGGGAAAGATTCTGGAAAGGTAGAGCAGGGTGTAGCCCATCAAAAAGGGGCAGGTTGAAGCCTTCTTGCATATATCCAGCAAACAGTCCATGAAGATGGAATGCTGTGCAGGTAATACCAATGTGCAGGGTGAGCTCAGATTAAGGGACTTTGATATAAAAAAAACGTACTGAATCTGGGCTGGAGCTGTCCATGAAGACAGTTCAATGTTACTTGTAAACTTGTCCTGCACCCAGACTTGCTTTTTAATCCCTGTAGGTCTAGCCCCAAGCAGTGAAGTGTGTCTGCAAACTTGCTGGCATATGAACATTCTCATGCACAGGAAAAAGTTGCTTCATTGATCAAGTCCATCTGACAGCCCTAAAGTTGCCCTAAATAGTAAATCTGTAGGTTAGAATGGAGCTGGGGAGGTTCAGCTTTGTCTTCCATGGTGTTAGCTGGAGTTCCTATTAGAGTAAGCATGCTTAATTAAATGCCTCCAAGTAAGAGGCAAGATGGAGAGAAGTAATTCTTGGATATTAAAAAAACCCAAGCAAAAGCAAACCATGTTGAAGTAAAATCCTAGTGAAATGAGGTATGCTGCTGCTGTTGTTATTATTACAGTTCTTAGTGCTCATGGCTTTCCGAGAGATGCAAATATGAGGTACATGTACTGATCTCCCAGCTCTATTGGTAGTGTACATAAGGAGGCTGGGAAGTACATCCATTTTCTTGGCTTGTAGCACTGCTGTTGTTTCCCCTCACCCTTTTGCAATCCTAACTTTTGCCTCAGCTGCTCTGAAGCTGATTTCTCTCTTTCAAGTTCATGGTGTTGGAGATGCTGTATGTCTGGTTACACACATCTGAAGTGATCCTTCCTTTTTCTTCCCACACAAGAACCACAGTGAACTGCAAGATGATTCCAAGAATCTTCCTAGCAGACTTCTGTTGACAGAGTTTAGGTCACTGGTTGTCAGCCATCCAAGACAGAATAGTCAACTTACTGGATACACCAGCTATGAAGGGAAGAGGAACTTCAAGAAGTTCAAGAAGGTTGGTGTGGATGTGGCATGGTCATGAGGTGGCACTGTTTGAAAATACTAAGAAGCAGTCCCTTCAGGTTGTAGAAATCTTAGGCTGCCAGAGTTGGAGCTGTTCAGCCTGCAGAAAAGAAGGCTCTGAGGAAACCTTATAGCAGCCTTCCAGTACCTGCAAGAAAGCTGGGAAGGGACTTTGTACAAGGGCTTGTAGTGATAGGATGAAGGAATGGATTGAAGCTTGACTGCATATTAGAAAGAAATTCTTCATGGGGAGGTTGGTGAGGCATTGGGACAGGCTACCCAAGGGAGATCACTGAAGCCCTCTCCCTGGAGGGGATTCTTTTGATTCTTTCTGTACATGCTATTCCCCCTTCCACTCTTTTAAATGTGATCTCTGATAAATATTATTCCAAGGAAAACTGACTTTCTCCTGTGATATCTGAAGAGACTTTCTGAATTCTTTAAAATGGACCTTTCACTTGCAGTGTGCTTGCCTTCTACAGTAACTGTAAGAATTTCTTGCCTCACAGGTACCTTATCCAGGGGCAGGACAACTTCCATGCATTATTGGAGGATCAGATCTGATTGCTCACCATGCTAAAAAGAATTCAGAGCTAGAAGAGTGGTTAAAGCAAGAAATGGAGGTAAGGAATTACGTCTTAAAGATGGTCAAACAAAAGCCTCACATAGTAAGTTTGTCCAGTTCTGGGCCACTCAATTTAAGAAGGACATTTAGACTCTTAAATATGTCCAGAGAAGGGCGAGGAGGTTGGTGAAAGGCCTCAAGCACAAGCCCTAGGAGGAGAGGCTGAGGGAGCTGGGATTGTTTAGCCTGGACAAGAGGAGGCTCAGGGGAGACCTTATTGCTGTCTACAACTACCTGAAGGGAGGTTGTAGGCAGGAGGGGGTTGGTCTCCTTTCCCAGGCAACCAGCACCAGAACAAGAGGACACAGTCTCAAGCTGCACCAGGGGAAGTTTAGGCTCGAGGTGAGGAGAAAGTTCTTCACAGGGAGAGTTGTTAGCTGTTGGAATGTGCTGCCCAGGGAGGTGGTGGGGTCCCCATCCCTGGAGGTGTTCAGAAGGGGATTGGACATGGCACTTGGTGCCATGGTTTGGTAGTCATGAGGTGTTGGGTGACAGGTTGGACTGGATGATCTCTGAGGTCTTTTCCAACCTTACTGATTCTATGATTCTAAGTGGACTTGCCGACTTGTGGTCATTAGTGAAATGCTTCAGAATCTTACTTGTGAAATAAAAAGCATTCACATTAGAAAATTTAATGGCAGTTAGAGCTTAGTGGTAAGGTTCATCTTTTTTCCTGAACATTTGAATTCCTTTTCATGCACCATTCAGTCAGAAAGACTGATTTACAGCAAAACCAGGAACCTAAGGGGAATTTTTTTCCCTTCTTTTCTTTAATAAGCAAAATAAGCATCATGGAAACTTCTGATTTCCAAAAATGTGAGAGTGAGGTAGGAAGAACTCTTACATGGTTCAAATTGTTGCACAGTACAGTTGATATTTCACTTATTTTGGGAAGGAGTTCTTCACTGAAAGAGTTAGCAGACATTGGAATGGCCTGCCCAGGGCAGTGATAGAGACATCAGCCCTGGAGGTGTTCAAGCAGTGTGTGGATCTGATGCTTAGGGACATGGTTTAGTGTTCACCCTTCAGTGCAGGAATATCTTGTCCTTCTCTTAATAATAATAATAATAATAAACCAGGTTGGAAGAGACCTTCAAGATCATCGTGTCCAACCCATCAACCAATCCAACCCACCCAAACAACTAACCCATGGCACCAAGCACCCCATCAAGTCTCCTCCTGAACACCTCCAGTGATGGTGACTCCATCACCTCCCTGGGCAGCCCATTCCAATGGGCAATCACTCTCTCTGTATAGAACTTCTTCCTAACATCCAACCTAAAGCTCTCCTGCAGCAGCCTGAGACATTGTGTCCTCTTGTTCTGGTACTGGTTGCCTGGGAGAAGAGACCAACCTCTGCCTGTCTACAACCTCCCTTCAGGTAGTTGTAGAGAGCAATAAGGTCACCCCTGAGTCTCCTCCTCTCCAGGCTAAGCAACCCCAGCTCCCTCAGTCTCTGCTCACAGGGCTGTGTTCCAAACCCCTCACCAACTTCGTTGCCCTTCTCTGGACTCATTCCAGCAAGTCAACCTCCTTCCTAAACTGAGGAGCCCAGAACTGGACACAGAACTCGAGGTGTGGCCTAACCAGTGCAGTGTACAGGGTTGGGGTTTTATTATTATCATTATTATTATTATTATTATTATTATTATTATTATTATTATTATTATTATTATTATTATTATTATTATTATTATTTTCATTACCTTCACCCTCAACATCTAATATTGAATGCACTTCTTTTCTCAGGCGCAGAACCGGCATGCCAGAGAAGAATCACTTGCTGATGATCTCTTTAGGTAAGAGTTTTGTGTCTGCACTTAGAAAATGCACATTTTTTGCATCACATCCTTTTCTGGGGGGGCAAATTCCAATTTTATAAAAGACTGCTTTGACTGTTCTTTTCCAAATGCCATGTATTCCTGTCTATGGAGTATACCCAGAGTGACTCAACAACTTTATATGCTTTAACCTTTCAATTTCATCCAGACTTGCCACAGTTTTTCAGTAAGACCCTCCTTGAACCCAAATGTGGCTATTTCCTGGCACAAGCCTGATTGTTCACAAAGCTGGAATTGATTCTGGGGTCAAGCATAAGTGCTTGGTAGAGCCTAATGCATTACAGAATCATAGAATGGTCTGGGTTAGAAGGACCCTCTGACAGTCATCTAGCAATAGAATTGTAGAATCATAGAATCAACAAGGTTGGAAAAGACCTCAGAGGTCATCAAGTCCAACCTGTCACCCAACACCTCATGACTAGCTAAGCCGTGGCACCAAGTGCCACATGCAGTCCCTTTTTGAACACCTCCAGGGACAGTGACTCCACCACCTCCCTGGGCAGCACATCCCAATGATAACAACTCTCTCTGTGAAGAACTTTCTCCTCACCTCGAGCCTAAACTTCCCCTGGCACAGCTTGAGACTGTGTCCTCTTGTTCTGATGCTGGTTGCCTGGGAGAAGAGGCCAACCCCCACCTGCCTACAACCTCCCTTCAGGTAGTTGTAGAGAGCAATAAGGTCTCCCCTGAGCCTCCTCTTCTCCAGGCTAAACAACCCCAGCTCCCTTAGCCTCTCCTCGTAGAGCTTGTGCTCAAGACCTCTCACCAGCCTCGTTGCCGACCCTCTCTGCAGTAAGCAGGAGCATCCTCAACTAGATGAAGTGTTTTGACCTTACAGTTAAGTCAGTCATCTGAGCTGTGAAGAAGAGGGATGAGGTCTGCCACGTTTTCATCCCCTTGTCTTGCCTCTCCTGAGGCACTTGAGGGAGCTAAAGCAACAGAGTCCTGGTTGTGTGGGAAAGTGAGCAGCAGGAATGCTTTTCCTTTTCTTGTTTTGAGTTCTATTTTTGAAGTAGTGGTTTTCAGAATTTAAAAGGGGAAAAAAAGATTAAGACCCTAATTAACTCCTTCAGTATCCCTCCTGTCTCCCTTATAGTTTCATAGTTTCATAGTTTCATTCAGGGTTGGAAGGGACCACAAGGATCATCTAGTTCCAACCCCCCTGCCATGGGCAGGGACACCCCACACTAGATCAGGCTGGACAGAGCCTCATCCAGCCTGGTCTTAAACACCCCCAGGGACGGGGCCTCGACCACCTCCCTGGACAACCCATTCCAGGGTTTCACCACTCTCATGGGGAAGAACCTCCTCCTCACATCCAGCCTGAATCTCCCCACCTCCAGCTTCATTCCATTCCCCCTAGTCCTATCACTACCTGAGATCCTGAGAAGTCCTTCCCCAGCCTTCCTGTAGGCCCCCTTCAGATACTGGAAGGCGACAATTAGGTCACCTCGGAGCCTTCTCTTCTGCAGACTGAACAGCCCCAACTCCTTCAGTCTGTCCTCATAGGAGAGGTGCTCCAGCCCTCTGATCATCCTCGTGGCCCTTCTCTGGACACGTTCCAGCACCTCCACATCCCTCTTGTAACTGAGACATTAAACTGCTTTCAAACCCATTTACAAGTCAGGAACTTCTGCTCTTTAATTTCATCAGAAACTCCCTCAAATCCCACATCCCTGCTTTTCAGACAGAGGAGACATTTTTACATGGGTTACTCTGTGCACTTGACTGTTTAGCAGAGTCATTTTTTCTGTCCTGATCAGTGCTTACACCACAGGAGATTGAAAGATTTCATTGGTAGGTCCAGGTTCACCTTGGCTGTTTGCTTTTTGCCTTCGCTCATGACATTTGCCTCTAAACCGCAGCCTGGCACAGCAGTTCTCTTTCAGTATCCTTCACTTCAGTTGTCTGCTGCTTTCCTTAATCTCTTCTGATTAAGTTGATTTCCTCTCCTTTTGCTTTCACCTGTAATCCTGATTTAATGATTTATAACCTCTTTTTAATTAAAAACAGTTCAAAGCCTGAACAGTTCAGTACCTGAAGAAGGCTTACGTGAAGGCTGCAGAGGGACTGTTTACAAAGGGCTGCAGTGATAGGACTAGGGGCAGTGATTTGGAATCAGAGAAGAAGGGATTTAGCTTGGATGTTAGGAACAAGTTCTTTACCATGAGGGTGGTGGGACACTGGAACAGGTTGTACAGGGAAGGACTTGAGGCCCCATCCCTGGAGATATTGAAGGTCAGGCTCGACAAGGCTGTGAGGAGCCTGATCTAGTGGAGGATGTCCCTGCTGACTGCAGAGGGGATTGGACTAGATGACCTTTGGATCCTTCCAACCCAAACCATTCTGTGGTTCTGCAGGCCAAGTTTGCCACTTTATCACAGAATCACATACCCATTTTTTACATCTGCAACAGAGCCTTTAAGTGTATGTCATTATGAAGACATTTATAAAACTGGGGGGCAGCTTGATTACTGGGCTGGATTACTGATATAAAACTACTGAAAATACCTTGATTTGTAGCCTTTCAGAACAACATCAGTGGAGGCTTAGATAGTTCACATGCCTTCTTGCTCAGGAAAGTTTTGATCTCAACTCCCATTTACTTAGGATAGGTCTACTTACAGAAGTTTCCACAGTCAAAAATATTAAAACACACCATTTCATGTTCAACCTACTTCTCTTTTGTCTTTAATCCCAAGTAAAACTACTTGGCATAATGCTAGTGTTAGCAGCTGCAATTTCCCGTGGAAATGGCATTTGAAGATGCCATTAGAAAGAATTGTGCACTCTTCCAAGGTAGAGATAAGCTAGAAAGAAAAGCTGTGCCCTCAGCTCCTGCTGAGTACATCCTCAGATAGAGGAGGAAGGGGAGGCACAACCCACAGTCTGCTAAGAGTAGCAATAAATGGATTATGTTCAGGAACAGCCCTTTGTGTCCTTCACCCCCTATTCCCAGCAAGCCCTTTTGTTTCTTTGTGCATTCACTCAGTAGTGGAATCTCAGTGGTCCTTTTTCCATTTCAGGCCACAGGCACTGATAATGGGTGGTTTCTTTCTGTCTGGAAAACATCATCCAGGCTTCATTTAACATGGAAAATGGCTGGAGCTGGAGTGGGGGAAGTTACATAAAGAGATGTTCATGACTGTCAGTGTCAGTATCTCCACAGACAGGCACAGGCAGGGTTGAAGCTGTTGGTGTCTTAGAGGCAGGTTTCCATCATGAATTATCCCCTTGTTCTTTCTGCTTGTCTTTGCCCCCTCCTCACCCCACTGCCCCACCTCCAAAGCAGGATTTGATGTCCAGGACATGCTTAAGTGTTAGAACTAACATGTTACAGCACTGTAGGAATAAATCTAAAGATGAGAGATGTAATATGTAAGGATCTCATTTTGTTGAGCAAAGATTTCATTGTTTTCTTAGTCTTTATGCAAAGAAACAAGCAACCCCTGCTTGTCTTCCCACCTGCCATGGGTTTGGCTAGCACTAAAAATGATGGATTTAGGTAGAAATATGTCCATGGTGAAGAAGGATGTTTTTGTCCCAGTCACTGTCAAACAGAATGCTACATGTCAGTGTGTGTGAGAGCCATTCAGAAGGTCTTTAGCAGTTCATACCAGAGCAACCCCATGGATCAGCTGGGGATTGACCTGTAGAAGAGCAGTGAAAGGGAAAGGGACCAGGGGATCTCAAAGGCCAATGGCATCCTGGGGTGTATTAGAAGGGGTATGGTTAGTAGGTCTAGAGAGGTTCTCCTTCCCCTCTACTCTGCCCTGGTGAGGTCCCATCTAGAATATTGTGTCCAGTTCTGGGCCTCTCAGTTCAAGAAGGACCTCAGGGAACTGCTTGAAATGGTTGATCACAGAACCACAAGTATGCTGCAGGGAGTGGAACATCTGCCTTATGAGGAAAGCCTGAGGGAGCTGAGTCTGTTTAGCCTGGAGGAGAATGAATGACTTCCTTCATGTTTATAAATATGTGAAGGGTGAGTGTCAGCAGGACAGAGCCAGACTCTGTCCAATGCTAGGGCAAGGGGCAGTGGGTGCAAGCTGGAGCAGAGAAGGTGCTACGTGAACATAAGGAAAAGCTTCTTCACTGTGAGGTGACAGAGCACTGGAACAGGCTGCCCAGAGAGGTTGTGGAGTCTCCTTCTCTGAAGACATTCAAAACCACCTAAATGTGTTCCTGTGTGGCCTACTCTAGGTGACCCTGCTCTGGCAGGGGGGTTGGCCTCAGTGATCTTTCGAGGTCCCTTCCCACCCCTAACATTCTGTGACTCTGTGATTTCTTTCAAAGGATGCAGAAGCCCGAGCCAGAAGCCTGAGCTGTACAGCAACAGCAGTGACTTCTAATACCTTTCCATTTATGTGGTGATGTAATTTGGCTTGCAAGTTGTCACATTTTCCTGTCTAAGCAAAAAAAGGTCTTGATGAATACGAGCAGAATTAGTGGAAGTAAAACTGGCTGCTCAGTCAGCTGTGTCCCTAAGGCATTCATGTGTGAACACAAAACACAGCAGAACCGCAAAGAAGTGACACAGGATTTGGGGAGATGAAGCACAGATGGAGAGGAAGAGAAAGCCAAGGGATGGCAGTGTCAAGCAGAGGCAGTCTAAGCCTAGTGCAGTAAACTGGGTAACTTTAGTACATTCAGAAAGTAGATGTAAATTGCTGAAAATCCATCAGAAGCTGTATAAAGGGGAAAGCAAGGCAAGGAACTGCTTTATGTGGGAGTAGGAAGCAGTAGAAGGGTTTTGCCTGACTGAGCTGTGGCCAAGTGTACATGGCTGTGAATGTGCAGTGCCCCTTTGCCCTCCCTCTTTTTCCTTTTTACTGTTATTCTTTCTTTCTTTGTTTTTGGTAAGGGACTTCACATTGGGACAGTAAAGGCTTGGAGAAACTTGGCCATGCATCAGTTTTAAAGATTTTGAGTGGTTAGGAAATCAGTGAAAATTTTACTCAAGGTTATCTCTAGTCCATGCCCAGGTTCTAGCTTCTGCATCCTACAGTCACATTGTTAACTGCCACAGTTAATTGTAGAAGTGCAGCCTGGGAAAAGCCTGAGCACTGCTCAGTCCCTTGTTGTGAACATATCATCACAGAATGCTGGGGGTTGGAAGAGACCTCCAGAGATCAAGTCCAACCCCCCTGAACCACTTAAAGCAAGTCACATGGGAATGCATCCAGAAGGGTTTTGAAGATACCTAGAGGAGACTCCACAGCCTCTGGGCAGGCTGTTCCAGGGCTCTGTCACCTTCACAGTAATACTTCTTTTTTCTCATGCTGAGATGGAATTTCCTGTGATTGAGTTAACATCCATTGCCCCTTGTCCTGTCACTGGGTATCACTGAAAAGAGACTGGCTTCATCCTTCTGTCGGCCACCCTTCAGATATTTGTAGACATTAATAAGGTCCCCTCTCAGCCTTCTCCAGGCTAAACAGCCCCAGGTCTCTCAGTCTTTCCTTGTAACAGGGATGTTCTAGTCCCTTAACCATCCTGATAGCTCTCTGTTGAACTCTCTCCAGTAGTTCCCTGTCCCTCTTGAACTGGGGAGCCCAGAACTGTACACAGTATTCCAGATGTGGTCTACCTAGAGCTGAGTAAAGGGAGAAGAGGACCTCCCTTGATCTGCTGGACACACTCTTCTTAATGCATCCAAGCATACTGTTGGCCTTCTTGGCCACCAGGGCACACTGCTGTCCATGGATAATAGCTTATTTACATCACACTGCTAACTTTGAGTGTCAAGAAGTATTACTTGTTTGTGACAAATGTTCTTTCTCTGTTGCAGATACGATCCTAATGTGAAAAGGAGAAGATAAAGCACGACCTGAATTTGCAGTGGTTCTCTAGCAAAATCTGCTTTCTGTTCTTTAGGCTGGCTGGTTGCAGAGGCCAATGTATACCTGGCTATGATCATTTGAGTTACTTCTTCCTGGAAAACTTCTTTCTCAAGTCTTGCTTTTATTAAAGAAAAAGAAAAGTCTCTTTCACTGCTTGGTGCTTACGGAGTGTGTGCTTTCAAAACCTTAACATTATTTGCTTCAGAGCAGCGCTCAGTAAAATACCAGAGGTCCTTGGGATTTCTTTTTAGGCTGTTCATTTCTTACATTTGCTTAGCAGTGCTCTTTGGGGATTAAAGAAAGACAGGAAGTTAGCTTCAGGCTTTTTTTTTTGGTCTTCAGTTTTGTTTTGTTTCCTTAATTAGATTTTTCTATGTGGACCATTTTGTCCTGAAGTGGAAAGCGTTGAAGACTCCATGGATAAGTGAGTTGAAAGTTTCAATTTGTAGCTGAGTGAACAAGTTCAAGTATTTAATATTGCTGTAGTCAGCCTTCTTCCTGTTTTTGAAGCTGGTGACATAAGATTATTTTTAGCCAGCCCCCAACTTTGTCTGATGACAGGTTTGAGACAGATGTTTACATTCTATAATTCAGTGGGGGTTTTGCCCTGGTATGTCTTAAATTCTTCAATATGTGTTTGAACAGCTTACAGTTAGACTAGAAACACTTAAAAAAACTCATCCCTGCAGCAGCAGCAAGCATTGTTATTTTGGTTTCTTGGGCAGCAGAAAAGAGGCCAGTGCAGGTTCTCCTCGACAGGCTGGACAGATGGGCAGAATCCAAAGGCATGAGATTGAACACATCCAAGTGCCGGGTTCTGCACATTGGCCACAACAACCCCAGGCAGTGCTACAGGCTGGGGTCAGAGTGGCTGAGAGCAGCCAGGCAGAGAGGGACCTGGGGGTGCTGGTTGATGGTAGGATGAACATGAGCCTGCAGTGTGCCCAGGCAGCCAGGAGGGCCAATGGCATCCTGGCCTGCATCAGGAACAGTGTGGCCAGCAGGAGCAGGGAGGTCATTCTGCCCCTGTACACTGCACTGGTTAGGCCACACCTTGAGTCCTGTGTCCAGTTCTGGGCCCCTCAGTTTAGGAAGGAGGTTGACTTGCTGGAGCATGTCCAGAGAAGGGCAACAAAGTTGGTGAGGGGCTTGGAACACAAGCCCTATGAGGAGAGACTGAGGGAGCTGGGGTTGCTTAGCCTGGAGAGGAGGAGACTCAGGGGTGACCTTATTGCTCTCTACAACTGCCTGAAGAGAAGTTATAGACAGGCAGAGGTTGGTCTCTTCTCCCAGGTAACCAGTACCAGAACAAGAGGACACAGTCTCAGGCTGCACCAGGGGAGGTTCAGGCTGGAGGTTAGGAAGAAATTCTGCACAGAGAGAGTGATTGCCCATTGCAATGTGCTGCCTGGGGAGGTGGTGGAGTCACCATCACTGGAGGTGTTCAGGAGGAGACTTGATGGGGTGATTGGTTGCATGGTTTAGTTGATTAGGTGGTGTTGGGTGATAGGTTGGACACAATGATCTTGAAAGGTCTCTTCCATCCTGGTTTATTCTATTCTATTCCTCTCCCTCTCCCCCTCTCCCCCTGCCACCACAGACCTCATGACTAGACCATGGCAGCAAGTGCCATGAATAAAGCCTACAGCACCCAGTATTCCCAGGCAGTCTCCTATCCAAGTACTAACTGGGCCTGACCCTGCTTAGCATCCGAGATCAGGCGTTCTCGTTCTCCCTCTCCCTTTCCCCCTCCTCCTCTCCCTCTCTTCTCCTACAATTGCTGTTTGACTGTTTAAATTCTGGCACAGTGATGTCTCCTGTTCTGTAATTGGTTTTATTTGTAATAAATTAGAGGAATAGGAGACTGAATTCATAGTTTCTAGGAGTTAGGCTGGGGGAGGGACAGGGATGACACTGACAGACCACTCCCAAAATAGGACTTAAAAAGACTTCTACAAAACTGGTTGGAAGATGGGGGGTAGTTTCCCTGGAAAAATAGAATAAAATTAAAAACAAACAAACAAACCATCCAATTAAAAAAAAAACAACCAAACACAAACCCCAAACCAACCAACCACAACAAAAAAAGCTCACTTGAGAGGTCTAGATCTGGTGGTAGAGAAGCCAAAGGATTCTCCTTGGTCTTGGAAAGGAGAAAAGGGAGTTAAGTGAGGTTCTTCAGCACACTTCCATGGGTATTTTAAATGATTTGACCTTCCTTTCACTCCTTTACTTTGCAATCACTGTGTAAAAATCATAGAATGGCCTAGGCTGGAAAGGACCTCAGACATCATCTCCTCCAAGCTCTCCTCCTTGGGCAGGGAAATCCACAGCTGGACTCTGCTGCTCAAGGCCTCATCTAGCCTGGCCTTGAACACTCCCAGGGAAGAGGATTCCACAACCACGCTGTACAATCTATTCCAGACTCCCACCACCCTCATGCAGAAGAATTCCTAAGATCCAGTCTAATCTTTATTTAGAATAACCTTTATTTAGAATAAACCAAACCAGGTTGGAAGAGACCTTCAAGATCATCGTGTCCAACCCATCAACCAATCCAACCCACCCAAACAGCTAACCCATGGCACCAAGTACCCCATCAAGTCTCCTACTCTCCCTCAGCTTCAAATCATTCCCCATTGTTCTGTTACTAGACACCCTCCCTCAGCAGCCTTCCTGTAGGATCCCTCCACGTATTGGAAAGTAGCTATGAAGATCCCCCCAGAGTTTTCTCCATGTTGAACAACCCCAGCTCCCTTAGCCTATCATCATAGCAGGGGAGTTCCAGCTCTTGGATCATCTTTGTGGCCCTCCTCTGGACTTGCTCCAACAACCCTGTGTTCTTCTTGTGATGGGGACACCAGGACTGGATGCAGTATTTAAGGTGGGGTTTCAGGAGGGCAGAGTAAAGGGGTAGAGTCACCTCTCGATCTGCTGCCCACACTCCTCTTGATGCAGCCCAGCATACAATTTGCCTTCTGGGCTGCACGAGTGTGCTGCTGGGTCATGGTGAGCTCACCAATACACCCAAGTCTCTTCAGATCTGCCCTTCAAAATATCTCCATCATCTGTATCAACAGTGAAAGCTACAAAGTACTTACCCCTTCTTGGCTTAGGAGAGCTCTCCTTCGTGATCCAAGAATTTGGAAGTTGAGGGATTCCCCTGGAATCAGAGTGAGAAAATCCTTCCAGGCTTTCTGCTCAGCCGTATGAAGCCATCAGGTACAGATGAACAGCAGCTCAAGTGCATCCTGATTAAAGAGGCAGGCTGGTAGGATCTCATTCTTCATGTGAGGAGGTAGTCTGGTTGTTGTAATTGAATTTAAGTGCTCATTAACAAAACTGCTTCCTCTGGGGAGTGCTCAGAACATGCAAGATGTTCTGCAAGAACAAGCAGGATGAGCTGAACTGTTTCAAGCCACTGGGCTGTTTGTCAGGTTTTAAGTACAGCATGGTCAGATCTGTGCATATCAAGGTAGCAGAAATGCCAAAGGCAATGTGCTTGCTTGGTCTCAGAAAATACTTGGTCTTCACAAACCACTGTTTCCTTAGGTCTGGCTTAGCATTTGCTTGATCACTTGGTCAGTAGTGCCCAGAGTCAGAGACAAAGTGCAAGAGTGATACCTTTGAGTTGAGCAATAGCTGTGAGAGTGTTTTTGTAGTGTAACTTGCATTAGGGCACATCAAGTCCTGTCCATCAAGTACCTTTCAGCAGTTGAAATATTTGCTGGGTAAGAGCTCCTGACTGCTGTTTATTGCACACTCAGGTTGAGTTTTTCTGCTGTCACAAAGAATCCCCAGATTTCCCTGTTGAAGACCCAGGGAGGCTGCTGTGGGTGACCTTTTTGCTTGTTATTGAATTCAAGCCTGGATTGCAGCATATCAGTGCACAAGATCCTTCAGGAGGATTGTTTACAGCTGCAAATAACAGAAGCTGTCCTTCCACTTCAGAAGATCCCAAAAGTCACAATGTACAGTGGCCTTCTGAGAAAGGAGAGGTTAAGTCCTGTGCTGCTCTAACTGCAGTCTGCTAGGGTTCAAGCAACCCTGGTGGCACATCTGAGGCCACTCTTCTATCCACCTCACAGGACTTAAGAGTTCTTGAAATCCAGTTCCCCAGGCACTGGAATTCAGCAGCTTTGCTATTTTATGTTATTTACTGTCCTAGGACTGATGGACTCACTGACCATGTGACTGTAGATGTTTTGAGATGTCTTCTTTGTATCAACACTTTCCAAGGCCATCCTCAGATTTCTTTGCAGCCTTTCACAGGCAGCTGTGTGCTCTTGAGAGGGGAGGGCATTGTGGGGAGTTACACAGCAGTGCTGAGAAAATCAGCACTTGGCTAAAGCTGGACCCAGTGTATGTTCCTGGTTTGGATCCAACTCAAGGCTGCCCAATAGGTGGTGGTTTGGTTTCTAACTCAGTTGCTGTCTGCTTGCTAAGCCTGGGTTCATGAACCTGAGCTTTTTTATTGCAATTCAACATGAAATTATGCTTCCAATTAAAAATGAAACTTAGACATCTCAACCTCTACCCCGTGCCCATCACTCGAATGGTAATTCCAAATTCACAGTCCTGAGGCTTTCCTTCCATTTTAGCATAATCTTGTCATGATTTTCAGCTCCAGACATTAAAGGAAACACACCTGTTGTGTTACTGGTTTGGGACTTCAGTTAGTGAAGTTTCTAAGGTAGATGATAAAGGACAGGATTACATGATCCAGGTCTTGGGAGCCTGAACATCCAGGAAATTGCATCAGCGTTTGCCTAACCCCTGTAGAGATATTATCAGACATGCTAATATATAGCTGTAGCTTGACCTGTGGGTTCCTTCATTTTCTGAAACACACTTTTGTGGGCTAACCCCAGCAGGCAGCTAAGCCCCATGCAGCTGCTCACTTGCCCCCTGCTACCTCTGCCCCAGCAGGACTGGGGAAGATTGGGTAGGGTAGAAGTGGGAAAACTGCTGGGTTGAGGCAAGAAGAGTTTTGTAAGTGAAGCAAAAGCTGTGAAGTCAAGCAAGGACAATTAACTTTGTGTTCTGCAGTTCAGAACTTTTGCTGCATGCCCCATTTTCATTTTGTAGGGCTTGTGCTCTGTGGTTTCAACATTCAGCTCACCACTTTTCTGAGAGCACTCGTGTGATGTTCACGCTCTTTAGAAGGTTTAACAAAGTTCAGTAACTCAGACAAACATCTAAGGCTTCTGTCACCTGCCTCAAACCACATCTGCAAGTGTACCCACCTTTATGACAAACTGATGCTCTTCACTTAAAAATACATCAAAGCAGAAACTTTAGATCTTGTTTCTTGCATTTTTCTCTGTAAGAGTTTGGCTATTTGGGGGGGGGGATTGCTATTTTACAGCATCTATGATCTTTGCTCACACTGCTCAAAGGAATGAGATGCACACAATACATAAACTAAATATAGTTTTTATTAGCAAGGCTTTTAAAATACAGTCTTGCACTCAGCAGCTTAGCTGAACAGTTTAAAGCAGATTGAATTACTCCATGCACTGCTGGAAGAGAGGATGGGTGTTGTATCCCTGCAGGAACAACATGCTTTGTTTCCAGTGTAACTCACAGCACTTTCAGCTGCCTGCCTGTCTTGCCTGCCTCAGCTGGAGAAGTCACTGCCTTTTTTTGGCAACACTACCAAGATACTCTTGCTGTTGAAGTTTGTTTTCTATTTCTGTCCATTCACACCTGTGAGTCTGCTCCTGTTTCTTCTACTCTTACTTCCCATCTTCTTCAAGACTGGCACGGCGTGGTGCAGCAGGGTTGGCACTGCACCAGTTCCTGTATGCTCAATGTGTGTTTGCAGGCAGCTTCAATTTCCTCTGTCAACTGATGTCCCCTTTCACTTCCCCCACAGTGCTAAGCCCCTTTCATTGCCTCCATTCCTGATGTGTCTGAGGCTCTATTCCATGTGTTTACCATCAAACATCATTTCATAACTGAGACAGAAGCTGACATCTCTGCTAAAGATTTACCTCCAAACCCTCACAGCTGTCCTATTCCCAGTCCACTTGTACAGGTGATTTCTCACTCCTTACTGTTGCCTTGTCTTTTCCCACCCTCTCATAAAACTGCCCCTTCTCTTGCTCTGCCTCTGTTCATGAATCTGTCCTCAGTCACATTTGGCCATGTTTAGTGTTTGGTTCACAAACTTAAGCCAAATGTGGCAAAACCTGAACTGCCTTCCTTACCATTATTCCTTGCTCTTCCTCTTAAAATGTTTTGATCACCACTACCACCACATTCAAGTGCTAGACAAAGTCAGATCTCCCCAACAAGCTCATTTTCCCTGCCTATTGCTTTACCACTCCACCCATACCATTCTGCCCCAGCTTCAACTAGCAAGAATCTCTCTCAAGCATTGGTTGCCTCACCAGATCCAGGCAAACCAGCACCTTTCCCCTCAGACTGAGCAGCTCCCTAAATGCTTCTTACTCCAGTTTGGTTTTTTTCCTATTTCTCCAAACCAAAATAATTGTCTTCAAGATGAAACTATTTTAGTTAGTCCTTTAGCCCTCAGTCCAGCATCAATTTTCACATACGAAGACAAAAAACAAGCTTAGCATGCAAGCCTCAGGTGGGTTTATCATCTCATCAAAGCTGAGGTTTTCCTCACAAGTTGCTTGCAGCTCTGGAGGATGTATCTCAGCTGACAGCAGATGTTCTGCACACATTTACTTTGTTCATCTAAAATAAAAGGGTATGACCTGAACATCCTCCAGCAAAAGCAGAAAACTGAGGCATGACACATACATCTCCACACACAGCATCTCCAAGTCCAGGTGTAGCATGTATGCGTGACCTAACACCTAGGTAGATGAATACAAGCCTTTATCTCCTGTAGAACTGGAATTCCACAGCCAGCATATCAGACCTAACAGAGAAACAGGCAACACCACAAGCACTGGCTTTCCAGATTGTGCCAGGTAGATGCAAGGCAGCAGGATCAGTTCTTGAGCAGCACTAACTCAGTGTTCACACAGAAGCTGGTCCTAGAATCCAAACTGAAAAATGAACCATTTCCCTCTCCTCAGAGTATCCCCTGCAACTGTATTCATCTCTTTGAGCACCTTGTCTCTAGCTTCCTATTTGGGGACAAGTATTTTTTTTGTCTTTATACACCTAGTTAAAAAAGAAAAGGAAAAAAATTGCCAGGCTCCCATAATATTTTGTGAATGCCTCACAAATTTAGTTGTTTTCTTTATGCTGGCATGTAAGTCTAACAAAGGGTGTTCAGGAGCACGAAGCTGAATCTCAGTTTATTGAAGGATCCACTGTAGGTAGTGTAGGCTGATGCTCACACGTTGCCAGTGATCTCAGAATAAAGTGATGGAGGAGGAAATGCAAATTAGACTAACTGGGGCTCCAGAACAAGTTGTTTCAAAAAGAGAGGAGAGCTAAGAACATGAAGTATATATATAAATATTTTTATCCCCACCCCCCCCCCCCCCAGTTTTTATGACTACTGATGACCACTGAGTTTTAAGGCTTAATAGACCTTTAAGTAGGAGGAGTTTCTTCATCATGAGAGTGGTGAAGCCCTGGAATGGGTTGTCCAGGGAGGTGGTTGAGGCCCCATCCCTGGAGGTGTTTAAGCCCAGGCTGGATGAGGCTCTGGCCAGCCTGATCTAGTGTGGGGTGTCCCTGCCCATGGCAGGGGGGTTGGAACTAGATGATCCTTGTGGTCCCTTCCAACCCTGAATGATACTATGATACTATCACTGCTAGAAAATCAGCCAGCATGCAGCTAGGTGTAATGTGAACTCAAGACTGGGGTTTGTTTGAGCTGCAATGTTCTAGTGGCTGCAAAGAAAAAAACCACCACATTTAAAAAGATGCTTAGCTTCACTGTGATTACTACATTATACTAAAAATGCTTTCCCTGCCCCCCAATAAACCTTGTTCCTTACACCAAATTCATCCTTAACCTCACAACCCCTTGTGTAATTTAAGATTCAAAAGGTAGCCAAAAAGAAACACCCTAAGAGGTACCATATCCCCCAAAACAGTCTTCATAAAAAGAGTGATTTGTAATTCAATATTCTCACTTCAGATTTGTTTCCCTATTGCTACCAAAGCCTTCCTTCCCCTGTCAAAGACTCCATTTCCATTGTTTCTGCTAAATCATATCAGCTATTAAGGTCATTTCAAACAAAGCATGACTTTTCTTTCAGGTTGAGCAAGGGAAAAAGGGGGAAGCAAACGGCAAACTCACTCTCACATCAGTTGAGGTTCTGTGCTGTGATCTTGCTCTCACCTCAAAAAGTATATCCAAAATTGACAGAGCACTGTTACTGCAAGGTTCTAAAATATTATTTAAATACAAATGTAACAGTATAATAAACCTCTTAGCATTTCTTTGTTTGTTCCATAACTCCTTTGAAATTAAGTCATTACTATATGGATGGTAATAAAATTGAACAATCAGCTGCCTTTAAGGCATAGGTGTGCTACCTCTTGCTGTTTAGGAATGTGTGGGAGCCAGCACAGGTTCCACTATTCCATGAAGATACTTGCTTGCTTGCTTAGGATCAGAAAATGTGGTAGGTACCAGAGCAACCAGGTCTCAGCTCTTGGAACACCACCTCACTGATCCAGTCCTACAACTTCTGGAGCGAATACAATTGCTTCTAGTTCATTGCACCTCAGTGTAAAGTCAGTTAATATCCAGGTAAAAGTCCATGGCGATGTGTTAAGACTAACAGCTCTGGAACAGAGCTCTGAAGTTACAGTATGCACATCTTGCCACAGCAGGATCCACTTAGAATAGAATAGAATAGAATAGAATAGAATAGAATAGAATAGAATAGAATAGAATAGAATAGACCAGACCAGGTTGGAAGGGACCTTCAAGATCATCATGTCCAACCTATCATCCAACACCACCACTTCAGCACCCACAGGTTTGCAGTTCACATTGCACAGATTCTTTGATGCTTTCTCCTTTTCATTCCTCACTGGTCATTGCTTGTTATCAGTGAGCACTCACTAGATGTTTGCAAATTGTACACCCTTTCTTTTTCTCTCAAGACCAGTTGGCCTCTAAACTTTTCTTCATTTCAACTGGGTGTGCAGGCAAGGCCTGCCTGAAAGTTTGGGTCCTAATTAAATTTCCTCCAGCTTTGAGTAAGTAGTCTGGATATCTGGCTCTGGTCTTCTTTTCACAGTTCTTGAGCTGTATGGGGAAGAAGCTACAGCTACCTCCTTCCCCTTGATAGGGTGCTTGGTGCCATGGGTTAGTTGATTAAGTGGATTGGATTAGTTGATAGGTTGGATGCGATGATCTTGAAGGTCTCTTCCAACCTGGTCTGGTCTGGTCTATTCTATTCTATTCTATTCTATTCTATTCTACAAAATCAATGTTTTTCATTAAGCAACCATTGCCCTCTGAAATTCATCATTAAAAAACCCCAAAACCCCTATACACACCAGGCCAGAAGAAAAATACAGGATACTCCCAACAATTCCTAAAGTGCTAGGGACCTACAGCTGTGGGATGCTCAATGCGTAGGTGCAGCTCCTAGGAGCTCTTCCCTTTGCTGCTTCTAGCCCAAAGGAACACACTTTCATGAGGGAGAGGTGAATCTGATGTTATTGTCACTGCTTTCTCTTGCAGAAAGGATTCCTGCCAGGGTAAAACTTAGCCTTAACTCTCCTGTGGAAAATGTTTTAAGGAGAAGTCAATCATTCACTGGAAACCAAAACAAAGGCTGTGCAGTTTCCTGCCCATAGTCAGGTACCAAACACCTATTGTTACAATAATCACATAGGAGGCTGATCGTTAGGGAAATCTCCTCTGACAAATCAGTCTCAGTTCAACAGCTGGATTCTACTTAAAGCAATCTAAGCAACAATTTGCCTAGGAGACACACTCAACATTAAGAACCAAACCCAGGCATAAGAGACATTTCCCCACTGGCCTATTAGAAAACACACAGCACGGGTTGACATGCTTTCACAAGTCCTACAAATCCAAACTAAACTCCTTTAGCTGAAAATTATATTCACCCTGTCTGTATTTTAGTAACAAAGCTTCAGAAACAGACAACTTATTAAAATCTGTGATGGTTAGAAGCTTGTCACTGAAAGAAGGAAACAGCCTCCTCCCTGGGAACTACTACAACAAACAGGAAATTCAAATGTGGTTTGTTGGGGTTTGGGTCTTTTTGTGTGTGTGTGTTGTTTGTTTTTTTGCCTTGGTTTTGTGGTTGTTGTTGTTTGGTTTGTTCTTTTGGGGTTATTTTTGGTAAAATTTGAGAAACAACTTGCCCCCAAAGCAGCTGTTCAATAGTTTCATAGTTTCATAGTTTCATTCAGGGTTGGAAGGGACCACAAGGATCATCTAGTTCCAACTCCCCTGCCATGGGCAGGGACACCCCACACTAGGTCAGGCTGGACAGAGCCTCATCCAGCCTGGGCTTAAACACCCCCAGGGACGGGGCCTCGACCACCTCCCTGGACAACCCATTCCAGGGTCTCACCACTCTCATGGTGAAGAGCCTCCTCCTCACATCCAGCCTGAATCTCCCCACCTCCAGCTTCATTCCATTCCCCCTAGTCCTATCACTACCTGAGATCTTGAGAAGTCCTTCCCCAGCCTTCCTGTAGGCCCCCTTCAGATACTGGAAGGCCACAATTAGGTCACCTCAAAGCCTTCTCTTCTGCAGACCGAACAGCCCCAACTCCTTCAGTCTGTCCTCACAGGAGAGGTGCTCCAGCCCTCTGATCATCCTTGTGGCCCTTCTCTGGACACGTTCCAGCACCTCCACATCCCTCTTGTAATAGGGGCTCCAGAACTGGACATGCCAACATCTAATTCATCACAAATGCAGTAAGCATGATATAATGCTTTAAGTAAAACTATCCTAAGGCAAAGCTTCAATTCTTACATCTCAGAACACCAAAGAGGAGAGAGACAAATTTCTCTCAAAAATCAGAAACCCTTAAGACAAAAAAAAATCCAGCAACTCCTAGAAGAAACAGCATCACTTTCACTAAAGCTTTGGTTGAAAATTCTTTTGGCTTAATAAACATGAGCACTGAGAAAATTTCTCTGCCCAACAAAGGGGTCTCACATGCATATCTCAAGAATACTGGCAAGACTGATAAGAGAAAGAGCAGCAGATAAAGTTGAAGGTGCTGCAACTCTGCAATGAAAGCTACCTGGGTGATAAAATTGCTCACACCACCACACACAGCTTGGAAGCAACTGCAGCAGCTGAGGCAGGAGGTTTGGCTGGCTGAAGCTTTTTTTACTCCTTTTTGCAAAAGAGCTGTTTCAGTAAATGGCTCTCTTTGCTTTGTTGGCATTGCAAAGGCTTCATGTGACAAATGAAAAGCAGTAATGACGTGCTGTATTCATTTATACTGACCAAAAAAAGTGCAGGAATTGACATATCCCCCATATATTAACTGTGATAAAGTTCTACCATCAAGTATTTATCACTGATAACACTGATTCTCAGTTAAAATGACCAGGTATCACAGGTTTAGGACAGATTTATATATACACAGCTTCTGCCAAAAGAAGGCAAATTATAGATTCTCGATTTAGTTATGAAGAAAATAAGCCTAGAATTGAGCATAATGAAAACCAGCTCAAGTATCAGTATAAAACAGCATCTTAACTCATATTGACAATGCATGGCTACACCAAACCACGCCAGCAATGCAGAAAGTAACGTGAATGTTGTTGTGTTTGTGTTTATGCTATTAAGTTGGCTCTAAATTAAAATGTATCATTAGTAGTAGCATGACTTAGTGAATTAACCTGGACCTCCCCTGCAAATACAACCATTTCAATCCTTTTTAACTTCTGTGCCCAGTTTGAGTAACTTACTCAGATGCATAAAGGCTTGCAGCAGCCACAGAATCCCCCAGTTCGGTAGGCACGTAAACCAGGCTTTTATTGCATATAGGTTATTGACAGCTGAGGAAACAGACAGCTGGGAAACCAGCAAGCACTACCAGTTTCACAAAGTCTAAGCCAAATTTCCTTTTTAGAATCTGTTCAGGTTCTAAGATGGAGAATTTAATCATTCAAATACAATACCTTAAACTAACACAATCCTCTGCAAGACAAGAAAGCAAGCCCCAAACAAAAATGTTAAATAATGGCTATTCACTCACACTGGACCTGAATGAAAATGTTTGGTAGTACATCAGTTACAACCAAGACTTTCTTTTTTTGTCATTTAAGAGTTCTGGAAGATAATTAAGATGTCTACTTAACTGTTGCTTACCTTCCTACAGTGAGTAACTCATGTTTGTAGGTAAAGTAACTACACTAAAACCCAGCAGATGAAATCTAGGTCTTGCATTATGGAGCAGAAAGGTGAAACTTCAGTTCAGAGGTAGGTACAAGTCTTTGCTTTTTATAAGAAGCTCTAAGATTTGTAGGAATTATGGCATGTTTGGTTTGGGTTTGGTTTGTTTATTTCTTAGCTGGCTGTGAGACATAACCCCATTTTCAAGTTTCAAGAACTACAGGCTAAAGAAGTTTTAGTGCTATGTGCTGCTCTAGAAAAGAAGATAAATAACCAAAACTTGGTCAAATGGTAGATGAGAGTATCTATCACCCACGTTCACCAGTCAAGTGATCCCATTCAGTCTTCCTGAGCTAGGAAGCAAAAAAACCCTTAAGTTTGCTCATGTGCTTAATTTTTCAGTAGTACACTAGGTATTAATTATATTGACACTGTAATAAGAGCACTTACATCAGTACTTTATTGTTCATGTTAATGAGTACTCTCAGAAATGTACATATCACTGTAGGGGACCATCTCATGTTAGTCTTCCTGCACTCACCCAACTCTAGGCGTAGCGTGAAAGAACATCAATGGATTGTGTCAAGTCAGGTGTTAAAGATCAAATGGGAATGCTTTCTCTTTCATTCCAATTATCAGGTAGGATCATTTATAATTGTTGAGGAATACTTCTTGCTTACAGAAATCCTTCCTGCCGTAAAAAATGTCTTACTAAGTGCTCATTCCAAGTATTACTGCACTATGGCAAATGAACAAAATCCTTGTTTCAAGCAGAAGGCTCAAAATTTGCTTTGGGACCAAGAATCATGTTGTACTAAGCAAGCTTTCTGCTTTTAGAAGTTGTTTCAGTTTCATGGTGAGAAGGTTTGGTCACATTTGACACTAAGGTGTAAAGCCACTCTGATAGGCATTGCTTTTCCACAGCGGAAGTCTGCTCTTTTAGCTGAGCAAGAGATGACAGGCAGGTCAATAGAAGTTAGTCTCATTTCCTGTTTCTCTGGAAGTAATTCCAGTTGAGCAGAGATCAGTTGTAACAGCAGATCAATTTTTTGTGTGGTTTGAAAAGGCGAAGTACTGTGGCATCAGCATCCTTTACCAAGCGACACAAGCGTGGGTTACTTGGACACAACAGAAATGGGACTGCTATCAACTTTCGCTGTCAGTGAGTGTTCTGTTAAGACTACATCTGTAATCCTGGATGTGAAAGTTTCTACACCTCTCACTTATGGAACCCCATCACCTCCTCCATCCCCACTTTGAATCAATTCATGTTTCTTCTTCTGCCTTATTGCCAGGCAGCGTGCAATGCCCAGCGCCCCTCCCTTTAAAAACCGTACGAAGTTGTCTCCCACCAGAGGCCCTAAAGCAAAGAGATTTGCTTCTTTAGTGCATTCGTACGTGTATGGATCAATCTCTATAGGATTCCCCTTGCATGTGATGGGCTGATTAGAGTGATGACCTATGCTATGTCCTTGGTCCTTTAGAAAGAAAAGATTTGGGTGAGAACCTATCAGAACTAAGGCTACAGAAAACTTCAGAATTTTCTTCAGTCCAGAGGCACTCTGAAGAACACATTTCATTTCAGGCTTGAAGGAAAGTACATTGTGTTCAGGGAAACTAGTATAAGCAGAATGTAGATTAGAGTCCACACTGTGGGACTGAGTACACATCATATGATAGACCTTATGGTATTCAGGGTAAAGCTTTTTAGGTAACTGTTTGAAAATTAGGCTTGTGTCGGTAACTCTTCTACGAAACACGTGGATTACTGGGATGTTGTTGTTGTAGGCACACAGGACTGCATCAGCTGCTGTAAGTCCAGCACCCACAATTAACACAGGGTCTGCCTTCCCACGTAACTTTCCTTTGCTGATAGCAGCCCCAAAGTCAGACATGGAATGAAGCACAAAAGGAAAGTCTTCTCCTTCAACCTGCAGGCGGCCAGGAGAATCAAAGGTTCCTGTGGCAAGCGCCACATTCTCAGCAAAGAGGCAGAAGGGCACATGAGAACCATCTGTTGCTCGCTGGTAACCTCTGATTTCCCAGTTTCTCTTAGTCACAGATTTCTGTCCATCTTCCATTTCCAAATGCTGTGCTGAAATGTCTTCATTTAGCTGACTTCTGTCTTCATCGTCCTCCCCTCGGTAGAGCCTAGACACTGATGTTATGTAAGCATTGTCTCTGAAATTCTTCTGGAGGCCCATGACTTTAACATAGTGTTTATAGTAACAAGCTATTTCTTCTGGTGTTACTCGATCACTCTTTATGTTTCTGAAACAAAATCAAATAGCTCCAGTTAATATTGAGACCTTATTGGTAATGTGAATATCACTTGTGACACACCACAGGAGAGTCAAGCTGAAGAGGACTGAAGATTCTCAGTGTAACTGACACTGAGTTGGGAATCTATAAACGCATTCAGTTTATTTGTTCTCTTGATCCCTGATACACAAGACAAGCTTTTTCTTCAATAGCAGTGAATCTTCACAATGTAGAGTGATATGGTGATCAACAGATTGAGTGTAAGAGAACTCTGCAGTATTATGGTATATCTGTGTGGAAGTGTTTTATGAAGCCAGTGTAGCATCCTGTCTGTCAACAATGTAACACTGGTTGAACCTGAACTTGCTCATGGCGACAATACACTTACCTCTCTCTCTATATATATAAACACACTAAGAAATATAATAGTAACTGTTAAGTGATAATACAAAACTCTCAGTTCTTAGTACTCCTTGAGTGAAGTATTCCTCACTATACTCTGCCAAAGACCTCTCCCTTGTGTACAGGTAAATTCAGTAAGTCCCAAAGTAGTTTGGTATCACAGAAATGAACAAAGTAAGGATGACACAAAACTTCATGCAACTATGTAAACAGGACTACAACGTCCAAGTTCAGACAAAAAAAACCCAACCAAACATTTTTGCACTAAAGCCCTGCTATTACACCCACATTTTCCTCATCTTTATTGCATCCTCACTTACAAAACCAAAATGAAAAATGTAATTATTCTGAAGAGATTCATGAGTTTTGCTGCTTCTTTAGGAAGAAGGCAAAAGAAACAGCAATGAACACCAGGACTGCCACTGAGTTACACTTAAAAGCATACTCACAAGAAATCAGGCTACTCATTCTCATAGGTTAACAAGACTAACAAGGGCACAGGTCACTACTCTGAAAATCCTGAAGAGAGATTTACTGTAGAGGACACTATGACAGTGTGATGCCTGTTACAATGAAACTGAAGACACTATTTTACATGGCCAGAAGTTTTCATCACCATCAATACTCTTAAATGTGCTTAATTGTACTATAACAGAAAGCATTGCTGGGTTTAGTACTGTTGAAAACTATAATATAAACAAATTAGCTTCAGGTTATAAGCAGCTTATGGGATTTCAGTTAATAAGGAGGCTAGATTACTGTGGTTATCTAAGAAAGCAATTAAAGAGCAAAGATACAGTATCTTCACTGGAACTGTTGTCCTGAAATGAGCAAGCCTGCCCTTAAAGGCATCTGCCCAAGTAGTTCCACATTTTTTTTACCACACATTGTACAATCACTACTTCCTTTAATTTTGCTAGACTGAAGTCAGGAAAGCTACAATTTCAGAACAAGCTTATGTAGAACATTCCTAGGTTCATCTGCTGACACACACCTTTCTGATCTAGTTGCATAGCTGAAGTAAAAACAGTGAGCTGGTACAAGACAGGAATTTTTCTCCCCTAAAATATCCTTCAACTCTGAGCAAAACTGCTCACAGTTAAGAGTGCTGCTTTGTGAAATGCAGCTAAAACACACCACTGCTACTCTGTGAGCTTCTGATGCATTCAAAGGCTAACCACTGTCCTGTTTTTCTCAGCAGAGCACAGAAAGCAGAATTTCCAGTGCCATCAGGCAATTGAACAAACAAAACAAGAAGCCTTCATGTGAACAATGAAGTTTGAATGTTTCCAGTTCTTATTGGTTAACAGGATTCTTACAGCACCTGGGTTTCCCAGATCCATTATGCACTAGCTTTACCTGCGTTTACTGGCTGCCCACTCCTTGAAGGTAAGGCCAGGCAATTCCATCCAGTCTCCAAAACTGATTGTTAGCATAGAGCCCTCCATGGACTATAGAGAAAAAAAAACCCAGATGTGTGACCAGATAAATTTCAAATGGATACATTTATGTAAAACACAGTGGAGTTCTCATTGTGGTCATTTAGAGCAGCAAGCAGACATAATACCAGCACATTACATGAAATGCTGATGAACTGGGGTTTATATTGCAGATAAATGATGTTGTTTTAAAAGAAAGTAGAGGGTGAAGAGAGATTGAGTGAAATGCAAAGTGAAAGAGTGGAATGGAATGGAATGGAATGGAATGGAATGGAATGGAATGGAATGGAATGCAAAGTGAAAGAATGGAATGCAAAGTGAAAGAATGGAATGGAATGGAATGCAAAGTGAAAGAATGGAATGCAAAGTGAAAGAATGGAATGGAATGGAATGGAATAGAATGGAATAGAATGGAATGGAATGGAATGGACCAGGTTGGAAGAGACCTTTGAGATCATCGTGTCCAACCCATCATCCAACACCATCTAAGCAAGTTATTTAAAGTATAAAACAAGAGGAAATGTGAAAACAGCAGGTGAACACATTAAGATTTAGGATTTTGTAGAAGATTTTTGTAACTTTTTTGGGGGGTATAAGTATTTTTTTGGCAGCTGGAAACAAGGGGGACAAGACAAAAAAAAAAGGCATAGAAAATGCTTTTCATGATAATGAATTAAACATATAAAAACCCACACAGAGCACCAATCACTGTCACAAATCCTCCAATCTTTCCAATGTATTTTGGCTTTACTAATAAAGCAGTTGAAAGTGCAGTTACCATTATTATATAAACCAGCCTTAGACAGTAAGTACTAAGTTACCTTAGAAGTGAGATAAAACTTGTACTCACATGCCAGGCCCCACCAGGTGGCCCTTTACCAAGCACTATATGGGGTATATAATTATGCTGCTCTAGCTTCCAGTGCAGAACTGGTGGGTAGTCATACCCAAAGTCAGCATCAGGATGAAGCAAGGTATCAAAAAGCACTGCAACTGGGTTTGATGAACGTCCTTCAAGGCCTTCAGACAGGTACTCCAGATCCTAAAGGATGAAAACAAAAAGTGCTATGTTCATGCAGCTGTTACTGTTTATTGCTATTCTGGTGCACAGAAATTGAATTTTTGGCAGAGAACACAATTAGTTCAAGCTGTATTTTGAGAGAAGTATTAAATGTAGAACACTTTTCAGGAATAATTGCCACAGTTCAGTTCTTCTGTAACTTTGAAACAGACATTTCTCTCATTTAAAAGGCATGTGTTAGTCAGAGTACACTGGAGCAGGCTGGTATTTGAAATCCATAGGAGAAAAAGAAATACAGGGACAAACATGTGGTAGTGTAAAGTGGCATTCCTCAAGGGTTTGTACCAGTGCTGCTCAATATCTTCATCAATGATATCAATAGCAAGACTGAGGCACCCTCACCTAGTTTGCACATGATATCAAGCTGAGTGGTGCAGCTAATAAGACTGAAGGATGCAGGGGGTGCCATCCAGAGGAAATGGAACAGGCTGGAAAGGTGGACTGAAGAGAATCTCATGAGGTTCAAGAAGGCAAAGTGCAAGGTCCTGCAACTAAGCTGGGGAACCCTTGGTATCAGTTTAGGCTGGGGGTTGACGAAACTGAGAGCAGCCCTGCAGAAAATGTCTTGAAGGCACTGGTGGATGAGAAGCTGGACATGAGGCAGCATTGAGCACTTGCAGCATCACATCCTGGGCTGCATCAAAAGAAGTGTGGCCAGCAGGTTAAGAGAGGTGATTCTGTCACTTTGCCATGGTACCAGGAGTACTGTGTCCAGCTCTGGAGCCCCCAGCACAAGAGAGACATGGACCTGCTGAAGTGGGTCCAGAGGAGGGGCACCAAGATGATCAGAAGGCTGGAACAGCTCTCCTGAGAAAAATTGGGGCTGTTCAAGCTCGAGAGTAGAAGGCTCTGGGGAGACCTTATAGCCATATTCCACTACCTGAAGGGGACCTACAGGATGGCTGGGGAAGGGCTGTTTAGAAGGGCTTGTGGTGATAGGAAGAGGGGCAGTGATTTGAAACTGGAGTAGGGTAGGTTTATGTTGGACATGAGGAAGAAGAAGTTCTTTACAATGAGAATGGTGAAACACTGGAACAGCCTGCCCAGGGATGTGGTTGAGGCTCTGTCTCTGGAGACGTTCAAGATCAGACTGAATGTGGCTCTGGGCAGCCTGATGTAGTTGGAGGTGTCCCTGCTGACAGCAAGGGGGGGGTTGGACAAGATGACCTCTGAGGGTCCCTTCCAACCCAATGCAATGTGTGAATATTTAGAGACCAGAGCAACTTAGTAACATTCCCATCCATAGGCAGTGGACTGCTTTTAATAGAGGTCTGTTAGTATTTATGGAAGCCTCCTTTTGATAAAAGAATAATTGGATTCTAAAAACATCAAGTGTTAAAAATCAAGTAGGAAAAACTCCTTTAACAGTTCTTAGGGAGTTCAACACTAACTATATCATATTTTGAAACAACGGAGGTACTATAAGTATTCCTTTGAACATACAATCAAAGCTAGGCTTATTTTACAGAGTAGTTAATGCTGAGAACAATTCCTAGAACCTGTAAACTGTTCCCATTTCAGCACCTATTAACCAGCTGTGTTCTAAAAATGTCACAACACAGAAGCAAGTACTTGAAAGTAGAATAGGGATTTGAAGGAAGAACTGGCCATAAGGCAAATTTGTGCTGATAAGACAGGCCAGTTTAGCTTCCTAGACTGGGAAAATACCATGGGGTCAGAGGAGGATGAAGTGTGTGAAGCATCTGTGGCCAAAAGCTTAGGCAACTTACTCTCCTGATGAGAAAAAAATAAACACAGGACTTAAGGTCGACATCACATACCACCAGCACAGCACTAAAACAAACCAAGCAAACCCCAAATCCAAACAACCCTCTTTCCCCACTACAAACACATATGGATGTTTGTATTTCAAATAAATTATTCACACAGTCAACACAGTCAGTGATATCACTGCGAGTGATCCAGCAGGGGTATTGTGAGGTGAACAGAAAACAAATGATGACATGGTAAGCAAACACACGAGGGGGGAGAGAAATAATGGGGGAAGATTTAACTAAGCAAATCAGACAGAAAAATTGTCTGTATATAGAATAGAATAGAATAAACCAGGTTGGAAGAGACCTTCAAGATCATCGCGTCCAACCTATCACCCAACACCACCTAATCAACTAACCCATGTAACCAAGCACCCTGTCAAGTCTCCTCCTGAACACCTCCAGTGACGGCGACTCCACCACCTCCCCGGGCAGTCCATTCCAATGGGCAATCACTCTCTCTGTGTAAAACCTCCTCCTGACCTCCAGCCTGAACTTCCCCTGGCGCAGCCTGAGACTGTGTCCTCTTGTTCTGGTGCTGGCTGCCTGGGAGAAGAGACCAACCTCTGCCTGTTTACAACCCCCCTTCAGGCAGTTGTAGAGAGCAATAAGGTCACCTCTGAGTCTTCTCCTCTCCAGGCTAAGCAGCCCCAGGTAACAAATACAGCACAAGAGCAATTGGGAGAGCAACACAAACAGTGAAGGATGCATGCTGTTCAGAAAAGAAAAATGGGCTGTTTGTAGAGGACCTGTGTCCCTAATGTTACTAAAAATGAAGTCTTAATGAGAACTGCTCTATTTAAGGAGTTTTTAACTTGAAGTATGTGTACTTGAAGTATGTTAGCAGCTTGTGTTCTTTGATGATAGCGCCCAAAGATCCCAGGACCTGAAAGCTAGAATTCCTGCATCAGCTCCTCACTGATGAAGTGGTGCTCTAGACACTTTTGGCAAGCGGTAAGAACACGACAAAGGGCAGGCTGTAAAAACAAAACACACCACAAACAAAAAAGCTCAAGAACTACAAAACCCACCAGAATGCCCCAGGACTGGATCTAATGGTCATGAGTTGATTTTCTTTAACAGAATAACAAAATAACTTCCTACTGCATCAGAAATGAGATTAGGTAAAGCACACTGGCTCTTCACAATGCAATCTGCAGAATGTCTTTGGATAAGCAGTTCTTAAAATACCTTGCTGTTCATCTGAATTGCCCTAAATATAAATTGTTACAAGTCACAGAAGGTAGGAAAAAGAGAGGCCCAAACATGAAGCTGGTTGCTGGAGGCCCACACAGTTACTCAGCTTTGCTGAGGTCTTATTCCTTGTAGGGCAAGAATATGAGTAATTTTCTTGTCCATGGCACTACTTATGTAGGTTGCAAAAGCATTTTAAACAGGATCATCAAAGAAAGCCCACTGTTTTATAATCCAGCTTAGTGTAGGAAAAGAGCTAGACAGGACAGCAACCAAAGCTTACTTGATCAACAATGGAAAGATGTCGAGCTGCTTCTAATTTCGTGTGTAGGATGGGGTTTGGGTGTATAGCTTCAGGAGACAAATAGGGCCTGTATCCAGAGAGCAGGTAAGAAAGACAAATTCCTGAAGGTCCATTTCCTATTAAAAAAAGAAGTTACTACTTTAGTAAACATGTCAATAATCTAAAGTTTGCCAGTCACTACATAAACAGCAACAAAAATCACACTAAAGCAGGATAACGCGATGGTGTTCCGATTCAAAGCAGCTTACAAGCTTCACGGTAAAATAAAGCCTACCACAGGAACTCCCTGCAAATAAACTGAGCAAAAATCTTTTTCAGATAACAAGGAACAGATGCATGACTGCTTACATCACAGGACAAAATGTGCATAAAGGAGTTTCATGATTTAGCATGGCAAATTCACTATTCTTGTGTGAAACTGGCCTGATGGGCAATATCTGCTCTGCCTGTCAATCACTGTGATCTCTGTCTATTATTGCCATCTTATGACTTTAGATTCCCAATTACACTGTGTTGTGTAAAACACATAACAGAAAGGCAAACAGAAAGGTCTGCCCATAACATAAAAAGACAGAAGCAGAAAGCTGAAGACTGCAACTCAGATCAGAAGTCACAGACACAGCAAAGTCAAAGACAGCTACAGTAAAATACAAGAAACTCATACAACCCCACATTCATTGTTCAGCAACACTACCAATTCAAACATCTTTCTATAGCCTTTCTGCAGCATTTTATAATTCACATAAGTGCACCATTGCCATTTTAATAGACTCACCTAATTTCAAAATGTTATTAAAGGGGGGAAATGGGAGGGATCAAAATGCTACCATAAGGTAATTACTTTTACTTGGCTAGTATTAAACAAAGAAGGTGATCAGCTTTACAACATGCACACACAAAAGTAATGTTCCTATTGCAAAGCCAGGTATCAAAAGCTAGGGAAAGCTGAAGTCAGAAATGCATGTGCTATGATACAGGAATTAAACATGTGACTATGAACTGTTCTTTCTGTAACTCCTCTTCCTCATCAACTGAATGAAAAGCACAGTGTTCTCCTAATGAGGCACCATTTAGTCATTTGTCTTTGTTTTCCATCTAGAGTGGCACACATGGTGTTTACCACACACTGCAATACTGGGCTAAAGCTACTCATGTGTTCACATTTTCACACAGCATTCATTGCAATGATGTTAGCTCTTATTTCCTACCATTTCAACTCTTCATCTCGAGAGTTCACCCATCCTTTCCTCTTTTCCATCACCTCTGCACACACTATTTCTATCACCTGTTAACAATCCCACTTCTCCAATGCCAGACTCTTCTCCCTTGTTCTCCCTTGTCACTAAATCCCCCGTCCCAAGTCTCTTCATAAAAGGGATCTCTTTTTCCTCTTCCACCAGGCTACAGCCCCCACTGTGGTCCCCAGTGGCAGCACAGATATCCCACACGTTATTGCAACAGACAGTTCACAGCCATGGGCTACAAGTAATTTATGTAGCCTCACTACAGATGAGTTCCTCAAAGACTGAGACTGCTAAGGTACAAGAGATCTTCAATAAGCATGTCTCCTCTGGAGGCCTAGGAAGCATATGAGACTGCACAATGGCTCCAACCAAATAATCCAGGGTTTTGCACCCAAATATAGAAGGAAAAATAAATGTCTGGGTACTGTATGGGCCAAAAAGGACTGGAAAAAGACTGTCTAGGAAAGCCAGGGATTTCCATCATTGGGACCTTCACAACAGGTTCTAATATTGGTGATCCTGACTCTACCATTACCCAAACCACTTTGGTTCCTATTTTGTGTGCTATATCCAAGGATGCTGATCTGAAGATTATTCCTACTGGATAAGACTACAAGGAACCAAATGGATAACAAAAGTTGCTACAACAAAGGCTGGAAAGGGACAAGGAAATTACTGAGGATGGGATTAAGTCGAGGTGAATTACCATCACTGAGCTCCACTAGTCACTCCCCTGGGACCACCCAGAGACCATCCAAAGCCTGTTCCTGTTCTTTGAGCAGACTGAGTCCAAGAGGAAGAAATTCCCTTGTGGATATGCACTGAAGGTCTGCAATTAGACTTGCTATGACTTTCTCAGATAAACTTTGATGGGGGGGGGAATGGATCTCCCTAGGCACAGCGCCTCCAAGAACGACTCTGATCACAACTGGGAGATATTACTTTATACAGAGTTTAGATATATGATCAATATACCCCAAACCACTACGGCCCTGTTCATTTAAGGGCCAACCAACTGTCTGAATAGCAGCAGAAGTAAACTACAGTAAACTACAGTACTATCAGCTTTGCCTTACATGTTGAAATTTAAGTAGATAATCAACTTGAAATTTAACAGTTGTGTTTGGATGAAAATTTAAAACCTTGTCTTCACACAGTAATGAAGAAAAACAGTGCACAGGGTGAAAATGTTTATTAGCACAGGACATCCTTTGGACTTAGAGCTCCAGCATCAACTTCTTCAATCCCAACTCATTCAAATGGAACATATCTAACTTCTTCCAGTTTCCTAAAGACAGTAGCTTAGTACTGCATGCAGAACAGCAACAGAATATGCAACACAAGCTTAGAATTAAGTCTTAAATTGGGCATCATACCATGACAATGGGGATGAAATTAAAGAAAGGAATTGAAGTTATTGTTCCACCAGTCAGTGAACTCCTTACACATGTATCATCTTTTTTCTTTCTCACTAATAAAACAGTGCAATGAGAAGATAATGGCACTAGGAAGCTAAAAGTATGTTTGACTCCAGCTATATAGGAATCTAACAGAGAGGATTAAGCAGTGAGCATGGTTCTGTATGTGGGGAGGATGACAACTATTTTTGTATTCTTCAACATTATTAAATCATTTTGGATCCCTTCTAAGGCTATTCAGATAGCCAATGAGTTAGTGGTAACAGACTGCCAGTGGAGATCAGCTTCTAAAATATCTCCAGTGTACCTGTGGAAAAACATTTGGAGAACATATTTGTTTTTCAAGGAGAGGAGGAGAGGTAGCCGAGGCAGCTGTGTTTGGTGTCAGCACACAGAAAGGCCCTCTAGACAAAGTATCAAGCACAGGTATTTGCATAAAGCCTATCTGCAAAACTAAACAGCGAAGACTGAGTCACCAACCATATGGCAAACCTCTACTGAGGTTGACAAAGAGCCAGAAAACTGTTGCTTTTCAGCTGTGATGCAGAACTCAGAGTGATTCCTGTCTGTCACATCCACTTAAGTCTATTACATGAGCCCTATTTTAAGCTAGCATGGAGAGAGCTTTGAGCACAGGTACTGTACAAACATCAGTCTTTTGCAGTTGTGGAGCTTTACTCTGAGCACACTACGGCGAAACATCATTCTCTGCCGGCTCTGCTTGTTTGCAGGTACAGTTAAAGCTGTTCATTTGCTGTAGTTCCAACAGCTTTGGACTAGATTATTGAAAACCTCCTTTACTCCAGATCTTTTCTTTATCCCCTTGTCAAGTCATGGTGATAAGGAGCTGGTGACCAGCTGTTGCTGAAAAACCTTGGCCCAATACAAATCATCCTGGCACTCTCAATTAAGCTGTGCACCTAAGGAGCCTGCTCCTTTGGCTATCCTATCATTCAGCAAGATTCTACAATAACAAGCCTTCACCTATTTAATCAAGACTATAGTTTTTTGTTTTGTTTTGTTTTTTAAGCTGGTGGAACTGACTTGGGTTCATTTTGGAAAAGATTCAAGGGGTTGGTGATGGATTCATCAACAGAAAAGGCAATTAATGACAGAGGTAAGCATCTCATTAACATACATACACATATCACATTATCCTTTTCACGGTCTCATGTGACCCCCACTAATTTCTGCTGGTGCACCATCAACAACTCCATGCCGCTGGAAGCACACATACTACATTAATCAAACCCTATGTGATCAACACTAGCATCAAAACAATCCTCCTGGTAAGACTCATGTGTCTGCTGCCAAATAATATTGCCCCTTTTGTCAAAGCATGATTTAAATTCAAATATACTCCCATAGCAAGTCCCTTAACATGGTTTTATAGCACTGTTGTTAATCATAACACCCCTATTACCCTAATAAACATCTTCACTGTCAGCTTGCTAAACATTAGTTATTATTTCATGATAAATGACTTCACACAGGCCTACAAAGGCAATGGGAGTGACAGAGAACTTGAAAAGAATAAAGGGAAACTCACCTATTATTACTACAGGCAGAGTAAGAAGGGAGTCCCCAGGCATCACAGTTTCTTCAATTAAAGGCATTCTTTTAATCTTCCTCCCAAGGCTGTCACCGAAATACTGGACGAAAGAAGTCAAAAGCTGTCCTTCAGTTTCAGGGCTTCTGTAGCTTCTAATCAGCAGGACAGATGGAAGAAAACTAACATGGAACTGTGGAACTGTTTGCATAACAGTTCAACGGTTTTCAGAATGGTTTTCAAGCATAAAGTTGCTTTTCATACTTTACTTCAAAAGCTATGAAACTGGCAAACCCGAGGCCCAAACAGGTATGCTTCATCCAGTCTACAAAACTTCACCCTTCAGCACAGCTTTTCTAATGGAACAAATTCTCTTTTTCAAGGTCTGTTTTCTCTTAGAAAGCCAACAGAAGGATAACAAAAAAGGCACAGATGGCTCTGCAGAGATGCAGATTTCCAATTTCAGTTTATACACAGCCAAACTATAACAAGCAAGCATTATTTTGATCCCCCACACAGCAGAACTCATTCCTGGCTATCCTTATCAAAGAGCAGAGACAGACCCTCACCTAAGCCAGCTAATATCTTGAAGGCCAGGCAGAGACTGAAGCAGCAGCTAAGGAACAACAGCAGCCATCCACAGCCCTTCTTACCTGATGAGCAGCAAGGCTACTTCACCTCAACACATTTCTGCTGGAGTAGAATTAAGGCTGGTTAAAGCTGGCGGTGGTGTCAAGATGGAGAAGAGTGTGATCCCTCTAAGCCCTAAGCATGGCCCGTTTTACTGGTGGTAAACTTTGACCACCAGTAAGCAACTGCCATGTAGTTGGGTCAGGTGCCATGCAGCAGACTGCTTTCACCCCGGTCATGTTTCTAGATTTCCTTCTCTGCAGCATCTGCTCAGGTTCCTCTCACAATTATCCATCATCTAAATTGTGTTTCTGGACTACAAAGACCTGTTTTATATTGTTTGTCGTTTAATTATTGAGGAGACCTTTCTCAAGTCCTTCCAGGTCATTGAAGAGGCAGACATCCTCAGTTCAGCTAGAAACCTGGGGCAGATTAGCCTGTTATTGGCAGGTATTTTGTGAAGGCTTCAAAATAAAAACTTTCTGACTTTTAAACTAAAAATACCCCCACCAACTGATAGGAACATTTTTCTCTTTACAAGATGTAATTACCTTAATAATTAAAAGAAGTCTCACTCATTTCCTAAGAATCTGCATATCTCAAAGCTCTTCCAGTACTTCAGGAATTATTTTCTACAGAGGACCGAAAGCACAAGGCGCTGATCCAACTCCCATGGCCTTCAAGAAGCCACAAACACTACGTGCCGCCTCAACTCCCACAAGACTGAAGGTTCTGCTACATGTTCCAAAAGCCTTTCCTCAACGGGGAAGTCTGAAGTAACCTGGAGACTGAGCTGTACGGTAGTAACAGCACTAGCACACACTAACACATCTCTCTGATAGTCTCTTCCTCGTTAAAATTGGTGAGGAGCCACCCTAAGGGCTGTATTTATTTCAGAAAGCAAGTACTTGGTGTCTGTATTCCCTGCACTCCAACAAAACAGGTTTGCCAATTAGGTGCTTGCTGTTTGATTACAGCTGCACATTAGCTCGTCCTGATCTTGGAAACGCACAACGTGCAACCAGCATGAGATGAAGACGAGCAGAAGGCAAGAGAGAGGGCAACTAATTATCATACTGCTTTTTTTAGATAGGCACACAGATTATATTATTTCCCAGCCTTTGCTCAAAGTTAACTAAGGCAATACCACCCTGTGCTTTGCAGAACAGGTTTAAAGAGCATCTGCAAGCTTCAGTGTGGTTTTATTGTACTTGCTGCGCCAGATGGAAGATAAAAACCAAAAGAAACATTCGAAAACCTCTTTTATGGGCTTACACACACAGCGCTGTAGGCGACAGAAGAATCTGTGACAATAAAAATGTTGTTTCTGTGCAGCTTAGATAGTGTATCACAAACTACCCAACTGGTTTAGCACAGAGTGTAACTTTGCACAGAGACATGGGCATACAGCACGTAGCTGTTCAAAGCATACAAAGGACTGTGGTCCAGGAGCACGTTTCTCCTTTGCAAGAACATCATACCACAACCCATCAAGATCTTAAGTTAGAGGCCACCATCTTCCTCACCTCTGAACACTGCTTGAACGCCACCAAATACCAGAAGATTTTATCTTGATAAGAACTCATGGTAGGCAGCTTTGCAGTGGTGGAAACTGAGTGAAAATATCAATGGTTGTAGTCCTACAGAGATTCAAGTGGGCACAAAGATGAGTCAGTCCCCAAGCTAGTGCCTAGTTTATCCTGTGCTGGTCATACCAAATAACCTCCAGAATGACATTCTGTCGAGCACCTACATTCTAACCAGGTTCACCAGTTCGTTGTGGGCATTTTTTTTTCACTTGCCTTTTAGTGTTTTCTCGTTAATTTTATTTGCATTTGATGTCCAAAATCCCATTAAGAGAAAAACCACAGCATGTTACAGAAAGGATTTTCTCTGATAATGAAAATATTAATTCTTTCACAACCACTATCATAATGCGCTGGAAATTATTTTAATAAGAGGTGCCCTTTGCAGGTAGCAGATTTGTAAAATCCGAAAATTCCCTGCATACTTTTAGCAAGCAAAAAAAAAAATAACGATTAAGTAAACTGACGGCAGTGGGCGGTTAGCGGAAAACTCGTTATATAAAAGCAATTTAAATTTGGTCTCCGGCTGCCACTTTGGGACGCAAATTTCACACTGTCAGGTTGTGTGTCGGGGAGGGGAGCGGCGGTTTAAGTAACCCGGAGCAGTGACGCCCAACGAGGACCGGGATGCCCGGCGGTGCGGCGCTACGAACCCTGAAGCGAAACCGAGCATCAGCTTCCTCCAGCGCGGGCTGCGTCTCAGCGCTGCCCAAGGTCACGACGCGCTTCCCGGGGCACCACCTCCCGTGCCCCTGCCAGCCGGCGCAGCGCAGGGGGACTGCGGTGCTGGGCAGCGTCGCGGCCGCTCTCCACCACGCAGCAGCCCCGCCGAGGCCGCAGCTCCCCGCCTGCCGGTGGCCCCGTTCTCCCCGGCACCGCCCCCCTCCCCCGATCTCCTCACCCCGCTGCTCCGGCGGCTCTGTTCCAGCGCCGGGGAGGGGGCGGCGGGTAGTCGCCCTGACCCACTAGCCGCTTTCCCCCCATTGCCTCACCTGAAGTGACCGGCCAAGGAGCAACGGCAGCACCACACGGGCATGGGGAGCGCCGGTAGGGCCCAGCGATGAGGCTGCGGGGGAACGCCGCGCACCCGCTACCGCTCCTCCTTCTCCTGTCGTCGTCGCCGCCGCCACACTGGGGCCCGCGCGGCGCCGTCCCTCCTCCCCGCTCACATGCGGCTGCGGGTCACACGCGGGAGGAGGAGCTGCCGCCAGCACCGGCACGGAGGGCGGAGGGAACGGGCGGGGTGAGCAGCGCAGGACGTCGCTTCCTCCTCCCAGCTCCGCCGCGTCTCCGTGAGCCGAGGCTGAGAGCGGCGAAGGAGGATGCTGGATGCGCCGCCTCTGCCAGGGAAGGCGGGGAGGGGAGCCCCGGCCTGGCGCCAGCGTGGAGGATGGACGAGCGGGAAGGCGGTGCACGGAACGGGAGACACCTCTTGGGCCGCCTGCGCCCCCGCACAGAACTACCCCAGAAGAGGACGGAGCCGCTCCTGGCAGCGTCCCCTCAGCCACCCGCCGCCCCGGGGTCTCCCCGCACACCTGCGGCTTTGGCTCGGCCAGCAGAGCGGAGCACGGGGGGTATCCCGGTTTCCGGGGAAAATTACAGCGCGCTGGGGGGCCGGCGGCGGTGCAGCTATCGCCCATCCTTCCTCCCGGCCCGGAGCCGCCAGTTCTGCCCTGGCAGCTTTCACGGGTGAAACTGACAGAAACCAAAGCAGATTTAAAAGTCCCGAGGCGCTGTTTGACTAAGAGCCACCTATTTGGGGACAATGCACGTAACTGTTCTGTTAGCTGCTTTAAGTCGTCTTAGAAGTGCTTATTTGAGAGAAAGAATTTCTTAACCTAGTTATACCCAAGTCACAGAGTGTCTGAGGTTGCCAGGACCTCCGGAGATATCTGGTCCAAGCCTAGAACAGACTGCCCAGGAACATGGCTAGTTGGGTTTTCAGTATCTCCAAGGATGGAGACTTGATCACCTCCCTGAGCATCCTGCTCCAGTGCTTAACCACCTTTCCCAATGAAAACATTTCCTTGCACTCATGTGGAATTCCCTCTATTTGAGTTTGTGCCCATTATCTCTCATCTTGTCCCAGGGAACCACTAAGAGAAGTCTGGCTCTCTCCATTCCATTGTGTTTGTGAACAATAAAGATGCACAATTTCTGCATCAAAGAATTAAACCAAGAATTTAGAACAAGAGGAAATGGCTTCAAGTTGCACCAAGGGGAGTATAGGCCAGTTAATGATTGGACTTGATGATCTTAAAGGTCTTTTCCAGTCTAGCCAAGAATTATCTTAATACTATAGTAGGATTGACAGGAGGAACTTTTATTTGCCTGAATATCTCAAAAGGGGCCTGCAGATGATAGAAGAATTCTGCCAATGAAAGGTCAAAACTCCCAGCCAGATGAAAACTGCATTGCAGTGATATCATTAGCACATGGAAGGAGCTGGCATTTCTTAGCAGTGCACTGAACTGCTTCAACGGATGAATAAAATCAGACTGGAGAAAACCTGAAAGCTGATGATACAAGAAATGTGTAGAGGCGTAAGGTCCACTTCAGACTGTCAAATTACCCACAGTCAAACTCTGTCCTAATTGCCACAGAAAGCTAGATACTCTTTGTCATCTTTGAGCATTTCAAGGTTAATGGGAACTTGTCTACATTTAGCCCATACCTAGGGCTAAAGTCTATCACTTATGACACCTCCTCCACCCCCAGCAGAGATGGCACATCAGGAAAAGACGACCCACAGAGTGAAATGAAAAACAGATTGAATGAAATAGACAAACTTATCCCAATATAATTATAAAGTATATAAAGTTATACTCAGCCCAGCAAAAGTGCAGCAATCACAACATACAGGAGTGCAATCCTCAAGAGCAGCAGAGGGATAAGGAACAGGATGAAAAGGAGCCCTTCCAAGAAGCTTCCCTTAGCAAGCTTCCCCCTTTATATGGAGTGTGATGGTCGTGGTCTGGGAAGGGGCTAGGTGCTAGAAAAGAGGATATAAAGGAGCAGTCAGATTACAGGTCTTAAAAGTCCTGTGAGAAGTGAAAGGCCAGAAGTTACAGACTGGAGGAACTGGAGAATTTGGTGGTTCCAACAAATGTGTGGAAGTCACCAGGTTGCAAGGCATGAAACAAGCTTTATGACATACTCCTCAGTAAGGCAAAAGGCATCTACTCAAAATTTCTATAGATGTGTTTGCAGTGTGTGTGGAAAGGTCCATGTGAGGACATACATTGTGGTTTATACTAGACCTGTTGTGTAAACTTAATCCCTGAGGCAACTGTTTGAGCAGTAGAAGAAGTAAAACTTTTGGACACTTTGGATTAACTTTGGATTTGTGACCTGGCCTGGTGTTAGTGTGCCAAATTATCCATGGTAAAGTAATATGACCAAAGGTAATTGTCCAGGGATGTGAAGACTGTTACACTGTGTCTTTGACAGCGGAGACGTTTAATCAGCTATAGCCATTAATGACATGAAGCTTTATTTAGAGGATTTTCCCCATGAGCTAAATTGCTGTAGATAAAATATGCAAGTAGTATGTTTGAAAGTGTAGTTAGTCTGGAAGTTGTGTTTCCTTTTAGTCTTCTGCAGTTCTCTAGTGTGACCTTTGAAGGAGCCGTTAGCACTCTCTGCCTCTATAAACAAACAAACAAGCATTTATGAAAAGTACACTTGGAAAACACATGAAAATTGTTTTAAGCTGATGCATGAAAAGAAGCTGTCAGTTTGTTGCATGATGTTGTGTCTCTGTTTTGTTTATTTATTTGGCCAGGACTGGCTATATGTTCTAAACCTAAAAGATAATAAATCATCAGTTCATAATAATCTACCTTGGGACTTACAAATGCCACCTTTGTTTGTCCTCTCTGGTTTTTTCCTGCAAGTTATTTTTACCCAGGTACATTTCAGTTATGTTTTTGAGAGTTCTAATGTAAAACTAGGCCTAGTTGACTAGAAGGAATTAATAGAAAATATTCAATATATGGATAATCCTCCCCCTCTACTCAGCCCTGGTGAGACCCCACCTGGAGTACTGTGTCCAGTTCTGGAGCCCCTATTACAAGAGGGATGTGGAGGTGCTGGAAGGTGTCCAAGAGAAGGGCCACAAGGATGATCAGAGGGCTGGAGCACCTCTCCTATGAGGACAGACTGAAGGAGTTGGGGCTGTTCAGTCTGGAGAAGAGAAGGCTCCGAGGTGACCTTACTGTGGCCTTCCAGTATCTGAAGGGGGCTACAGGAAGGCTGGGGAAGGACTTCTCAGGATCTCAGGTAGTGATAGGACTAGGGGGAATGGAATGAAGCTGGAGGTGGGGAGATTCAGGCTAGATGTGAGGAGGAGGTTCTTCACCATGAGAGTGGTGAAACCCTGGAATGGGTTGTCCAGGGAGGTGGTTGAGGCCCTGTCCCTGGGGGTGTTTAAGAGCAGGCTGGATGAGGCTCTGTCCAGCCTGATCTAGTGTGGGGTGTCCCTGCCCATGGCATGGGGGTTGGAACTAGATGACCCTTGTGGTCCCTTCCAACCCTGAATGATACTATGATACTATGATACTATGAATTCCACTGCTAGGAGCACACTGTTTCTGGTAGACAATCAGACATCTCAGGATCCTTCCTAGCTCTAGCTGTAACTCTAGTCACCTTTGGTAATAAGCACAAGGCACTGTTTGCAAGAAGAGAAATCAGAGCCATGCCAGAGCTTACACAGGCAGATGAACATCTGCCCTTCCAATTCCAGGTTATTTTGGTATTATGTTAAGGAGAAATAACAATGAAAAAACATTCTGTATGGGGACATGAATTATTCAACAACATTCTGTATCTGATCTGAAATACAAAATGCTGCAGTGCAGGAGCAGATGAAAAAAAAACTACTGGGCAGAGCAAAAGTGGTTGTGGATTCCTGTCGTTTCAAACTTAGGGCAGTGATTTGCTGTTAATCAGTTTGCTATCAGGCAATCTTTACGACGTGTTTATAGGATGAGTAAGACTGGAACCGTGCTGCTGTGCTTCTAGGCCACAGAAGTGTGGTGAAGCAGGGCCTCCTATGGTATCATCCCACTGATGCATTTGCAGTAGGGTTCTTCAAATAGGTACTGCAGAGAACACATACTTGCTCCTTGCTTCATAGTTACTCTTCATCACTGTATTTCTGCAGAGTGTATTTTACTTTGAAATTACTGTTTTGTAAGAACTAGATAAATATTTAACAGACTTGACCCTCAGTGTTGTAAGCCGCCCTCACTGAACCAAGCCAAGTGCCGTGCTGGGGTAATGCCATTATGCTGATCTGCAGAGGCACCAGGGTGGATGGAGCTCACTACCTGACCTGAGCAAAATGTACATGTCCTTCCAGCCTGTGGCGAAATCCCTGTAGGGATATCTTCCCAGGGATATCTTCCACATTCTCATTCTGTAACCGCAGTATCACAGTATCACAGTATCACTTAGGTTGGAAAGGACCTCGAGGATCATCGAGTCCAACCTATCAACACAGACCCCATGCCTAGACCATGGCACCAAGTGCCACGCCCAATCTCCCCTTGAACGCCTCCAGGGTCGATGACTCAACCACCTCCCTGGGCAGCCCGTTCCAATGATGAATGACTCGCTCAGTGAAGAACTTCCTCCTCACCTCGAGTCTAAACCTCCCCTGGCGCAGCTTGAGACCGTGTCCCCTTGTTCTGGTGCTGGTTGCCTGGGAGAAGAGGCCAACCCCTTCCTGGCTACAAGCACCTTTCAGGTAGTTGTAGAGGGCAATGAGGTCACCCCTGAGCCTCCTCTTCTCCAGGCTAAACAATCCCAGCTCCCTCAGCCTCTCCTCATAGGGCTTGTGCTCAAGGCCTCTCACCAGCCTTGTTGCCCTTCTCTGGACACGTTCAAGTGTTTCGATGTCCTTCTTAAACTGAGGGGCCCAGAACTAGGCACAACCAATCCCATCTAATATTACTGATAATGTTAACAACTAAACATGCTACGTTATATCATATCTAACTATCCAGATGCATGTTGGGGTTTGGAGAAGCAATTCAGCAGTATTTAATTAGGAAAGGCTTCCTGCTCCTTTAGAGTTTTTCCTATGCAAGGACACGTGTTTTTATTTATAGATAAGTACTTTTCAAAAGAGTAGAACTTTCCCCTCCCCACTGCTGCTAGATTTTTTCTCTGTGCTCATTATTTTATCAAAGTCCAGCTCCTGGAGCATGATCCTCTACTTTCAAAAATCTGGGAATGTGTCTCAGTCATACTTTGGACCTGGCAAAAAGTTTGGCAAAAATAAGTCCTTAAATATGAAATAATTCTGGCTCCACAGATTTTGTACATCTGATCCATAATTTCTTAAATACTTGGGGCTGGCTTTAATTGTGTTGCTTCTATTTATTTTACCTCTAATGCTGAGCATGCAAACACCATTCTTGTATAAATGTAAGAACATTCAGCTTGCTCCTGACAGTGTCCAGGCTTCATGCTGCCTTCTCAGAGGCAGTGTAGAGCACTGAGTCTTGTCCTAAGGAGGTGTTGGAGAAAGAGTGACATAATTCCCACACTGTCAAACTTTTGCACTTGAATTCATCATGAATTTCATGTTTCTCAGTTCTTGTGTAATGAAACACTGATTGTTTGCAGTCACTCCTGAACCTGCCTGATGTGACAGTCAAGTTGTGTGTCTTAGGGGACAGGGGCAGGTCCACGGGGAAGCTTTGTGTTCTTGCATGGATGTTTCAAAAGGGCAAAGAGAGGATTGTGTGTGAAGCAAACTGATCAAGGCTGGTATAGATGAAGAAGGTACATGGGATTTGAGGAACAATGTAAAGAGTGATAACAATAGTTTTCAAAATGAGAACAAAATCCCAGGGCTTGAGCCAGCTGAAATTCTTCAGTTACAGTAGGTTGCAGTGATTTGTGCTCCAGCCAGATTTTTCCCTCCCCTGTGGCTTCTGCATTCCTCCCTCCTTTAATCTATTCAAAATCCAGCTGTCATAAGCATCCTATTGCTTTTGCTGCTTCACACATTTCTTTGAGTCACGTTTTTGTTGTATTGTCCAAGGGGGAGGAAAGAGGAGAAGAGAAAACATCAAAACAAAGGTGTCAAGTGCTGAAAGATGAAGCATTCAGGAATAGCTCTTAAAGATGTTTAGTTAGAAAAGGAAACAAAAAGCTTTCATTCACAGAATGTAATTATTTGTAGAGTCTTGGAATCACAGGTGTTTCCCCCACCCTGCTTTTTTTTTTCTATGTCACAGCTATTTGTAGCATTTTAGTTATGATTACATTCTTAGGAGAGCAATGCCTGCTTGAGTGTTTGGGTGGGTACTGCTGTTCTCCAGCCTTGGTTTTGATGAGGCTTTTCAACTTGAGCTGTAAACCATTTTCAGCAACTGAGAATGGGGGAAAAACAACAAACCAACAAACCAAAACTAGGTGATCAGAAAAGTGTGGTGAAAAGTACATAGCAGTCAATCTCACTTCTGTATAGCTGAGGCCCTCAGTGGGTTTTTGATTGTTGTTGTAAGATGATCAAAATGTTAGTCTGTTTTCATACTGATACTCTCATTTCTTAGAGCTGACTGATAATAATTTAAAGTGACAAATGTAGGGTTGTTGTTTGGGTTTTTTCCTCTGTTGCCATTGACTTGCAGGTTTGCCACCGAATGGGAGATGCAATTGCTAAAAATTAAGGGAAGTCACTTTTCACAGTAGAATAGAATAGAATAGAATAGAATAGAATAGAATAGAATAGAATAGAATAGGCCAGGTTGGAAGAGACCTTCAAGATCATTGCGTCCAACCTATCACCCAACACCACCTAATCAACTAACCCATGTAACCAAGCACCCTGTCAAGTCTCCTCCTGAACACCTCCAGTGACGGCGACTCCACCACCTCCCCGGGCAGTCCATTCCAATGGGCAATCACTCTCTCTGTGTAAAACTTCCTCCTGACCTCCAGCCTGAACTTCCCCTGGCGCAGCCTGAGACTATGTCCTCTTGTTCTGGTGCTGGCTGCCTGGGAGAAGAGACCAACCTCTGCCTGTTTACAACCCCCCTTCAGGTAGTTGTAGAGAGCAATAAGGTCACCCCTGAGTCTCCTCCTCTCCAGGCTAAGCAGCCTCAGCTCCCTCAGTCTCTCCTCATAGGGCTTGTGTTCCAAGCCCCTCACCAACTTCGTTGCCCTTCTCTGGACTCGTTCCAGCAAGTCAACCTCCTTCCTAAACTGAGGGGCCCAGAACTGGACACAGTACTCGAGGTGTGGCCTAACCAGTGCAGTGTACAGGGACAGAATGACCTCCCTGCTCCTGCTGGCCACACTGTTCTTAATGCAGGCCAGGATGCCATTGGCCCTCCTGGCCGCCTGGGCACACTGCAGGCTCATGTTCATCCTACCATCAACCAGCACCCCCAGGTCCCTCTCTGCCACCCACATCCTTATTTCAAACCTTCTGCCTTTCCTTCTGTTAGGTGGCAAAGGGAACCAAAAGAAGAGCCATACAAAAGGGTTTGTCCCTTTAAATGTTAACATTTCTAAATGTTAAGAGCGGTGTACCCACTGACAGTTTGGTCCTGGCTGCACCTCCATATCAGCACCACTTTGGCCACACTTTGCAGTTGTATATGGATGCACTTTGTTATTTTAAATCACACTGTATTAATTGTCATGTCTGTTAACTGCTTCACGTTAGTAAAATGGATAAGGCTGCAAGGACAGACTGAGGAAGTTTGGGCTATTCAGTCTGGAGAAGAGAAGGCTCCAAGGAGATCTTGTCGTGGCCTTCCAGTATCTTAAGGGGGCCTACAAGAAAGCTGGGGAGGGACTTTTTAGGGTGTCAGGGAGTGATAGGACTAGGGGGAATGGAAAAAAAATAGAAATGAGTAGATTTGAGTTGTATGCTAGAAAGAAATTCTTCACCATGAGGGTGGTGAGACGCTGGAACAGATTGCCCAGGGAGGTGGTGGAAGCCTCATCCCTGGAGGTTTTTACGGCCAGGCTGCATGTGGCTCTGAGCAACCTGATCTAGTGTGAGGTGTCTCTGCCCAAGACAAGGGGTTTGGAGCTAGATGATCCTTGAGGTCCCTTCCAACCCCAACAATTCTATGATCTTGGAATTTAAATAGTGAAATAAGAGGCGTGAGCAGTATGTAAGGGATTAAGTGGGTGGAAAGCAGAGACTGCAGGCTACAGGAGAAGGAACCAAAAGGGAATTCACATTGTCCATGTGCATGTGTGTGTGTGCTACAACTACACATAGGTGTCTTGAAAAAAAAAATGACATAATCCAGTGTGAAAGGAAACCAGCCAATTAACAAGTATTGCAGAAAGATTTAGAAACAACAATAGGATTTTCTGTTCTGTACCAAATATATGCTCAAGCCTCTCATAAGCCTGCCTAATCATAACTTTCCTCACTCTTTTGTAACTCAGTCCTTTGTTTTGTGTCCTGTCTTGTTTTTCAGACCACAGGAATGGTCTGTAGCTTGCATGTGTTGGAGGATAGAATGGGATTTGACTTGGGTGGTGACTTGGCAAAATGTTTGGAAGCATTTGCCAGTAATAACTGTACTCATAGCTTGTTTGTTTTGCTGAAGCATGTAGTGCACTAGATGGGCATTTTTAAGGACCTATTTGAGAAAACATGTTTCTAGAGGCACATAAATAGATAAGTACTTACTATATCTGAGAATGGATGGATTATTCCACAATCCACTGAGGTAGCTTTTCTTTCCTTTTTTTTTCTCTTTTTCTTTAATCTCTCTGTTCTGTGTCCGTGGGCTAAAGGATTATTTGTCTGGATGCATGATTATTCCTTTCTCATTGCTGTAAATACAAGGGCAGTTTGCATAAGATGTGCTGTATTGAGTAGATTCCAATGCAGTTGTTCCTCTTTACCTCACCTTAGAGGAAATACAAAATGTATTGCAACTTCAAGCATGCATTTTGAGAGTTAGTGCAGACCTCTTGGTATGAGGCACTAAGGGCCACAGTTTTGCCCCTTAGGAGCTATAGTCTAAAGCAAAAATTGGATTCAAATATTTTCAAGTTGCCTCCTTATGTTTACAGAGTAAAATTACAGTTTCTAAAAGAGGAGTCCTACTCATTAATTTAGGTAGAATCCTTTAGAATCCTTGAACACAGGTTGGAAGGGACCTCAAGGATCATCTGGTCCAGCCTTTCTTGGGATAAGCACAGTCATAATTTCTCCCCAAACCTCTCTATTCCCATCTGTAAGGATGTTGCTTCCTACTGAAGGGGTTGGGAAAAGCCAATGAAGGATGAAACCAAAGGGCTGTCCACCTCTAGTCTCTCAGTGAGGCACTGAAGGAGAGTATGGCTGCCTTCACCTCTGGCCTCCTGCTCAGGCGTGCAGCCAAAAAAGCATGAGATGGGGATGGAGCAATTGGTGCACGTGAGTGGGGGGAAAAGTACCCATAGCCCAAAACTCAGGAGGAGACTTGATGGGGTACTTGATGCCATGGGTTAGCTGTTTGGGTGGGTTGGATTGGTTGATGGGTTGGACGCGATGATCTTGAAGGTCTCTTCCAACCTGGTTTGGTTTATTCTAAATAAATAAAGGTTTATTCTTAGAAAAAAGTATATCTGATGTGTTTTGATATAGATATGTTTGTTTGTTTAATTTGCATTAAAGCCTTCATATGCCAAAGTAGCATTACATAGCCTGTTAAGCCCCAGCCAATTACCTGCCCAAGGGCTGTTATCATATGTTCTTTACCAAATGACGTTTAGTATCAAAGGTGAGGAGTGGCAAATGCAGCTAAACTGGAGCATCCAGAAGACAAAGGAAAACCAGGATAAGAGGAAATATTTGCTAAGCTCACATTGTGAAACAGGAGACCAGTCACAACACAGGCAATCCGAAATAGCTTTGGTAAGTTCCAAAAAGAAAGTCTGGGGAAAGCTGCTTTACAGAAATTTTAAGGTCAGTATTAAATAAGGACATTTGTTCCTTGAAGAGCATTTCAGCCCATCAAAATTAGCAGTTTTGCCACTATTTTTTTTTCTTCTTTCCCTAGCAGGCTGTAAAGCAAACTTAAACATTTGGCTACCTCCTACTCGTATTTTGTGAGTGAAAGCTGTGATATCAACGGTGTAGTTGTTATGGCCTTAGGGAGTCTTCAACTGTGGAAGTGCAAACAACTTTGGAAGGAGTGAAGGAGAGATAAGAGACCCCACCTTGAATGGGCTGATTGTGCATTAATCTACATGAGTGATGGTGAAATTGCTTAAGTAAATCAAAACAATTGAAATGAACCATGAAGTGCTACCCATACCCAACAGGAAGACTTAGTTCACCTTAGCAGCTGTGTCTGAAGGACAATGAGGCTGGTGAGAGGTCTTGAGCACAAGCCTTATGAGGAGGGGCTGAGGGAGCTGGGGTTGCTTATCTTGGAGAAGAGGAGGCTCAAGAGAGACCTTTTTGCTCTCTACAACTACCTGAAGGGAGGTTGTAGGCAGGTGGGCGTTGGTCTCTTCTCCCAGGCAACCAGCACCTGAACAAGAGGACACAGTCTCAAGCTGCACCAGGGAAAGTTTAGGCTTGAGATGAGGAGAAAGTTCTTCACAGAAAGAGTAATTGGCCAGAGGAATGTGCTGCCCAGGGAGGTGGTGGAGTACTGTCCCTGGAGGTGTTTAAAAAAAGGATTGGATGTGGCACTTGAAGCCATGGTTTAGTTGTCATGAGGTGTTAGGTATTAGGTAATAGGTTGGACTCGATGATCTCCGAGGTCTTCTCCAACCTTACTGATTCTATGAAGGAAAACAATAGCAATTAATTTGATGAGGAAGGTAGAGAAATAAATTCTAATGTATATTTAATAATAATGCTTTAAAAATGCTTATAACAAATAGTCTGTATTTTCCTAGTGCTTACAGGATGATCATGGCAGGGGGAGAGTTGGAACTAGATGATCTTTAGGGTGCCTTCAAAACCCAAACCATTGCATGATCATCGCTCTGTCCTCTGTTCTGTCACTCAAGTACAGAATTTTTATAGACTCTGAGGGCAAGGTCCTGTTTTCATTGCTATTACAGCATCTAATACTATTACAGGTCTTTCTGGATTGTAATCAGGGGGAACACTACAATACAAAGACCTGTTTTTCATTATATTTTCAATGAATAAGGAGCATTCAGTACCAGATAAAAGCAGATGCTATTGTATCCCCCAGACTGTATTTATCTCAGTAGTCAAATATAGTTTGCTGGTGACCAGATGTACTGATTTACACCTTCAAGGAGTATTGTGGGATGAAGTGCATGATGCAAATAAAATCATCTAGCTCCTCAGTGGGGCTGCATGAAAATCTACTGGGACAAGTTCCTGTGAGCGTGGCACAGAGGCAGACAAGCCTCTTGCTTTTGCATGTTCTTAAGTGCTTTAGTGTTGCTGGTGCAACTTTGTTTTGGGCTCAGCCCCGGTAATACACATAGGTCTCTGCATTTGCTTATAAAGCCCCATGCTATATCACTGAAACAACAGATGAAAGCCTCACTGATAATAGCTTTATTCAACCTTGATGAAAATGTTAAGCCTAGGAACAATAAAGGCTTAACTGTTCTACATGCCGGCCAACTGGCCTTTGCATATTACAGCAAACAATTGGAAGCATTTAGCATTGCAGTGTACATCAAGTAGGGCGACTTGGGAATGCAGGATCTGGACATCCCCCCCGCCCCGGATGCACCCGCCCTGCAGAGTGGCAGAAATACACGTTGTTGAAATCAGTATTGGTAACCTCACCTTTGCAAACCTACATGTGAAATGCATTTCTAGCTTGCTTTCACACATTCAGACAAAGCTGGAGAGACAGAGATTGTTTCAAATTTTCTGAAACTACAGGGACTCTTAAACGGAATTTATGACTGCTCATTTTGCACTGACCTGGCAGACTAAGGAAGGCAGGATGTTGTTCTCTGCAGCTTCTGTAACTCACCTGGGACTGGAATTGGGAATGATTTCCAGGTACTGCATTCAGAGCCCAGTTAGGTGAAATCAGCATCAATGAAATTGGAGCCAGTCAGGTTTCCTTGCCAGAGCTGTATCAGCCAATTTAGTGAGAAGCATCATCTTTCCAATCCAGTGTTGTTGCCTTGTGAAGCTCTTCTGGGGAGCAACAACACTGGTGAATGAGCAAAGTTTTTTTTCAGCAAATTCAGAATCACAGAATCAACCAGGGTGGAAAAGACCTCAAGGATCATCAACTCCAACCTATTACCTAATATCTTACATCTCATGACAGGTAGTTGAGGCCTCATCCTTGGAGATATCCAAGGTCAGGTTCAGCAGGACTCTGGGCAGCCTGATCTAGTGGAGGATGTCCCTGCTGAATGCAGGGTGGTTGGACTAGATGACATTTGGTGGTCCCTCCCAAACCACACCATTCTATGATTCTTCCTGGTGAGTTTAAAAACAGTCTGTGGAGATCCACCAGCCAAAATGTTGTGGTGCTACTCGTGGCAGCAATAGATTATCACACTTGTTATGAAATAACAGCAGAAAGGTCTCCCCACAGGTGCTGGCAGATAATGGCAGAGGTTTTTCTATACAGATCACAATAGATATTAAAAGCAAGGCCTTTCCATAATCTTCCTCTTGGAAACTGCTGAGCTGTAGTCTGTGCACCTTGTTCTGGCACTCACTTACAAAATCTACTGACTTCATAATGTTTGTGTTATCACTTCCAGAATAAGGCCCTGTGGCTTTGGCCACCTATTACTTCCCCAGTGCCTGATACCCGTCCCACGAAGTCAGAGCACTATCCCTGGTATTTTCAGCCCAGCAATTCTGAAGTTATTTAGCCAAGCTTGCTGTTGTGGTACAAGGATTGCCTTATGACAGCAAGTAGCTTGCATGGTTCTCTGTAGAATAATTTTTGAATGTGCAATACCAATCTCTTTTAGGAACATGTGTCTCTGTTTTTTTTTTTATGTCCTGAGCTATTTTTTCTGCTGCATGTTTAGGGAACTAGTTTGGAGTGTTTGGAATTTTTCACTTGGATCAATTTCTTTGTTTTGGCTTTGAGAAAACCAAAAGAGGTCCTGTTACTAGCTTGTGTTGCATTTCTGATTAAAAGCTTTCCATTATGTGAGAGGGGAAAAAAAAAAGTATTGCAGATGCCCAGGCTAGATTCATCTAATCTCCTAGGAAAAATCACTCCATAGCTGTATCCCAAAGAGAAAGAATGCTTTGCTGAGGCTTGGATCACATGCTCTGCACTGCCAGTGTTCTAATCCAAGGCAAAATGAAATGTTTCATAGCATCCATGAAAGACATTACAGTGCTTGGGGCAATGGGGCATCCAGCCAATACTTCTAGAATCACTTTTTCTATGGCAATCTCTTTGTGGTAGAATAACACCATTTCCACTTTGAGAGGGATACAGCAATATTTTCAGAACTGTCCTTGCTGGCCACTTTACTTTTGAAACAATTGCTGCACACAGTAAGGATACCAGCAGTATTCCCTTCAGCACCACCCATTTGCAGTGTTTGGGTCACATCCTGAACAGCTCAGCTGCCTTGTCACATCAAATGATTGGGAGGCATTTTGACATCATTTAGCCTCTGACCTTAATAAGCAGAAAGCAAAACATACCCCACAAACCACTGAGAAACTGCGCCTGTGTCATTCCAAACCCAATCCCTACCGCTGCAGATGAGACATTTCCCTGCTTTCACACAATAGACGCTTTTATTTATTACTATCAAGGCTGGAGCCAAACTGAACAATCTCTCTTTGTATACAGACACTTCTTTTAATTTGTTGGTGGGTTGATCCTTTTAAAATGGCTAATTAGCTGAGCTGTTCTTAATGTGACTCAAATAACTGGAAAAATCTGGTAGTCTTAGGATCACAGGGTTTTCTCAACTGACTGATCCAGGAGTGCCACTCGTTCACCTTGTAAGGAAAGTGGTGTTTAGCCCAGAAAGAAAAACGTAGAGTAACACACACTGATCAAATGGACAATCAAAGCAGTGCTCTCATTAGAGCGTTTTAACACTTCCCATACTCACTTTCTTTAGCAAAAAAAATAAGGCACACTTATTGCAAAATTAATAGAAAAATGTGAGCAGAGAAAACATTTTTCATTCCCCTGTTTCTCAGGACATAGTGAAGCATCTTTCTTGTAATGGAGGTCTTACTACAGACCATACATCCTTGTCTGTGTTTTGTGAAGTCTTTATTAGGCTAGTAAGTCTTTCAGTTCCCTGGTGTCTGTCAGCACACATTTTGCAGTGGGTTTCTACTGCAAATCAGGTTTAATGTTACTTTTGTCAGGTGCCACATTATGGCCTGACTGTTTGAACAGATGCTACCTGCAAAACCAAACCAAACCAAACCAAACCAAACCAAACCAAACCAAACCAAACCAAACCAAAACCAAACCAAACAAAAACCAAATCCCAAACAAACAGAAAAAAAAAGAAGGCAAAAATCTTCATCTGATCCTTGATAAAAATAGGAGGACTTAATTATTGTGATTAGAATAGAATAGAATAGAACAAAACAGAACAGAAAGAACAGAACAGGTTGAAAGAGACCTTCGAGATCATCGCATCCAACCTCTTATCCAACACCACCTAATCAACTAAACCATGCAACCAAGCACCCCATCAAGCCTCCTCCTAAACACCTCCAATGATAGTGACTCCACCACCTCCCTGGGCAGCCCATTCCAATGGGCAATCACTCTCTCTGTGTAGAATTTCTTCCTAACCTCCAGCCTAAACCTTCCCTGGTGGTTACCTAAAAGAGAGCAGCACTGCAGTCTTTGTTGGAGGCATGCAGATGAATGAGCAAGGAGAAATTCTCCTTACATCAATTGCTTTAATGCATGCCAGTCAAAAAAGGGCTATGTAAACAGATTGTAGCTAATAGAGCAGAGCTAAACTTTGTTGTGTTGCCTGCCCTGAACTAATTAGATTGCGTGTCACATTTTGTTATGAACCATCATACAAATGAACGTGACACTGACAAAGGTTCATTATATTGGCAGAACTGTTAAGATTTTGATTTTGTTTCTGTAAGCATTAAATTCCAAGGACTGTGGTCCTTCAGCACTAAGAATATCCCTTTGAAACACTAAACAGCAAAGGTATGGATATTTTGATTGCCTCTTTTCCTTTTGTTTTGTAAGCACCTGTAATGAAACCTTGGTGACGAATTGCCTGAATTCAAGTACCAGATTCACCCAAATGCTTGACCTCATACATCTGCAATCAAGCTTTCCATTACTGTAACAAGCTGATATGATTGCAGAATTCCAGAGGTAATTTTGAATGCAAGATTTTGGGATTTTAATAGAGCAGTTTTTATGCTTGGTTGCTAATTGGACATACTTCAGATTATAAATGAACTTAGTTGACACTTCATTCTTGAGAACGAAAGCTGCTACCAAAATAATTCATTAATATGATTACATGAACAGAAACTGAGAAGCATGACCAGAAAATCCAACAGGAATTCTTATGAAAAAGCCCTTTCAAGTTCCTGGAGGCCATATCTTCTGCCCACAGACTGGCTGAGGAATTGGCTAAATGTAGTTTTTTTGTTTGTTTGCTTGTTTTCCAAACCTCTAGTAAATGGCTCTCTCTGTTCTGCACTCTTAAAGGTGGTGAAATAAAATCATGGCTTCTACCTGTCTGATTTGATGCTGAATTCCTCAGGCCAACAGAAGTCCCTCTGAAGGCTGTGGTAATGTTGTCCAGCATAGGCTACCTGGGGACAGCAGTAAGTGCTGCCTAGGGTATGGAACAAGTCCATAGCAGTTTAAAGGAGGACTCTGCCTTTCACAGAGCTTTTTTCCCCATGCATTTCCATGGCAATATGGATTTGGTGTTCATGCTTTAACTCTTTATAGAGCTTGGGGAAGCATAGGATGTTTCAAGAGGTTTCTTGAACGTCTTAGGAAGTTTCAGAAATGTACAGCCCAAAAGTTGTTCATTATTGAAAACGGAAGGGATTTAGGATTTAGTTTTCAGGGGCACCTGAAGGACTTTTCTTTTACTCTGCACCCTTAATTTGCTTAGACGTGTCTGAGACTGCTGCATGGAGCCTGTGGTTTTGTCTGTGCTTTGTTGTGGCATCCTGTAGTTCGAAGAGGGGTGTGTAAATGACCTTAGGGTATGCACGTTCACATAGTACAGCATTCAAAAGCAGTCTTGTTTGAAGCAATTTAAAAGTTATCTGAACCTGAAATTCATGTCAGATGTATCACTAGAGAAAGAGGCCTCAAAGCAAGAAAGAGTAGTGTTTTTTAAGCAAATTAGATGCTTTTTTGTTAGCAGTTGTTGAGTCTCTTGAGAAAAAGCCGAGCATTCTATATTAGTCCACTTGGTGTAGTTAGCTCAGTACTCTGGGGATGTGTGAGACTTAGTAATGAGGAGAGGAAGAATGACTCTTCACCCAGTAGTGTTTCAGCAGGCCCTCTCTTGACTATCTATGCCCCAGGGGAATAAAACTCAGGCTCAGTAGTCATAAAGGCTGCTGAGGCTTCATAAGGTGAAGCTGCACCAGGGGAAGTTTAGACTCAAGGTGAGGAGAAAGTTCTTCACTGAGAGAGTCGTTTGTCATTGGAATGTGCTGCCCAGAGAGGTGGTGGAGTCACCGTCCCTGGAGGTGTTCAAGAGGGGATTGGACGTGGCACTTGGTGCCATGGTCTGGTCATGAGGTCTGTGGTGACAGGTTGGACACGATGATCTTTGAGGTCTCTTCCAACCTTGGTGATACTGTGATACTGTGATTAATAATTTTATATTAAGAGCAATACTTAAAAAAAGAAATCAAAGCCACAAAGTTTAGGTTTGGAGACTCTCAGTACATGGGTTCAGAGTGAGGCAGGCATTGCAGCTGCTTTTAGGTGGTGCAAAAATTAGAGAGGTGAAACAGAAGAAATTAAAGTCATGACATCAAGGCTGAGGTATTCTGTATGGTTTTAATTGTTGTTTTTGCTTTGAGAGAAGAACTTGAAAAACTTGAACAAAGCAAATGGGATGCTAGAGAGCTAGCAAGCATAGGTGTGAGAAGCTGTAAAAAAAATTGAAATGTGAGAAAGGAAAATGAGCTTCTGGCAGTTCAAAGCAGTGTGTGAGAAGGAACAGGATCAAAGACAAAGGTTACTGTATCTGAAACAGGGAAAAGAAACTCCTGCAGGGCAGGGGAATTATTTTGTGGAGGAAGACTACTACTCATACTATGTTCTCACTGATCAGTTTGGTGCCTTTTTGAAGACATGCCCCCTCTCTGCTTCTTGGATGTTATTCTGGGGAGCTCAGGGCTGATGGTCTCAAATACCCTGAGGAAGAGCACAAAATAGTCTTTCAGATAGGTAATGCACATCACAAAGCTCTCATTTTGAGTTCTGTATCTTATGAAACAAGCATCCCTGATCCTTTCAACTAATCCCCTAAAACACTAACAACACAGTGAAATTGCTTCTCTCTTCCCTGTGGCGGACAACTGCAGCTGGGTAGAAGGTGATGCTCAGTATAGATATGTGCTCGTGCTGGGATTCAGGTGTCTGGCTGCTATGACTGACCTTTAAAGAAGGCTGAAGACTGAATATGTGACTAAAATTCTGATGGATTCAGGATGAATGTCTCAAAATATATGTGAAGATCACCCCACACATCTCTTAAATAGGCATCTTATTCAAGAAAGTAGGCAGCTGGAAAACAGATCTCTGTGACTCATCAAAAGCAAGGCAGTAGTCAATGAAAGGAGTTTGATGTGATAGTGTTTGCTTTACATTTAGCAGAGCAGGCATTTAATAAAGTAAACTAATCTGAATGTCTGAAACAGTTATCAGGTCCAGAGGAAAGTCTGAGATTAAATGCTAATATTATGTAACAGCAATTAATGTGAAAATATTGGACAAAAATCATCTTTCTTAAATATATGTTTATGCATGTATGTAATTACTAAAGCTAGTATTTCTGTTTCTTTTGGCTGCATGGCTTTGGGTGGAGGGTACAATGCTGCACAGGAATCACTCTCTCATTTTGCTAGATGAAGGCAGGTGTCATTCCCTTCCACCTCATTCACTAGGTCACTACATTGTATTTCTAGGACCCATATTTGTTGTTGTTGTTGTTGTTGTTATGGATATCTATTCAAAATATTTGCATGCCTTTTATTTCCTCCCTCTTCCCTTCCCCCAGTGTGTGCTTATTCAAACACTCTGACAGCCTGCTCTCTTGGCAGCCTCATTTTGCGTATGTCTCTTTTCACTCTGTGCTTGTGTTCTCCTCTGTGTTTGTTTGGCAAATGAGATCTTCCTCTTGTTACAGCTGAGTTTTCTATTTCTTCTCAAGAAGTCACTGCTGATAGGTGTTAGCCTTTGCAAGAAGTAAAAAGAAACCTGAAAGCACATCCCCTCTATGCTCAATTAAGAATATTCAGCATGGTTATAATGTTTTCCCACAAACAATATCCATGTAGTTCATGAGTTGTTCTAACATTGGAACCCCATGTCATTGGAAGACCATATCTCTCTGTTCTGTCCTTATTTTAATTGAGGTGTTTGTATAGGTCTTTTGAAGTCCCAAGTTCCCCTACCCCTTTGTTGCCCACACACACTCTTTCTTTCTGAATTATGTCTCTGCTGGTTGGAGTACTATTTGTAGTGCTTTCTCCTTCTCTCTCTGATCCATCAGTCAAAGAAACAGTGCTTGGCTTATTTTAGCTTCATACATCACTTATGGAAAGATGAAAATATCTACTGACTGACTGTGTCACATGAAGAAGAACGGTGGTGATGCTGTTGTTATGACAGCCTAAAGACATAATCAAGACAGATTTTGTTGGTGGAAGCAATATCTTTTAATAGCATAGCTTGTATCCCTGGCAAAATTAGTCAAGTTTTTGGACATGTGAGTCCTTCTTCAGGCCTGAAATAGAAGCAGCAGACTTCAAAGCTGATCATAAACTGAGAGCATTGTCTTACAGTTATAGTGTTAGCTGTATCTCAAACCATCTCAAAAAGGAAGTAGCTGAGGTTTTTGAAGGAAAGATGTTGGGGGGAAGAAAAGAGAGAGGAAGAGGAGTCTGAGAAAGAGAAGCAACAGGGTGGTGGTGATAGATTTTACTCTCACAACAGCACTGTCTGTGAGTTCATGGGTTTTGATAGCAGATTTGTGAAAGCACTCAAGTTTTCATTGGAGAATGCTGTAGGATCCATGAGGCTCAGGGCTAAGACATTCAAATGCTGTGATTCTATTCTAAGAAATGTTCTCTCCCTGGTGACAGGGCACTTTTGTCCTTTATGGCTTGTACATGGCTCCTTCCTTCTGGTGCAGTGTGGTTGCTTAGTTTCATCAGTACAGTTACCCTGAGAGTACTCTATGAACCGTGTTATGTCCTCAGAAATACAGCAAAAGGAGTTAAGAGGTATTTATTGTGCTGGTAGTGTAGTGTTAGTTACATTTTGTACTTGGGAAGGGCCTAAATACGCTTGGTTTGTTTTGGCCACAGGCAGCTTGAGTCTCTTAATGGGTTTAGTGAGGTTGGGGCCTGTGCAATTAGAACGGTGATTCTGGAGAGCCCTATTTCAAAACAGGATTATCTTCTAATAAATCATTTAGTGACTGCATGTCCTAGTACATGAAATTTCAAGTGGGAAGGATGTGTAAGAACTTGATGATACTTTGCTAGGACTACACTATTTCAACACTGTACATGTCTGACAGTTTATCTTGCATTCCTACTTGGGGCAGTCTGACAAAATACATTATTAATGCACACAAACAAAACCTCCATGCTCTTGCTTTTTAAAATAACAGGTCCTAACAGCAAGAGAAGAGGGTAAATGATGCTAAGGTTAGCTTTTGTATGGTCTGCATCACCACGTGTTGAGTATGCTGATTGCACTACAGTTAACAGGGCATTTATGCAACCGATTGAATCACTGTGGGGGAGGATTTGCTAATACTGTTGTGTTTAGCCTGTTCCCTAAATCTTTGTTGTTTAGTTAGGAGCCCAACACAGTGATCAGTATATGATCAACATTAACTTGTCTTAACCTTGTCTGTGTCTTGATCTTGTTCCCTTCTGCTGCTGCTGCTGCTGGTCATTCTGGGTGACTACTGGTAATGCTGGAGTACAGTGTCTGTAACCATCTGGGTGAACAACCCACACAGTGCTGTTCATTGTAGGGAATCCATCCTGGGTCTAAATAACCAGGCAGCTGTACATAGTACTGTGACCTTTTCCAAGAAATACCTCCTCTGTTTGGGAAATGGTTTATAATCCATTTTTCCTTGGTTTCTCATAAAGCTGTCCTATGATGTCTTTCAGCCATGAAGTTTCCTGCAGTCCATGTTTCCTGAATCTCCAGATGTCCAGGGAGGTGGTGGAGTCACCATCCCTGGAGGTGTTCAAGAGGGGATTGGACATGGCACTTGGTGCCATGGTTTAGTAGTCATGAGGTCTTGGGTGACAGGTTGGACTTGATGATCCTTGAGGTCTCTTCCAACCTTATTGATTCTATGATTCTATGATTCTATTGTCTGCCCTTACATGACCAAGTTCTTCGCAAAAGGGAAGTCTTTAAAGTTTCATCAGTACATAGTGCAGGTGAGTAGTTTGCCTTTGTGATGCTTGCAATAATCAGTATTAAACTGATTCATATTAACAATATTATTTGGTAGATTTACAGAAGTGGTGCTATCAGTACTACTTGCACTTGCATTTCTTTGGGGTTTGGGGATGACAGTGGTTTGCAGGAGAACTTCCACAAAGCTGTTGTATTTCTTAGCAGAACACAAGTGAAAGAGGTAGTTGTTAGTTTGCAAATGGAAGTGAATCTGGTCTCATTGTGTCACATCTGAGAGGAGTATCTCAGCAGCCTCTGGTTATGGATTTGAGAGACTTCCAGTCTGGGACTAAGTTTGGCCAGCAATTTACTGGGGGTTGATTGGTTAAAAACTTAGAGGGGTGAAGTTCAGGCAGACCATGGATTTTGGAAAGATAAAGATATAACTTCTCCCTGGGTAAATAAAATAACAAAAGTATAACATGGGGGAGTTGCAGCAGTTCTTAATCTCTGGAGTTCACACCAGACATCAGTCACATCCAGATGAGTTCATACTTTTTTATCTCCATCTGGGACAAGATGTTTCCAAAATGTCTTTCTTAGTTTTCCATCCTACAACAACATGAGAAACATGGAATAACCTGAGATATTTAGTAATGGTGTTGCAATGAGCTGGTGTTTTTGGCACTTAGGGAATGCTCATTTAAGAATAAAACTCTTGTGACCTGTACTTTATAGTCTGATGTAAATACTGAGCAGAAATTGTTTGTTCTAAAAGTGTATTTCCTTTCATGAAAAAGCTTCCCACAGCATTTTCTGTATTGTCCACCTGGCTCTACCAGAGTCTTTGCACCCTTTCCAAGAGGAGACACATGTTGTGGAAAGCCATTACAAAGCTAATGGTGTATCTTTAATACAGCATATATAACATGAGATTAGTTGCTAGTGCTCTTTGAAAGACAAAGTCGCTGGAAACAAGCAGTCTCCAAGCTTCCACCTGCAGAGGCTCTCCTCTGGTGACACCCAGGTGGGGCATCTCCTTCCCCTCAGGCAGGACACTGAGCTCAGAGCCTCAGTCCACACTGTAGGGGATTGTTCAGACATTGGCCAGATCCCAGTCTTAAATTATATCCTATATCATGTGGAATTTACCATATTATGTGGTAACGTCCCATACAAGACAGACTTCTGAACAACCTTCTCATCATGCTGAAGCTGCCTAGCATGGATTGTCCATCTCAGACTGAACCAGCCCTCAATCACTGTCATGCCCAAAAGCTTTGAGATGGTCCTTCCCAGGGCAACATGGGATGGTTTGTGCTGAGGGTTTGGTTGAGAGTGGGGGGAAGGCTTCCCTTACAAGCTGTGCTGTGCAACAGTGGCGTGCAACAGTGGCTGGGCCCAGAGCACTGGTGAGGCTTTATCTTGTACTGATGCAAGGAAATAGCCGTTATGGTTACATCAGCCAGGGACTCATCCTCTTTGACAGCCCTGGGTTGACTGGTGCAACTGTGCTGATGTATTTCCTCTGAGGTTATGGGTAGAAAATATAATGTAGGGAAAATAGAATATAGCTGTTTTTAATGCTACCCTACAGCTTTTAACATTGAATGTAGTCCCTTAGGACTGCTGAACTATTACATAAAGAAATACAAATGTGTAGCTGAAGAGACACTTCATCTTGTCCTTTTGCAGATCAGTTTTCTGGTCCATCCTTTAGCTTGGTGACAAAATACATATTATATTCACTGAGGGTTTTTTTTTCCCCATCCCTTCCTTAACTGATATTTCTCTTTGGGCTCTGAAATCATGTTTCAGAACATGTCTGGCTGATTATATCCTGTCTGAGAAATGAAGAAAGTGTTTCATTCCAGATGACCCCTATAGGGTTACAAGGTATTCAGATTTGTAATCTAGAAAGTAGGGGTTTGTTTGTGCTTCAAGTTTAGAGAACAATAGAAACACAGAGTTTTGTGATTAGCTGAGAGTCCTATACCATTCTTCTCCAGTAAAGCACCAGCTAAAATGCAATTTACTATGTAAGTGACAACAATTCTTAGTTAGAGCATGGAGTGTTACTCAGCAGTGTTTAAAGAGAGGTCATACATTGCAAGCATATAGGTCTTAAAAAAAAGAAGGGAAGATCTCTTCACCATTTTGGTTTTTTAACTACCATGTGTTTGCAGCTGCTGACTCCACGTATTCAAATATGGGTCAAACAAACCACAAAACTTCCTTGACAAGATAACAAGGTGAGGTTTTCACTGCAGAAACAAACATTCATAGACCCAGTTCACAGGAGAATGGGGAGGCAGTAGATGGCACAAACTCTAGTGTACCATTTCTGTTTTAAGTAGGCACATTCAGCTTTGTTTAATGGTGATTCCTCAGTCTCAGGCAGCGTGACTTTTAGAAGTCATAGCTGGCTCAGAAAGATGCCTCAGAAAGAGGTCTTTAAAGGCAGAAATCCTGCAGTGCACTGCAGAAACAGAGTGCTGGGAACTGATTATCTGTGGAGTCCAAGGAGGTTCAGACCTTTAAAGACATAGTAAGCCAAGGAAAACTTGATTGGTGTGGTTTAGGGGAAGCTGATGACTCAGTACTTGTCTTTGAACAGCATTCATATAGAGTCCTGTACACCTCCATGTGCAAGTCCTACACTTGCCTGTTTTCATCAAGCATGTCTGTATTGCCTGCACACAAGTGGTAGAGGTAGGTATCACAGTATCACAGTATCACAGTATAACTAAGGTTGGAAATGACCTCGAGGATCATCGAGTCCAACCTATCAACACAGACCCCATGACTAAACCATGGTACCACAGCCATGGGGTTTTAGAGAGCTTCCATCAATTGTGTGTGTGCAGCTTAAAATCCATTGCAACACAAAGTCTTCTGGGTGCTTTCCCAGTCACCTGTTTATGCTTGCTGACTTCTTAGACTACTGTAAATGACTGAATAAATAAAGCTAATCTCTTTTTCTCTGACACCCTAATGTTCAAATCCTAGGAAGTTGGCTTCGGTGTGTCTGGCATGTGGGAAGTTCTTGTCTTCACATTTACAACTTGGCAAAGTTGTCAAACTTGTCAAAGAAAGTCAGGCAGATCAAATCTCTTCTCAAGGATGCAGCAGAAGAGGAGGAGGCAGCTGGGAAGAGCTATTTTCTGCTGCCAAGTCCCTGCGCTTTCACCCCAGGCTCAGACAAATGAATACAGGCAGAAGTCTGACCTGAAAATAGCAGGTTTCAGTTAAGATCACTAATTGGGATTTTAATTAGTTGAGTAAGCTAGTGTCAATACAATCAGTAAACCAAGCTCCATGACCTAGCAGCCTACTTCTTTCTGAAGGAAACTGTATTGTAGACATGTGAATGATCAGGCCTTTCTGAGCCATCTTTCACCTTTTTATTGGCACAAGCCTGCCTTCATTAATTAGTATTTTAATTTATTTTAAATAACACAGTTCTGTACAGATCCATTCTGAATGCTCTCATCTGGACTGGGGAAGCCACCCATTAATAACAAGGACTGGTACAACTGTGTGGGTCACTCATGGAGACCGGCTAGCCCAGTGTGTCCTGCTCCTCACCCTGTCCTCTCCAGACTGCCATCACTTGCCTTTCATCAGGTCCCAGCAGTGGCCCTCCCTAGGTTAAAAAGGGAACTTTCCACTTGTGCCAGTGGTTGTGTGATTGCTGTTCATGAGACCAGGCTGCCCCTTAGGTAACAGCAGTTAGAATGAACTTTTCAACAGACATCACACCCTGCTCTGCTTATTATTTTAGCATGCTACCCATTGTGAAAGGCCTGGCAGTGGTTATACTATTACAGCTTTAAATTAATCTGGATGGTCTGGACATATTCTGTGGTACAGCAGGGTCTCTATCCTTTTAAAGCAGCATAATTACCAGTGGAAAGAGTTTCCTCCATTTGTTATTTCCATGGTTCAATTCTAACAACAGTCAGGGATGCTTTCTGGCTTGCTTGCACATCCAGGGTGTATGCACTTACCTAAACACAGCCCACAGGCTACTTATTTTGACTATTTTATAGCCTTCTTTCACTTTTCTGCTCATCCTTTCCTTCCTCAAACAAACTCAGATCAGTTGTGTTTGAATTTTATCTGCATTACAAGGTGTTTGTACAAAATCATTAGCTCAAGTCTCAAACAGCTCTCTTCATTCTGTGGACCACTGCAAGGAGGCCTGGACCACCCATCACTCATCATTTCAGTGGACTAGATTTACTGATGCAATAGTGAGGCAGAGCTACCTCTTCAGCATAACTTTGGTCAAATTTTCTGCTAGGATAATTAATTTTGGCCCCACAGATATTGCTTTTGGTTTTAGTCCACTTCCAATATGCTCAGAAGTATTGGATTTGTTTCAAACTACGGCCTAATTCTTGCCACCCTTATCCAGATATCAGTCAGCAGACTCTGTAAAAGTTAAAGACATTCAATGAAAGCAATATGCATTTGGAAGGCCAACATGGGTCTTTTAGGACAGTGTATCCTGTTTATTCCTAAACTGGAACTGTCTTAGCTTCCTTAAATGTGGTGCCATCAAGAAAACTAAAAGGGATGTAGCAGGTACCAATTATAATAATCAGTCTGCATGGGTACCAAACCTGCAGTTATAATTTGCAGTTTAAGTGATCACACCACAGGAAATCTGGGAACATAATAAAGAATTTGCTCAAACTTAATTAGGACAAGTCATTAAAGCAAAATTTGAGGGGGAGGAGGGGAAAAAGAAGGCAATGAAAAGAAATCACTCTCCTGAATCTAATTATGGCAGTGAAATGGTAGACAAAAAGAAGAGTAGGGGAAAAAAGGCATGAGAAAGAAATTTGAGAGAAGTAAACTGTTGGTGCATGATGAGAGAAAGGGGGGAAAAAACCTCCCAGGTGTATGGTTTTCTTAAATCTTTGTGCATTTCCTCTTGCAGAACAGTAGATGATGTCCTTGCATACCCAGTGCTGATTTCTTCCCTGGTTCAGCATCAGCTCATTTGCTGTTGGCTTTCTGCTTTCCTGTGACAATGCTTGGAAAGACTTTAATGAGGAGCTGATGTCAGCACTGAGGAGGTTACATCCAGAACTGTCCCATCAGCCAGACCTGGAAACTGCAGGATGACCACAGCTGCACACTGACTGGCCTCCTTTTTGACTTTCACAATGAAGGCAGTTGTTAAAATCTGGTAATTGCATTTCTGACTGTTCCATGTCTTTAGTTAAACCCTAACTTGATCCACGTCCATCTTCCAAATACATTTTGCTTTCTCATGATATCTTTAACCTCTAAAAGGAGAATCTGCTGACTGATGTCTGGGTAAGTGTGGTAAGAATTAAATCACAGTTTGAGACAAACCCAGTACATCTCAGATTATTAGAAATGTACCCACATCCCTCAGGACTGTGAACCCCACCAGTGCATGATCACTGAAACCAGGCTTCCTCCTGTCTTCACACCAGGGATTAGCTCATTTGTGTTGGTGACCAGCAGGTCCAGCACCACATCCTCTCTGGTAGGGCTATCTGTTACCTGGCTTACAAAGTTATCCTTCATAACCTCTGGGCACCTCCCTGGTTACCTACATCTTGCTGGACTACTTTTCCAGCATATGTCAGGGTGGTTGATGTCCCCAGGCAGGACAAGAGCCTGTGAGTGAAAAGCCTTCTGTAGCTGGAGTAAGAAGGCTTCATCAATAGAATCCCCTTGATTGGATGGCCTGTAGTAGACACCAACCACAAAGTTCTCTTTGTCTCTAATTCTGATCCATAAGTTTTCAACCTGCTTGTGCTTATTCAGAGACAACTCTTCACATGCTATCCATTTCTTGACAAAATGAGCAATGCCTCCTTCCTCACCTGTCCCTTCTGAACAGCCTGCAGCCTTTGACAACTGCATTTCAGTCATGGGATTCATCTCACCAAGTTTCAGTCATAGAAACTAAGGTTCACTCTTCAAGACTGAGTTTTAAGCCCTATCAATAACCCATGCTAGCTCATGAGGAAAGACCTTCTTCCTCCTTTGGGAAAGGTGAATTCTATGATGTAAATATGGTGACAAAGTGAAGCCATTAACCATGGCTGTGCCCTCATCCATTTTGCATGCTGTTTACATTGGAGGTATAATACAGCCAGGTGTAGGACCTTGCATTTGGCCTTGTTGAACTTCATGAGGTTGGCTTGGGCCCACCTCTCAAGCCTGTCCCAGTCCCTCTGAATGGCATCCCTTCTCTCCAGCATGTCAGCTGGACCACAGAGCTTGGTGCCATCTGCAGGCTTGCTGACGGTGCACTCAATTCCACCATCCATACATTGTTGTGCAGACAAATTCCTACCTGGAACAAGAATCAGATTATGCAGCTTACTGAATACACTTTCCAAAAGGCCTCAAAGCTCTTAGAAAAGTAGAACACTTCTCTTGTACTAAACATACATGAAGTCTGGTAAGCTGCACTGTCCCAGAAAAGCAGAAACCCCTTAGTGACTTGTAGTTCTCAATTCCATATTTAGTGTGTCTGGGGTTTGATCTATTAGTTACAGTGACTGTTAGGAATAAACCCTGCTCATCAGCATCTGATGCTTAGTAGCATAATAAAGTATCTGAAGCCAGGGCCAATGTTCCAATAGCAGCCAAGGTCACACAGAAGGTTTTGGGGTCAGCGGGAATTGCTTCAGCATCATTGACTTCCTCCTCAGATGCATTGAGTCCGAACAGTCCTGCCTAAGTGGGCATCCCACAGAAGGAGGAATGGGCAAAGCTCATGTCAGGCATGAATGTAAAGTGATACTATCATAAATGACCCAAGTGCCATCATGCTGTTAGCCAAGCCTGGCCATCAACCTAACAAGGCTCAGGAACTCTGCACAACTGATGAATGAGGGCATGAATGGAAAGTGGGAATGCTGTCAAGTCTGCTACTACTTAACACGTTTTAGAGAATGAATAGCTGAGAGATATGGAGGGAGGTCAGTAGGCCAGTATACATCTCTTCACCATCTGGCTTTGTAGCAAGCACTACAACTTGTATAGGGGCTCTTCCTGAGAGAACAATAAGAAAACCAGTGGAATATGAAACCTGCATTCCCACCTCCACTTGCTACCTTATGCTGGCAACAGCTTATGGAGATCTTGCCTGCTCTGTGCACATCATACACTTGCAGCTATTAGTGGTAGCAGCTAAGTCACAGTGCCTTCATGTATGGAAGGAATTACTAGCAGCAGACAGATAACAGAAGCTGAGATCAAAGTCATTAAGTGTGCAGAGCCAGGTGATTACTCTGGAAGGTAGTTAGAGCAGAAGTGAATTCGACAGCGTGGTATGGAAAACATAACAAATATATATATAGAACAAAGGCTGCCCATGTACTGACATCACACTGGCAGGAGCTCAACAGCCAACTGATTTGACCTGAGCACTGTGTTTTCCAAAGGGTGTCTTTATAAATAGCTCTTCACTACCAAACAGCAGAGGGACTTGAAGATTTTACAGGTTTTATGGGAAAGAGATGAAGGTGAATGGAAAGGAAAAGGCTGGAGAACCACTCAGACATTCACACAGAACAGGATTTTTTTCTCTTCACTTCCATAAAGTAGCTAATTTATTACTTATTAGCTGTTATTAGTTTATTACTTATGCTTAATGTGGAAGTTTTGAAAAAAGACTTTCCTCACCCTTTTGAATCAGATGCTCATATATGATGGTGGTGTGTACAGCAAACAGCCAGGATGAGATAATCTGGCACAAGCACGAAGGCAATCCTGTGAGGAAAGAGGAGCGCTTGAACTTCATCTTCAGCTGAACTTGCAGCAGGCTGTTGTACACTTTCATTCAGAATAAGTAGCTAACACTTTACTGGAGCTAAGCCTGTCCTTCTCAGGGCTTTTACTGTGGGCTAGGATATACACACGGCTCTGATTCTGCTCCTCTGAGCCGGAGCTTTCAAACAACGGGCTGTCCTTCCTGAGAGCATCACGCGAAGGACTTCTCCCTCTTGTGGAGTCAAATGTAACTCCACTGGAAATTTTAGGCGCTTCTTTAAACCACACAGCCTTTGAGACAGCCGTGACCTAAGACAGCAAGAGAAAGGTGGGTTTAATTGGCAGGTTTTCTTATGTGGTGGTGTGGTACGGGCCAGAGTAACGGCTCATCAGAAATAAGGTAGTACCTTCAGAACAAGCATGCTTAGACCCAAGCACATACTGTGTCATTGCAACCAGGGTCTGAAATTCATCTGTGCTATTGCAGAAGCACATCTACATGGGTCAGACCTCTTGTTCACCAGCTTGTTCTTGAATTTACAGTCATTACCACCAAATTTGCCTTTCTTCTGTTTCTAAATGACACTTCATTTCCAAAGAGAAGTGGTTATGGTTTTAAAGCAGTGCATATTCCGTTCTCTAACTCCGCTCTCTTCACGTAGGTAGAATGTTCTTAAACAGCCCCAAGCAGGTTTCTTTTCACAGTTTAGGCTCTGTCTGGCCTCCCTCCAGCAGGTGTGGCTCACAGTTGGTTTTGGCTCTATGAAATGAACATTTCTGAGCATTACACAAATGTGTTGCTGAATTCATCTTTGCTCTGTTTGTATGCTGAAGTATATCCAGTCCCACCACTTGACAGACGTTTTGGGTGACTAGTTCTCTAAATGCATATTAATTTCTACTGCATTGTTTATTGAATTGTGGCATGAACCAATTAGCTCCAATTTATTCTTCCTGTTAGAAGAGCATCGATTCACTGTCATTTGCTTTATTATTCACCTCAGCCAGGTAAACCAAATTCCACTCCCTTCCTTTGGCTCCAATTCTGACCTTTCTAGTTAGCTAATAACCAGACATTCCATCAGACTACTTGTCTCTCTTATTTTGCAGTGCCATCCACGACATTAAAAGTGTGTTCCTAAACAAGTACTTCTAATTTCTTGTGCTTTTAGGGCAGGCTCCTGATCTACAAGACAAAGAAGTTATCCCCCCCTTGCTGCCAGGCACCTTGCTTCAATTTGCATTTTCATTTCCTCATTCACCTATTTAAAAATGATTTGATTTTTGAGCTATTGAACCACTTGCAAAATTGTAGCACTTCCTGTAGATGCTTGGCTGCCACTCCTCATAAATCAAAAGTCAACCCTGCAGGAAAAGAAGTGGAAGATTTACAAAACCTGTTGGCTTATCAGCTAGAGAGCAAGGACTTGCCGGATCTAGGACCACAGATTGAAAGATTGTGCAATAATACTTCTGAAGTTCTTGTTACACAATAAAGGTAAATTTCAAGTAAAGATATTCATGAAGTGCCTTCATTTGCAAGTCACACATGTGCTGAAGGCACTTTGTCCAGTAAGAGAGCTGTGACCTGGCCCAGTGGCAGGTCGTGCATCTCAGGTTGCTTCACACTTCAGTAACCTCATCCTACCTAATGTGTGAAGACATTTCTTCACCTCTGTAGGCAGGGAGCACTCATCAGCCCTTATGGCTCTTCAGGCTCATGCAAAGGCCAGACAACTTCATACTTTCTGTGGCTGACAGCCTTTATCAACACCAACTTCTGTTTTCTTTTGCTGACACAGAACTGGCATCTGATACCAATTCCCTTCTCACGTTTGTATTCCAAGAACTGTGATTCTTCACAAAAAGCAGCTCTCCTGTGTTTTCCTCATTCCTAAAGAAGAGCTCTAACTTCCCCCAAGCACTGCATTGCCCTGACTTTTGCCCTTGAAAGACCCTTCCCCAGCCCTGCATGTGGGCTGTTCTCCAGGGTCTCTTGTCCCTGCAGCCTACCAGGCTCCCATTACATGCTGCAGGGCAGCCTGCACCTCCACCTCCATCAGCAATATATTCCTGTGGTTTCCAGTGTAATCCACACCCCAGTCCCTTCTACCACAGACAAGCCAGCTAGCAAGCTAGATGTAAACCAGCCTCCTCCTAATATGCTATTGTGTAATGAGGAGATACTCACCCTGGACAGCAAGACCATTTCTGAAAGAGTAAACCTCTTTATGGTTTGACTGTATAACTGTTTTACATTGTTCACAGATGCTCAATGTGTTTACTCTCAGAACAAGAAAGTGTTGTGGTAATGACTTGCTCATAACTGCAGTGAGAGAGTCCCACCTGGAATAATTAGTGATTTTTCCTTCCATAAATTGTTATTGTATTGTGTGATAGAGAACACAAATAAGAGTTTGAATCTCACTGCTCTCCTGTATTGTGTGACAGAGAACACAAATAAGAGTTTGAATCTCACTGCTCTCCTGTATTGTGTGATAGAGAACACAAATAAGAGTTTGAATCTCACTACTCTCCTGTATTGTTTGATAGAGAACACAAATAAGAGTTTGAATCTCACTGCTCTCCTGTATTGTGTGATAGAGAACACAAATAAGAGTTTGAATCTCACTGCTCTCCTGTATTGTGTGACAGAGAACACAAATAAGTTTGAATCTCACTGTTCTCCTGTATTGTGTGATAGAGAACACAAATAAGAGTTTGAATCTCACTGCTCTCCTGTATTGTGTGATAGAGAACACAAATAAGAGTTTGAATCTCACTGCTCTCCTGTATTGTGTGATAGAGAACATAAGAGTTTGAATCTCACTGCTCTCCTGTATTGTGTGATAGAGAACACAAATAAGAGTTTGAATCTCACTGCTCTCCTAGCAAATCAGCTTGCAAGATGCAAGGCAGAGCACATTTCATTCACTTTTTTTAGGCTTGAAAACCACACAGCTACAGCATTTGCCAAGGATCAAATATTTATTTAAACACTTCAGCAGCTATGGCTTGCTTTAGGTATTTGACAATAACTTACATGTATTATTTGTAAGGAGTGAAAAAATCAACAAGCACGTGAGGATTTCTGAGATTCTGACGACCACAGAGAATTTCAAAAGCATTATTCACATTTACCACCTCATATCTGGGTACTGCTTTCCTTCTGCCCAGAGAGAAAATGAGGGCTTGTGCATCATGCCCAGAAAGTTACCAGATACATATGAATAATAGGTTTGGCCAGGAAAGAGACACAGTAAGAAGCTTCTCAGCTCAAAATTCTTGATGGAAATGGTCTTAGTCCATAGCCCCTATTACACTACCTGTAGTGCCTGCTACTAGTTAGCACCCAAAGATGTCACCTCAGGTTTGTTGACATTCTCTGGACATGTTCCAGTGAGTCAACATCTTTCCTAAACTGAGGAGCCCAGAATCACTTAAGAGCTTTGGTCCTGCAAGGAAAAACTTCAGAAGACGGTACAGTGCTGTCTTGGTGTGACCAGCACTGAGCAAGACTTAGACCTCCGTGCAGGCGAAGACTGTCACATTTAGTTTGGCACCAACTTGTAGGGCTTATACTTTGTGCCCTGATACAGTCTGGGACCTCAGGTCTGAAGAACAATGTGTAAGATCTTTCCTGTGTTTTCGAAGTGTGATGATTAAGTGATTTTAGTGGTCAAAAGCTGAGGCTTCTAAAAAGCAAACCACATGTCTCTCATATCTTCATGTTTATCTTAACTTAGTGCATTTTTATTCTTCATACTTTGTATCAAAAGAAGAAACCCTTGAAAGGAAGCTGCCACAGCAGCTGTCGTTGAAATCCAAACATAAGGTTTCAGAGGAGCCCTTCAGCAAACACTGTGTTGGAGATGCACAGTGACAATCCTGCAACTCACAGAACTGTTTTGGTTGGAAGAGACCTCTAAGATCATTGAGCCTAGCTGTCAACATACCACCACCATGGTGTGATGTATTTACAGGGCAGGGAGGGTATGAAGAGATGTTTAAGCAGCAACGATTGTCTATTCCATTGCTCTTCCTCTGGGCAGACAGCAATAAAAGACACCAATGCCAGAAGTTACAGAGCCTTGTGTAAGATTAAATTACCTTGAAAACATGGTTACTTGAAGAGGAATGGTACAATTCAAGTTAGAAACAATGTATGTTACATTCAGATATAATTAGAGAAAGGAAGAACTAAGTGCCAGCAAGGATGCAAATGGAGCTACACATGAACAAACCCCATGAGAGGTGCAGCAGCTGGTTTTGGGCCCTAGGTTGCAAGCCTGATGGCTTTTTTTGTAGTGACAGTTATGGTCTCTTCCATTTTGGGTGACTAAGGATAGGATTAGCTGCACATTCCTGTGTGCCACTTTAAAGAAACAACCCTAGATCTCAACTGCCCTTCTCATACAATATACCCACTGGTGGGTGAACTTGTCCCATGCATGTGCTTGTGCTGAGTATTCTGCAACAGGCACCTGTGTGACCCAACAACTGGGCAGCTCATGCTGGAGGCTCCCTTGTGTGCTCAGTAGGAGACCTGCAGTTTACCTTTCCAGCACAAACTGGCAAGGCCTGAAGGGCTGGGCAGGGGCTCAAGGAATCTTGTAAACATCAATGGTTTTTAAATTTCTCCTTGTGAATTCCTTTAAATAATCTTTTTCCACACTGGAGCTTTTGTGGTTATGGGGCTGCACCTTTGCTACCACTAGGTAAGCAAGTGACACCATGAAGAGGTGAAGTGTTTTCCCTGACTAGCTGGAACATGACTCAGTTTCTTTCAGTGCTCCATGGTAGGTTATGCTGGTGGAAAAGCAAAAGTACTGCAGTTACAATGCTATAATTTGTTCACTGAGAATACTTCTGCAGAAGAATAATGGATGTGAGACATGGTCAAACAAGAATTTCAGTGACTGAAAATGTTGGTTTTCTCCTCTTGGTCAAATATGTATACCAGGAATAGAATTATCAGAATGGTTTAGCTATTCCAATAATTCTAACTTGATTGTTTAACTACTAGAATAGTTTAACACTAACACTACATTGCCTCAAAGCATGTCTACCAGTTTGAATTGTACTTTATTTGTATTGACCATGAATTTATTTATCCTTTTAGAAGTACCCTGTGGCTTCTACTTCCCAACTCATTTTTTTTTTGGTATATTAATCAATTTGTTAGGACTGTGACTAGACCTAGAACTTTGTGTGATGATTTTGCAATTAAACTAATATTTAGCACTACTAAGAGATGTGCGTTCACACAGTGCTTTACAGTTTCAAAGTGCTAGATGTTAGCTCACTATTAACAAAGGAGTTAAAAAAAACCCCAGAAGCCAATAAAGCAGAGTGCTTTGTAAAACAAATTAGCAGCCATCAAACTGCTGCACAGTACAGTAATAGGGCTCTAGCACAACTGAACACATGGGGAGAAGTTCAGATGATAACAACTGCTCCAAAGAGAAAATATCAAGGCACAACTCTCAATGTCAAGGCAACTTTATTGACTCTTGGCTGCTGTGGATTCCATGTCTATGTCCAGGTCTGAGAGAGCGCAGTAGAAGAGCATCTGAACATATTTTGTTGTTGTAGCTGTAATACATAGCAAAAATGTGTGAGACAAAGTTGTAAATACATGGATTTTATGTATTTGAAAGCGCTATACAGGTATGAGGAAAATCTTAAAGCACTTTAATCAAATGGATTAAGTATGCTGCAAATAGCTAAAGGCAAAAGGAGCTTAATAATTAAACAGAAAATCTTGTTATTTTCATTGAACTGTCAAATTGATAGCTGAGTTAAACTGAATAAAAACATGGAAGTTTTCCTTTTCAGGACTGCCTGAATTTGAGGAGTAGAAACTACTTTTCAGGCCAATAAGTCATAATTCTGTAATTTACAAAAACACATGGACTCCTGTGACTCAGCTGTTACATCCCTTGGACAGAAAGTAAAGCAATGGTGTGCTGGTATTTCTGCCTTTCAGGGTACCACAATGAATGCATTTAATCTTCACAATTCCACAGGGCTCTTCTTGAGCCAATACATTGAAAGGACTCAATGCCACAAATATTAGCTGACCATACTACATCCACATCACAGTATCACAGTATCACTTAGGTTGGAAAGGACCTCGAGGATCATCGAGTCCAACCTATCAACACAGACCCCATGACTAGACCATGGCACCAAGTGCCACGTCCAATCTCCTCTTGAATGCCTCCAGGGTCGATGACTCAACCACCTCCCTGGGCAACCCGTTCCAATGCCGAATGACTCGCTCGGTGAAGAACTTCCTCCTCACCTCGAGTCTAAACCTCCCCTGGCGCAGCTTGAGACTGTGTCCCCTTGTTCTGGTGCTGGTTGCCTGGGAGAAGAGGCCAACCCCTTCCTGGCTACAACCACCCTTCAGGTAGTTGTAGAGGGCAATGAGGTCACCCCTGAGCCTCCTCTTCTCCAGGCTAAACAATCCCAGCTCCCTCAGCCTCTCCTCACAGGGCTTGTGTTCAAGGCCTCTCCCCAGCCTTGTTGCCCTTCTCTGGACACGCTCAAGTGTTTCGATGTCCTTCTTAAACTGAGGGGCCCAGAACTGGACACAGGACTCAAGGTGCGGCCTAACCAAAGCAGAGTACAGGGGCACTATGACCTCCCTGCTCCTGCTGGCCACACTATTCCTAATGCAGGCCCTCCTGGCCACCTGGGCACATTGTTGGCTCATATTCAGGTGGCTGTCGATCAGCACAGCCAGGTCCCTCTCTGTTTGGGAACTCTCCAGCCACTCCGACCCCAGCCTGTAGCTCTGCATGGGATTGCCGTAGCCAAAGTGCAGCACTCGGCACTTGGACTTGTTGAATGCCATCCCATTGGACTCTGCCCATCTGCCCAGTCGGTCGAGGTCCCTCTGCAGAGCCTTTCTACCCTCTAACTGACTAACATCTGCCCCTAACTTTGTGTCATCTGCAAACTTGCTGATGACTGACTCGACCCCTTCATCCAGATCATCGATGAATATGCTGAAGAGGACAGGGCCCAGCACTGATCCCTGGGGGACACCACTGGTGACTGGCCTCCAGCTGGATGTGGCACCGTTCACATATTGGACTGTTTTGTACTGGGATGTAAGGTTTGTGTTTTCAGGACCATGAGACGAAGCAAATGATCTCAGAGTCGTCATATAGAAAAGCACAGCAACATTTCTTAATGAAAAAGGATTCTAGAAGAAATGATTCTTTCTTTCTCCTGTCCAAGCTTTCAGGATTTTGGCAGACTGATGGGGACAAAATGATGTTGCTTACCTGATAACCACTGTAGACATTTAGGTCGTTTTTCAACTGGCAGATAAACTCCCAAATAATATGCAGGAATGCCAGAGAGGGCAATACCAATGCCAATAAGGGAATTGATTGTGTCACTGTAGAGAGGAACTATGACCAGGAAAAGGGAACACAAACAGTATACTATAGGGAAGAAGAGGCTAAGCTGTGGAGACAAAAAACACAACAACATTTATTGAGGGATGCAGTAAATACTCTATTGTAAAAATCTCAGGCCTCTGCTATGAGGACAGGCTGAGGGAGCTGGGGTCATTCAGCCTAGAGAAGACTCTGGGGGACCTTATAAATGCCTTCCAGCACCTGAAGAGATCCTACAGGAAAGCTGGAGAGGGACATTAAATAAGGATGTCTATCAACAGGATGAGGGGGGAATAGTTTTAAGCTTAGGGAGAGTAGGATTAGACTGGGTCTTAGTAAGAAGCTCTTCAGCACAAGGGTGGTGAGACTCTGGAATAGGCTGCCCAGGGAGGTTGTGGATGCTTTCTCCTTGGGGGTGTTCTAGGCCAGGCTGGATGATGTCTTGAGCAGCTGAGTCTAGTTGAGAGATGTCACTGCCCATGGAAGGGAGATTGGAGACGACCTGTGAGGTCCCCTCCAACCTGAGCCATTCTGTGAGTCTATGAGTCTGTATTAGTAATAAAAATACAGCTGTTAACTGTATGACCACTATGGACTGAATCTTTTGACTGCCTACAGTCAGTGCAACTTGCTAGCTTCTGTGTGTGTTGCTGACAGCCTCTTACTGGGTACATACCCAAGCATCTGACTATTTTGTTGTTTTCAGACCTGCTCAAACTCAGTTCTTTCCCAATTAAGTAAAAAATCAATCCCTGAAAGCTGTACTTTAAAGCTGAGCAGTAATGGATAATTTTTCCTCTAACTGCAACTGCAAATGTTCAGTTGCAATTTTGATTGGGATCTAACTCAGCTAGACTTCCAATTACCACGTTGATGCACTGATTTACCACCATTTATCCTGTGCACTTAACAAATAATGCACCATGAATATGGAAAGTGACAATAACCCCTTCATGGATTTATTTTTCCCCAAAATATTTTTCACTGTCTGTAGTAATGAGCCTTCTCAAGAGTCCAGGAGCTGACATTCAAAACCCACCAGCACATCCTGAGAGTTCACTGGTATAAATACTTCTTTTTCCTTATAAAGGTTAAAAATGGTAAGTTGATGAAAATCAGCAGCTACATTTCAGAAAAGGACAAAGCATATGCAGAGCTGTGATGCTGGTTATGCTGGCAAATGCTAATAGGAATTACACAGTCATCATCTATAATCTGACAGTAATCCTTGCTTTAGTTGGGTCAGTAGCAAAACTGCCAGTAAGGCAAGATTTCATCTGGATCTTCCTCTTATTTCAGGGAGTTTGGAAATTAAGTGTGAACATGCTTCAGGATGGAGTTTGATCAGACTGTTAAGCTCTCTGGAACCTTTCCTCACTAGCTCTACTGCGTCCTGGCAAGACTCTGATGTGAACAGTATAAAACAGTTCTGGACTAAGAAGCCCAGGCCTTATTTATTCTGAAATACAAGGTTCAATGAAAGGAAAAAGAAATATCATCTAAACCCTACAGAAAAAGCACCAAAAGATGCTCTTGTGGAAGCTCAAATGGGTTTTGCCCTTTCATTTCTTACCTTGTATGTTGAAAGGATTTGTATGGGTGATAAATAATTCATAATGCAATTGGTAATGTTGTGGTCATGGTATTAAGCATCACATAAACACGTGCATTTAGCTGCCTTTAGGGCTTGATGCCTCACTTGTTTACTTACTTTAATAGGTCGTGCTCTATGTGGCTGTGTATATCTCAAGTATATTAGTCCTGCAACAGACAGACCCACAAAAAGCCAGTAGTTGAAGCAGTAGTAATTAATGAGGAGGAAAACATCTTCCACAAGGAGATAAAGCAAAGTCATTAAGCCCTAGAGATAATAAAAACAAAGACTTTTTAATAAGAAATAACAGACATGTCTGAGGAAGTAAAGAGGTAGTAAAGCTATACACCAGCCTCTTTCCAGCATACCTGTCTGGAGTTAGGAAATCAGGTCCTTGCAAGAATGATACTTACACTGAGAAACCTTCAAGTGTGGCTGTGTGAAACAGGCAGGTACCTTTGTCTTCAACACAGCAGTGAGAGCACCACATTGGGCTGAAGAGGTGTTAAGTTTAAGAAGTTATGTTTTAGCACCAGCAGGAAACCTTCCTAAGAAGACCAGATGAGGAGTCCTAAGCTCTGCTATGCTATGGAGAAGGTTACTAAGAAGCTTTCTGTTCTGCTATTCTGGTTGGCTTTGGTTTGAAAGCAAACAATTTAATTTTTTCACTGTTGGAGGCCCTCAGAGTCCACTCATAAACTGAGACCATTAGAGCAAGTTCTGTGATACGCAGGTATGCTGTACTGCTCATATGGAAAGACCTAAAATAGCAGCAGTTTAATGTCTATTTTAGCAGATAGTAGGCAGGAAAAAAACCCCAAAACATTCCACTGTGAAAAATGGCAATAGTGGTATATTAAGGGAGTATAGCTCATCTTACTGGTTGTAGCGGTGTGATGCCTTAACCCACATGCACCAACATGAAGCACAGCTAAAGTCAGCCAGAGAAGCGAATGGAAAGCTGTATTTTACAAGCAATACTGAAATGCAATGAATATATACAAAACATACAGTATTGGCAATATTATACAAGAGTTTACAGGAAATATCACAAGCACAGATCCTCCCGAGGAGAATTCCCCCTTGGGCTCCCCCCAAAACCCCTCTCCCCCTCCTCCCCTTTCCCTTAGTAGTTTCATAGTTTCATAGTTTCATTCAGGGCTGGAAGGGACCACAAGGATCATCTAGTTCCAACCCCCCTGCCATGGGCAGGGACACCCCACACTAGACCAGGCTGGCCAGAGCCTCATCCAGCCTGCTCTTAAACACCCCCAGGGACAGGGCCTCGACCACCTCCCTGGACAACACATTCCAGGGTCTCACCACTCTCATGGTGAAGAACCTCCTCCTCACATCCAGCCTGAATCTCCCCACCTCCAGCTTCATTCCATTGCCCCTAGTCCTATCACTACCTGATATCCTGTGAAGTCCCTCCCCACCCTTCTTGTAGGCCCCCTTCAGATACTGGAAGGCCATAATTAGGTCACCTCGGAGCCTTCTCTTATTAGATGAAAAAGGAAAAAGTGAGAAAAAAGGATATTAAGGTAAATTTGTTAGCTCAAAGCAGTTGTTAAGAAAGTCAGTTATTCTTATCTATCAGTTTCAGTCCAAGGTCAGTTGCATGCAGGCTGGCCAAGAAACAAAAGTCAGAACAAACTGAAGCTGAAGCTGAAGTGAGTGAGAGCAAGAATGTTAGAGATATTTGCTATGGTACATCTCACAGCTGACCAATGAAATTTGTTTGGAATTAATCTTTGTTTTCCTTTTTACACCTAAACATTCAGCCAGAGAATTCTGCAGCTGTCCTTTTCTTACAGGCACAGCCTAACCTGTCACACTGGTGCAAACTGAATCCCTCTTAGAAGAGTATTCATAGTGAGATTATGACATTCAGTTAATGATTTGATCTGAAATAGGACCAGTGTGATAAACTATTAACAAGCCACAGGCAGCACACCAAATAAAACATATGTTCACTTAAACAGCAGTGAAATGCTTTTGAATGATGCCTCCTTCCCTCTGCATATCTGCCCCCTTATCTAAATCTGCCAGATTTATGGATTACTTATTAAAATTCTGTTCACTGCTCCTATACCTTACTGTTCTTTGATTTTTGTGTCACAAGATTAACATTTATAGTGGCAGCAGGGAAAAAGTCAATATAGCCATAGGCATCCGAGGGTGGGAATTCAATTCTCAGTGCTTTGTCACTCCTCTTATAACTACAGCCTTAGAAAATCAGCCTAAGGCAGGCTCTGAGAGATGTTCCTGCCATATTCTTCTCCAGTGACACTCTGAAAACTCACATAAAGACTTAAACCACCTCTGTCTTTACTGTTAGATATTTATCCACTCTCTGTTTTCTACGTAATGCTGTTGTACTTACTGCTCCCTAATCTTGTTCAGAGGGCCTATGAATGTGAATCAAGCCATTCTTTTTCCACTGGAAAAAAACTCCACGGACAAAACACCACCACCCTCAATGAGTTTCAGAAATTGTGGGTCTTTGAGGAAGATGTCTCCAGCAGAGCAAGAGACGGTGAGAAACACTGGGCAGAGATGGGTTTGAACACTGGGCTGCCCCAGTGTGACCATTTTAGGCTGTGCCTTTAAGAAAGGGAGAAACGCTGGGCAGAGAGGGGTTTGAACGCTGGGCTGCCCCAGTGTGACCATTTCAGGCTGTGCCTTTAAGAAAGGGACAGTTGCTGAAACACTCTGGCTGAATGTTTTGAAAACAAAGGTATTCTAAACGAATTTCATTGGCAGATAGGTAAAATGCAACTTCAAGTTTTAGTTCAGTTTGAGTCTCAGTCTCAGTTCTGTCTGTCTCTTTTTCAGACTGTTTCTGTCTCTCTCTGAGCAACAGCTGTGAGGGACAGAGCTAACCTTGAACTAACAGATAAGAATAATTCTTGCATACACTTTGAGCTAACAGAATTTCCTCCTTAATAATTACCTTTTCTCTCTCTCTCTTTAACCCTTTGTGGGAAAAAAGGGAGGTAGGGGGAGAAAGGGGGTACGGGGGCGGGGGGAAGCCTCCTGGCTGGAGGAGGGAGTTTTGTTCTGTATTAGGTTCTGTGCTGTATATTTCTGTATATATTGTAAATACTGTATATTGTGTATATATTCACTGCATTTCATCCTGCTTGTAAATACAGCTTGAATTCATTTCTGCTTCTCTGACTGAGTTAGCTGTGGTTTCTTTGTGTGGAGGGGGAGCACTGAACTTTCTAGACTTGCCTCTGCTACTAATTTCTTCTAGGAAAATGTATTTTGGGTGGAGGTTATATATAAATTTCATTTATAAAAGTAAACAAGATCCCCAAGCCTGTCAGCTTTCCAGGTGACTCAAAGATGTCCCCAGATATCTACACAGCAGAACATATGGAGAGCCAAAATGAACACAAGCTGCTGAAGCTATAATCCATGTCTTGGTTCTTCACTATAAGCAGGCTCCGAGGTGACCTAATTGTGGCCTTCCAGTATCTGAAGGGGGCCTACAGGAAGGCTGGGGAGGGACTTCTCAGGATCTCAGGTAGTGATAGGACTAGGGGGAATGGAATGAAGCTGGAGGTGGGGAGATTCAGGCTGGATGTGAGGAGGAAGTTCTTCACCATGAGAGTGGTGAAGCCCTGGAATGGGTTGTCCAGGGAGATGGTTGAGGCCCCGTCCCTGAAGGTGTTTAAGCCCAGGCTGGATGAGGCTCTGGCCAGCCTGATCTAGTGTGAGGTGTCCCTGCCCACGGCAGGGGGGTTGGAACTAGATGATCCTTGTGCTCCCGTCCAACCCTGACTGATACTATGATACTGTGATACTTCTCTCACCACCACACCCAGGCAGGCAAGGGGCCAGGCTGTCACTTACATTGAAGAGGAGAGCAGGGACTGGTGTGTAGCACTTTACATGGATCAAGCTCAGACTGTCAGGGAGGTGTCCTTCCCGGGCTCCGACATAAAAAAGCCTACAAAAAAAAGGAACAAGCAAACTCAACCAATGAGCAAAGGAATAGCTTCTTGCTATTGACAAAGGCAGCATGAATTCTTCTATTACTCTGTTGTGAATGCTGCTCTCTTCTCAAGTGGCTTTAGTTTAACAGTTGATGCTGACCATGAGAAAACCCAAACCAATCCTTTCCATCTTGACTGAACAACCTGACATGGCAGAAATTAACTGTTTTGCTTTTACAGTGCAGTAGTAAAGAATGCAGATTACTAATAAATGTGGGTGGGGGTGGTTTCTTGTAACAATTTAAAATAAACCTTATATTTCATACCTAGATGCTGCAATTATTGATGAGTTTAAGCCACTATAGCAGGACATGGCCACTGCTATAGGGATTATCCACTTAGCATAACTGAGAGTTTTACTGCCAAATGTCTGCAACAGAAAAAGAAAGTAATAGTGAGGCACATGGACAATCCTGAGAAACTCCCATGAGGACACACCAACCCAAATACACACACAGAGCCCCTGCTTTCTTATGACACACAAAAATGACTTGGGAAGGTAAAATGTGGAAATACAAATCAGTACAAAAAGAAAAAAATAAAAAGGCAGATACCTGGAAAAAGAAATTACCAAAATATTTCTAAGTCTAGATCCAGTCAACAAGACAACAGAAGAAGATGCACTGGCTTTCATGATTGGCCACTGGAATGGGCTGCCCAGGGAGGTGGTGGAGTCACCATCGCTGGAGGTGTTTTGGAAGAGACTGGAGGGGGTGCTTGGTGCCATGGTTTAGTTGATTAGATTGTGTTGGGTGATAGGGTGGACTCAACGATCTCAAAGGTCTTTTCCAACCTGGTTAATTCCATTCCATTCCATTCCATTCCATTCCATTCCATTCCATTCCATTCCATTCCATTCCATTCCATTCCATTCCATTCCACTCCACTCCACTCCACTCCACTCCACTCCATTCATGTATGCTGACAAATCCTGACTGTAGTAATCATAGAATGGTTTGGGTTGGAAGGGACCTCCCAAGGTCCAACTCTCCTGCAGTGAGCAGAGACTCCTCCACGAGATCAGGTTGCTCAGAGCCTTACTGAGCCTGAGTTACAACTGTACTGGGATATAAAAGACTGATAAAAGTTTGAAAAAGCTTCACTGCACATTTGGGCATTGAAAACACTGCTGTAATCCTGCAGCATTAATCATCACACGCTGTACCTTAGAATGATGGCAAAAACCCTCCTGAATAGAATATTAGAATAACTTTATTAGAATAAACCAAACCAGGTTGGAAGAGACCTTCAAGATCATCATGTCCAACCCATCAACCAATCCAACCCACCCAAACAGCTAACCCATGGCACCAAGCACCCCATCAAGTCTCCTTCTGAACACCTTCAATGACGGCGACTCCACCACCTCCCCGGGCAACCCATTCCATAGGGCAATCACTCTTTCTGTATAGAACTTCTTCCTTCTTCCTGGTTCTTAAACAACCCAGACTTTCCCCACCTTGCCTGACTCTGTCAAAAGCATCTACTACAATGAAGTGCTGTTAGAAGCAGGATTTGCAGAGTACATAAGAGGATTTTACAGGAACAGATTTACTGGATATTTCTTCATATGCACCATCTGATATATTGGTGCTCTTACACGACAAGAAGGTTTGAAACAAAGCAACAGCCTTCACCATGGAAATATTTCAACTCTTCTGGCAAAAAGTGTGCTGCCCAAGATTTTTCTGCCATGTCATCCCCTCCAGTAACTTTTCTTTGAGTTATTTTGTATTACTTACCACAGCCACTGCATCACTTGTGAGGAGATCTGACATGTTCAGCACTACGTAGTACGCTATATTAGTCAACAAGTAAATAATAGTCACAATAGGCATTGAGATTGCAATAGAAAGAGGCAGATTCCTGCAAAAGGATAATGTCAACATTATTTTGGGTTCTTTAGATATGAAATCTTTAATTAGAGCATTGTTCCTAAACTTAAACATTTGTGAGTGGATACCTCCAGCACTCCTTGTAATCCATCATTTTCTACTTGTGGGGTTACAAAATAATGTGCTCCCCCAAGTTTTAGAGGAAAAAGGTAAAGTATCTTTGTATCTGTAAATTGTGGATACTATCTTGTATGTGAAGCAATAAATAAATAAATAAAGACAGCACTTAAGCAATGAGGTTTAGATGCACACTGAGGTGTTTTCATGCTCGTAGCATTTTTTGCCCTGCCTCATAACCTATGTGTATGCCAAGACATGGTGAACTATGTGAGACTGAGTAGCTGGGACACAGAACTGCCACAGTGTTGACATCCCTACAGAGGGCAGGAGATGATATTATCAGTGCTGCTGTGGACTTAAACCTTTCACCGTCAGGAAAATTAAAGATTTTGCCTGTAGTAATGCAGATCACCTGAAGCAGCCTTATGCTACTGGGAGCAAAACCAGTCCTGGAAACTAAAACTGGTTTGTGTTTGAAAAGAAGTAGGCAATTTTGGAGGGTTAAATGGATCCATACCCTTCTTTGCTTTCAGCAGGGATTTATTCTCTTCCTTTAGAAATTCTGATCTGGTTAAGGTACAAAATATACACATGCAGGCAAGTGATTTGTTAAGGTGATACAACTGGTAAGCAACTACAATAATCAGAAGGAGTTCTCACAGGTAGTCCTTCGTTTGAAAAGGAGAAAGTTTTTGCAGAGAAAATAGCCAGACTACTTTCCACTCAGAACAAATATAGAGTGGCTTGTCCTACTACCACCTGTCTTACCAGGACACTGCAGTGATTCAAAGGAAACACACGTGTTTACCTCTGAGGATTCTGCATTTCCTCCGTCACATAGTTGAGTGTGTCCCATCCAGAGTAGGAGAAGAGGGCAGAGTAAAGAGCCAGTGCAATCATCCCTGGGTTTGTTGCTGAGCCCTTGAAGGGAGCACTCAAGTTTTCTGTTTCTCCTGTACAAACAGCAGGTCCCAATTGCCTGTTACATTTCAAGGATGTGGTGTAGGAGGACTCTACAGTAAAAGTCTCAGTTAACCATAAGGGAATATAACCCCACTGCATCCAGCCTTCGTTACTATTTCTAAAGGTGCACAGCTCTATGATTTGATGTAACAATTAGGAAGTTTCAGTCAGGTGGTCAGACAGCTGCACTTGTACAGGAAGACACCAGAAGACATTTCCCAATGTTTGTTATTTGGATGCGACTTGTGCAGTTCTACCATAATCTACAGCATCCTCTGTAGGATGCTATATTACAACAATCCTCCACTGGCATTGCTGCCTAGACCACTGAGGGATGGAGGCATACTGGGGTCATGCTGTGATCTGTCAGCCAGGCAGAGGCACTTGGGAAACCCCTTTTCAGTTCCTGAATCTGTCTTATATTTCTTCCTCCTATCTGTGCTTTTGCTTTCACCAATTAGTGGCCACTGGAGGGGGAACTCCTGGAGGCATGGCTCTTCATGGGATGCTCTGCCCCACCAAGGCGTTCCCTGAAGTTAGGAGAGGAGATTTGAAATTTTTTTCCTTTCAAAATTCTCCTCTAGTTTAGCTCAATCAGTTGAGATGACACTCTGTAGAACACTGCAAAATAGACAAAATGTCATGAAATGGCATGAGCCTTCCAGGAGCCTCTGGAAAGGGGAAGAAAGGCCTTTCAGAGTTTGCAGAAGGAAAGTCAACCAATATAAGTGGAAGGGGGTTCAGAAACATGCTGATAGCTGTGTTAGGGAAGTAAGGTTGTTCTTGTAAAATGAAACGACTTCACTGCAAGGTGGTTAAACTAAGGAGCACATAGATACCACAAAAGCAATTCAGTTTTTGAAGAGTAGTAACTATCAGGAGGATGATCTGAGGAAGGTGAAACCACAAGAGCTACATGCACTTTGGGGAAGAAAATGGTTGGAAAAGAAGGACAAGGGGTAACAGGCACAAACATGAACAGAAGTTCCATCTAAACATGAGGAGAAACTTCTTTATGTTGATACTGGTAGAGCACCAGAACAGGCTGCCCAGAGGTGGTGGAGTCTCCTTCCCTGGAGACATTCAAAACCTTCCTGGACTTGTTCTTGTGTGACCTTCCTTAGGTGAACTTGCCTTGGCAAGAGGGTTGGACTCCAGAGGTCCCTTCCAACCCCTACCATTCTGTGATTCTGTGAAAGGCTCCAGAACAGCTGTCTTTTTTTTTTAACTAAAGACAGCTCATATTCATAATGAGACAGATGGAGCTTTTTGAAAGAGGCATCTCTGAGCACACCAGAAAGAACACGGCAGGGCTAAGCCATACATCACAACTGCACTCTTCATTAAACAGTTGCTGAGTCTTAAAAGAGTGCATCAACTCAATCACAACTTCCTCCAGAAGTCCACATCATTCTTTCTCCCAGTCCTTTCTGTATCCAAGTGCTTGATTCTGCTTAAACAGAGCACAGACTAGATCTCTGCTGCCACCAAAAGCCCTCAGCACTTTGTGCTCCTCACAATAATGTTTCCTCTCTGCCTTCACCCTCCCTGGCTGGCTGCACAGAGCTAAGCGAAGGACTCAGCGTAGGTGATGTGGATACAGGAGCAAAGAGCCCCTGGGCCAAACTGCATTGTGGCAGCTACATACCAGTGAGCTGGCTGGAGTTTGGGAGGAGTCAGGGGACAAGGCAAAGCTGTGATAGGGGTGACATCATGGACTCACAGCTTTGTAAAACTGCAGCAGCTTTATGGAGAGAACCTTTTTCATGTGACTTTGGCCCTTAAGCAATGCTCTTCCTGTGTGTCTTCCCGCTTTTAGGACTGGGTTAATTTGTTCAGGGCTCTTTGGACTTGAACAAACCAGTGACAACTGACATGCACAGATAATGGCTTAACCAGCAAGCTCTCTTGAAGCCTGGGTGTAGCTTTGCAGTGTAACAGTTGATGCATTAGAAATGCAGCCAAGGAAAGAAGGCCAGTAAACATGGAAAAGCAAGCATGTTCAGTAAGTTTTCTAAGCTACTTTCAGCAGCAGACAATTCCTAAACTGAAGAGGAGAAAAACATCTTTATTTTAACTGAATATACAATAGCTATTCATTAATTTCATGGGAAAGCAGAATGAAGAAACTTCAGTAACTAAGCAACAGAGCTTCAGTTGGAGAAGACTTCACCGTGTCAGAGACCCAAATTAGTGAAATCAAATCTATTGCAGAAGTAGCATCAGAACAAACTAGCCTTCAGCTCTTCATGTATTTACTTCAGTCCTGCTGATACAGAGTGCCTCATCTCTCCTGTGATGCCATATGGCACCACAGTGATTCAAAAGACCACAGAATTAGTTTTCACCTTTGTTTCTAGTAACAAGCATGACCTCTCACCAGGGAAGGAAAAGACAAGAGCCTCCCCTCAGAGGGCACTGCGGCAGCTCTGCTACAGGCAAGCAAAGGGGAGCAGGGTGCGAGAAGCGATGGAAAGGACACATCTGGCAATTTCTGCTTGCTGATCAAGCCATAACATTCCTGCACAGTGAGCACCACTTCACATGCAAGTCTTAAGGAGCCTGATCTTTGAAAATTAAGTATGGTTTCTTTTTAAGCATTTAAGTGAAAATTCCTCTTACCTTTACCAATTTTGTAAAGGCCAACAGATATCACCAGGATCAGAGCCAGAAGCTTTGCATACGTGAAAATATCTTGTACCCGGGTTCCCCACTTCACATTAACACAATTAATAAATGTTAAGGAGCCTGCAGAGAGAAACAACATGCATGAGAAGAGCACTGTCTGTCTTACACCACTCAAAGTATATTTCAAATCCACCCTTTCAGATACCAGCCCTTTTTCAAAGAACAAAACAGGATTCAATCTCTCCTGTTCAGGCTCTCCTAGGTTTATTTTCTGAAGGATACTGTTTCATTAGGGTGAGACAAAACACACCAGCTTTTGAATTTTATGACCAACCCCTGCTCCATGTATATAATCATTAAATGTTGTTAAGGGCAGCAGTGTTGCTGACACGCAGAAGTTGAGATTTCTTTGTATCCTTTATTTGAATCAAAGCTTTTCACTTAGTTCTCCATGCTGATTTGAGCTCTGATCTACCTAACAGAGTAAGGACAGCTTCTGCACCAAACTGTTTGGATGCTGTAGAGAAGATACTGAACTAATCAGGACAGCATGCTGTTACTCTGGGCCCATGGCTTAGAAGCTGTCATGCATGCTTTGACCTCGAGTCTGGAAACTACAGAAGTACTTACTTAGAGAGTTTCCTTAGGCCTCAGTTTTGACAGAATCTCATAGAAATTAGAAAGCAGCTGGTTGCAGAGAGTGGTTGGGATCAACTTCAGTATCACAGTGTCACAGTATCACCAGAGTTGGAAGAGACCTCAAAGATCATCGAGTCCAACCTGTCACCACAGACCTCATGACTAGACCATGGCACCAAGTGCCATGTCCAATCCCCTCTTGAACACCTCCAGGGACGGTGACTCCACCACCTCCCCGGGCAGCCCATCCCAATGACGATCAACTCTCTCAATTCTGATGAAGGAGAGAGGGAGGGGCAGAGGGGTTGCCCTCTACATCAAGAAATGGATGAGTGTGAAGAGCTGTCCCCAAAGAACGGCCATGAGTAGGCCAAAAGCTTATGGGTAAGAATTAGTGGCAACAAAGGGAACCTTTTGTTTGGTGTCTACTACAGGTTGCCTGATCAAGGGGAGCCTATTGACAAAGCCTTCTTACTCCAGCTACAGAAGGCTTCACAGAGGCTCTCACCCTGCCAGGAGGCTTCAACCACCATCTGCAGGAAAAGTAGCCCAGTGAGCTACAGGCAATTCAGGCAGCTCTTGGAGTGCCTTGAGGATAACTTCTTGAGCCAGGTAACAGCCCTGCCAGAGGGGATGCAATACTGGACCAAATTGTTGTAATTCTCCTCTCCCCTCTAATAATCCTAGCCCCAAATCAAATCCATCTCAATAAAAGATTATTTCCTGCATGCTCCTGAGAACATGATTTAGAAAGGCAATAATTATTTTCACAGAGGGTGAAGGAATAGAAATTAGGGGGAAAAAAAATCTCTGGGCACCTACAATTATGGTTCTTATCTTCTAGGAATCTTTACTTACATATACAAGCAGCTGCAATCAACCGGACTGCATCATATGGCGGCTCACAATGAGGAAAAATGGGTTGAACAATGTAGTTAGCAAATGTGATTGCAATCACTGCCTGGGTTGTTGGTTCAATAATTAACAAGGATGACCAGAGTCTGATGAAGGCCACAAAGGCACCAAATGCTTCCAGGATATAAGCGTAACTGGCTCCAGATTTAACGATGGATGTGCCCAACTCAGCATAACACAAAGCTCCAAACAGTGAAAACATCCCACCAAGTGCCCAGATGACTAGAGACAGTCCATAGGAAGCACTGTACATTAAAACACCTCTGGGTGATACAAATATCCCAGAGCCAATCATGTTCCCTACAATTAAAGAAACTCCATTTAATAATGTGATTTCTTTCTTCATCTGCATTTTCCCACTTGTTTCTGCCATATTGTCCATGTCATCTTTTCCATGCTTAGTTCTGGATTTTTTGGCACAGCACATTTGCCAGAGGGCTGGCATCTTCAACTATCATTACCTGAAAACAAGAGGAGAGAACATCTTTTGTCAGGCACATGGCATCACAGGCATGGATAATTAGGACACAAGGCACAGATTTTACAAAGAGCAATTTCCTTGCCTGCTTTTGTCTTGCAGTCAAGGAAACACATGCTACTGGACTTTCTTAACTTTCACTGTTCCATACTTTTTTAATGCATAAATGTGAGGCCACTGGTTTTGGTTACAGATTCTGAATCTTTCATGAACTCTGAGTTCACTTTTATTATTTTTCATAGAATCATAGAATGGTTTGGCTTGGAAAGGACCTCCCAACAGTCATCTAGTCCAACCCCCCTGCAGCAAGCAGAGACACCCCAAGCTAGATCAGGCTACTCAGAGCCCCATCAAGCCTGACCTTGAATGTCTCCAGGGATGAGGCCTCCACCACCTCCCTGTGCAAACTGTTCCAGTGTTCCACCACTGTCATAGTAAAGAACTTCTTCCTGATGTCCAATTTACCCTTCTCTAGGTTCAAATCATTGCCCCTCATCCTAGTGCTACACACATTCTCTTGAATTGTAATGATGTGTTAGTCAAGTTATCTTAGTAAAGGAAGAGACACTGTACCCCTGTATGTTCTAATACAGCTGGAGTGTCCCACACAGGTATACCTCTCCCTAAATTTTGCTGTCATTCCAGGAAGAACTTAATTTCATGATTATTCATTTCATTATTTGCTTCATCAAATCTAGATGTGCTCCTGTGCAGCCTGCCCTAGATGATCCTGCGTTGTCAGGGGGGTTAACTAGATGATGTCTAGAGGTCCCTTTTCAGACCCTAACATTTTATGAGTCTACATTCCATCTGAAAATGATCCTCAGAGGAACACAAGAGATAAAATAGTAAATGATACTCAAAATCTCCAACCTCAGGAGGTTAATGTTAGTGTGAGGATAAAGAAAAGAGCTTTAGCAGTTCTTAGAGATGAGACTGCTGCTGCGGTGAATAATGAAGCTTGTTTAGCTATTAACCTCACTTCACTTCTGGGTAGCTGCCAGTAGCATGCACAGGAAGTGAGTTTTGAACACCCTGTCCCTGGAACACTTTTGTGTAAGGGAGTCCAACAAAACACAAGTGTAGACATTTGCCAGTCCAGCGCTCGCAGGGCAGGATCCAAGTGCACTGGGTGCTGTGAGAAGACACCACTGCATAGCTGGGCTCATGAGTCAGCCTTCTGCACACAGCATCACCCTCCTCTGGGGCTGAGCTCCTCGGGGATGGGGAAAGGAAATGCAAGAGCCAAGACTGCAGCAATGGTGATAATTCTTGGGTCCTGCTGACTCATAATGATGCTTACTTAGAACAACAGATATTTTTCCAAGGAAAACTTCCTCAAAAATCTACAAACTAAAGCCAAGTTCTCCAAGTAGAACAAAGCTCCTCCACGTGACACTGGCCAAAAACATTTGCTCCCAAATATATGATGTTTGAGCTGGTTGCTGACCCACATTTCAAACAAACAACCTGCCTTCCCCATACTCCCAAAAGATTTGCTTTGCTTTGTAAAGTGTATCTGTTTTAGCAACCCTGAATAATCAGGGTTCTCAGCAGTCTTCATGCTGTTAAGGTAATTAGCAGAATATAGGAAATAGTCTCCTGTACAGATGTTCCTGTATAATAGCAAAAGGAGAAGCATTTTGTGTCAAACGCGTCAAGGATTTACTGCTTTTACAATCCAAGCAGTGATGAAAACAATCTGAGCACATGGCCAAGGTGTGCTGCCATCATCTTACCCTTTCTTACAGCTTCTGCTGTTTTGTTCCCACTGAACCTGGCCTATAGTCCTGCCCTACCATCATCACCATGACTTCATCCTTATGCTACCGTCTTCCCTTTCTGGGACCATCACTGGTGTGTCAAAAAGCTTCATCTAAGCAGCTCAGCTACTGAAACATACGCTCTGTTCTCTGTCACTTGAGCACCTTAGCCTTAGGAAGCCTTAGGAAGAAGTTCTACACAGAAAGAGTGATTGCACTATGGAATGGGCTGCCCGGGGAGGTGGTGGAGTCGCCGTCATTGAAGGTGTTCAGACGGAGACTTGATGGGGTGCTTGGTGCCATGGGTTAGCTGTTTGGGTGGGTTGGATTGGTTGATGGGTTGGACACGATGATCTTGAAGGTCTCTTCCAACCTGGTTTGGTTTATTCTAATAAAGGTTTATTCTAATCTCTGTAGGTCATGTTCTGTGGTCACATAACCCCAGTGAGAGCCAGTACAGGCTAAGGTCTGGCAGAGCTTACATGCTGGGGACAACCATCAAAGCTGTAAGAAGCTTAGAATAGAATTAACCAGGTTGGAAAAGACCTTTTAGATCATTGAGTCCAACCTATCATCCAACACTATCTAGTCAACTAAACCATAGCACCACGCACCCCATCCAGGCTCTTCCTAAACACCTCCAGGGATGGTGACTCTACCACCTCCCTGGGCAGCCCATTCCAATGGCCAGTCACTCTTTCTATGAAGAACTTCTTCCTAACATCCAGCCTGGATCTCCCCTGGTGTAGCCTGAGACTGTGTCCTCTTGTTCTGGTGCTGGTTGCCTGGGAGAAGAGACCAACCCCCAGTTGGCTACAACCTCCCTTCAGGTAGTTGTAGACAGCAGTAAGGTCTCCTCTGAGCCTCCTCTTCTCCAGGCTAATCAACCCCAGCTCCCTCAGCCTCTCCTCACGGGGCTTGTTTTAATGAACACTGCAAACTCACATTAGGCAGTAAAAGTGATGAAGTCACAATATTTTCTAGTTTCTGTTAGAAAATTAATGGCATTTAAGGGACACCATTTAAAAATAAACCCCAGCACATTTTATTTATGTTTGTATTAGAAATCAAGAAATGTGTAGAAAGCTATTTTAAAAGTCATGAGTGATCTCTTCTCCAGGGGGACTCTGGATCACTTTCTGTTGTGTGTAGCAGATTGACCAAAAATCAAATAAAACCCCCCACAAAACCCCAACACTGGAATATGAAATCAGATGAACCAGCAGTTTGCAACATGACCAAAAATATATAGATCAAGCTTTAAAACACTGCTGCTGTGCACGAGCATCAACAGGTCTTAAAGGGAACATTCATGTTTATGATATTCACGGTAGATTATACTGCTGAGCATTTTCCACTGAAAAGAGGAAATCAAGCAAGTAAAACAATATTATGTATTATGAGCAGCATAAAAGAAAACTATTTGAGCAATGGTAACAACAACAATAATAATAAACACAACCAAAAAAATCCATTTTGCTCTCTTCCCACTCAGTAGGAAATTATCCTATTTCCTTTGGGTTTTCAAATTGAATGTTGGGGAAAATGTTGAATAAATTGGTGCTTCACATGCTCCCGTTACACTCCTGTGGTCAGAGGCTGGTTTTCCCATACAAGGGATGTGCTCTGCTCCCAGCACTTCATTCCCACCCCGAAGCAAATCACAGAGGGTATTTGAGAGAGAAGCTACTGCAGTCTAAATCTAAGAAAGCTATTAAAAAGAGAAGGCAGCAGCTTACCAGTGGGTAGGAGGTACACTTGCTTCCTTTGTCAGCAAGGCTGCTATAATTGAAGAGTGACTCTCTAGCTGCCTCCCTAAATAAGCACACATCTGTTTCACCAGGAGGGGTAAGTTAACACTAACATGAATAGCCTCTTCTCTGACTTGCTTTAGCCTTGCCTTTAGCTGCTATTTTTATTACAGTGGCATGAATACTAAAATCAATGAGAGCTTTCAAGAAAGAAGATCCCAGACTCTCCTGGAATGTGGTTTCTCCAAACAACCTCAAGCGAGGTCATTAGCAGGCAGAAGCAGGCAGCTTAAGAATCATCTGCTCTCTATTCCTTAGGAAGTTGTGATAGAAATAAGACAACAGAATGAGGAGTGAGGGGGGGAAATCCTTCATCCATGTGTCACTGAAACCAAAGCCAACTCTTTCCTAGATGTTAATATGAAACAAATGCAGCCTAATTCCTCCTTGTTAACTTGGAAAGCCACAATGCGACTTCTAACTCACACTGTACAAAGAACTTGTTTATTCTCGTGGTATCATTGGACGAAAGGGAAAGGTTTTCAGAGTGGGGAGGCTAGCAAAGGGTTGCAGTAAACTGAAAACCACAGACACTGTTTCATTTCAAACAGCCTCATGTTTTCCTGTTCACTCTTTCTGATACATTTTCTTTTCTGGTACATTTTCTTTTACTCATCCTTAAAACATTGATCAATTCAGCTCTTTTTCTTACCCCAAGAACTGTGTATCTGTGCCTTTTCTAGTCATTTAGGACACGATGCATGACACACAAAGCAGCCTGACCTAGTATGAAGTTCTTATTTTAATTAAATAAGCTTTCAAACAAACAAAAAAAAGGAATCTGAAACACAAAAAGGAGCAAAAAGTTAAGTGACTTACCTAATGTATTCAGCTTTGTCTTCTGAAACAACGTTACCCTGTCTGTGGAGTACTTTTGGAAAGCCAGTATGGCATACTACACAGTGTCTACTGAAACAAGTAAACATCCAGAAAACGAAGTTTTCTTGGCAGAGCAGAAGTTAATGAATGCAAGAGCACTAACCTGGGGTTTTTGTTTTCCATGAACGACAAGGCCAACCGTAAGGCAAAAATTTGGACTCACATGTCAAAGGGCATCTGGAAGGAGCTGATCCAGCAAGTCAAGAGTCTTAAGTCACTGGACTGAGTTGAGACACCAGATAACAGATCTTCATCAAAATGGGCTAGCAATTCACAGAGTGAAATAACCGAATTCAAACGCAGCTGCCCCTCCAGCCAGCCTCAGTAATCCAACTGGAAAACAAGCAGGAAAGTTGATTCATGTTGTACGTTCCATACCGTAACCCACAGTGACCCAAAGGAGTAATAAACACAACCCAAATCTTTCTTTCCTTAGTCAGTGCTCCTCCTATTTCTTCCTTTTAAAGTAACATCTTGTAAAAGCTCGCTTTCTCTGATGGACTGAGACAGGTCTAGTTATTGTTTACACAGGAACGGCTGTGCCTTTCAAAGCAGGTATATGGAGAAGCATGTTGAATAAACAGCCTGCAAGTGGTTTTATTTTTATCTCTGAGGTATGGTGATTTATCCCTGAGAGCTCTCTAGGTCTGCCCAAACAGATTGCACAATTCCAGCTGCCTGCAAGCCCGTGGTTACGTGCGCTGTAATATATCAAGAACCATTTTGGCAAGAGTAATTTTGCAGGGCTGTTGTTTTCTGCTGAGAGAACAGAGAGGCTGAGAGCCACATTCCCTAATCGGGCCTTCTGTCAACTTAAAATCTTTTTCTGCTGACAGAGAGATGTTAAACTATAGCCTAAAACCCAGAATGCATATTTTCAAGAAGGCATAATTACTTTCACTCTGAAATTTGAACTTGAATTCGTCCTGTTGCTGATCTAGGGCACCAAACTAGCTTTTTGATTGTGTGCTGCACTGAGGGACTCTGCCACACCTTTGCCCCCTCTTTGAGCTGGAAAGCACCCTTATATAGTTCATATATCCCCCTCCTAAGCTGGTGCCAGCCCTTTGTTTTGATTCTGTAGAGGCTGCATGTTGGCAGAGGAAACAGAACATGCATTCTTCATTCATGCTTCCCGTATTACTACTGGCCTGACCCCAATGGTTGCAGGCTACTCAACATTTCCCACAAATTCAGTCACAGCACATAAATCAGCATTGAGCAATCATAAAGCATGCAGTGTGCATGAAAACCATTCTCTTCTCAAACATTTCTTCTGTGAACACAAAATCTAGTTCCTTTGGAAAGGAAGATTACAGTGATTTGCCTTTTAACTGAGCAGGGTGGATAATGTAAGAAGTCAATGGGACTGCCTTTCTGATGTACTCTTCTTACTAATTTTCACAGTCTTGCAGAATTTGACTGCAGTGAGGATTCTCCTGTGCCAGCTTACTGTTCATAGCAATCCTCCTGACTTGTTACAGGCACACCCCATTTCCTTCTGGCACAGAAAAGTGGGGTGCACTTGCTTCAATAAGCTTGTGACATTTTCTGGTTCCTTCCCTATGCTTCCATTACTGCTCAGGAAGGTTTTTCACAATGTGCCCTGGAAACAAGAGTACTGCTTTCAAGAGTCCTCTTCATTCTTACCGTTGCCCAGATGCATCAAACAGTTCAGCTACATCTTTGCCAAGTCCACTGCTTCCTCTTGTTCCTTATTTCTGCCCCTGCATCTTACTGCTCAGTTAGCACAGGCTCCTGCAGTCCTCACCTACAACAGACGCACTTAAATTAACCCTGATTGAATAAAGAGTGCTAAATACCCCTGCTGTGAGAGTCTGGATGACAAAGGCCACCACTTGCACCATCTTGGTAAATTGAGATCCTTACTTACTTTCCCACAAAGTTTCAGATTCAGATTGCAGTGGGTTGGAAGGGATGCTCAAAGGGCATCTTGTCCAACCCCCTGCAGACAGCAGCAACACCTCCAACTTGATGAGGTTGCCCAGGGCCACATCGAGTCTGATTTTGAAGTTGATGAAGGACAGAGCACAGTGCACAGACCATGCCAAGGAACCTCCACCAACCCCATTAACTCAAGGCGGGCCAGCAGACCATGAAGGTCATTCATCATTAAGTGACTGAGAATCAACCACTACTAAGCAACTAGGTGCTAAAATGACATCTCTTGGTAGCAAGTGTAAAATATGTGCAGTCTTATGTTTCCATTTTTTCCCCCATGTACATGTAAAAAGACATTTTTATACTACCTTTTTTTAGCATACATTTCTTCTCAGGTGGCTTTATTTGTGCCTCAACATATTAGCACAATCCTTCAGACTGAAAATGGACAGTGGAGGAGGTGTCTAGAGAAGGTTAAGCAGGTTATGGCAGGAGACACCTACGGACATCACTTCCAGCCTGGCAGGACAGTTGCAGATCTTTGTACAGACCCATGCTACTGCTCTTCATGTAAATGCCATAAAATGAAATGAAATTAGAAGTTTGACCCAGTGACACTAGATGGGAAATATTTATGGCAGGCAACAAAGGTAAAGGAAGCACTAACTGAGGAAAGGTAGAAGAGGGATTAGCTGAGCATTCCCTTGTACAAGCTGTATGTGGACCTCATCATATTCTTGATTTCAAGAGGAGTTTAAGTAGGTGCAACCAAACAATGTGAAAGACTTTCTAAATCATCCATTCTTAGCAGAAGAGAGATGAGCAGCACAATGTCCTGTGTCCTCGGGCTCCTCTTGGGCCTGACGTTCTTGGTACGCAGTGGTCTGAACTGCTTGTCCTGGCAACAAAATGGGCAAAACAAAAGAGAACAAACAGTCCTGTAAAAATGCAATGCAAACTCCCTCCCACCTACTGCTCTTCTCCAGCACCCTGAGAGGAGTAACCAGCACGGGTGAAAGGTAAAATTTATTATTCACACAGCATACAAGCCCCGAAATAGAGCACCTAGATTTTTTTTCCCCCTCCTCCATCTCAAAGGTCAGATGGAGGGAGAAAATCTGAGTCGAAATGGGCTGTCTCAGTCCTGTGAGGTGGAAGTTAAGGATGTGTATAGACAGAAAATATGTAAAATGGGGAACATTTAATGGTTTTCTCTTTCTTCTTTGCCATGTATAAACAAAATAGTTTTATAAACTGAGTTAACAGATGTCAAGTGTTTGACTTTTATGACTGCACTCCAACTGATTAATTGATAACTCATCAAATGCAGTCTAGGTGAACTCAGAGTCATTTCTGAGGCTCTACAAAGGCACAGTGAAGACAAAGCAGTACGTGTATAAAACCACTACAGGGAAGTAAGAATGGTGGTGGAAGAAATATTCACATGGTTTCACACAGGAAGAATAAACCTAAAGATGCATTCTTAATGAATTAGATACAATGTCTGGATAAGGTTGAAGTCCCAGCTGTTTGTTGTCTTTCAACTTTTGTATTATAATTCTGGCAAATTCCTCTCCTTGGCTATCTGAGGTATCAAGTAGTTGGCGGACTTTTGATGTCCTTGTAGGTTTGGTGCTTATAAGTTCATAATCTTCTTTCATGAGTAAAAATCTTGATAGAAGGGCATCCAGTGACTGATTCAAACATGCTTCAGTCATCTGATCTATAATTTCTTCTCTTTTACTTTGGATCCATTGATGAGCTACATTCTGTTGGGTGGTTTCCAAAACAAAATCTGAGGTTGGAGAAGATGAAAAAAAAACCCATGAAATTAGTATTGTAACTGCCTCTCAGTAACTTGGCAGGAGAACAACAAGTGCAGTTTCCATTTCATAAACACATATGTATTGGACATCAGGACACCCACTTACTGTGGGACCTGGAATTAAATCAGTGTTTGCTGTACCTGAAGGAACTGGTGATGCAGAGTTTGAGGTGTCTGAAATATTTTTGTCAGAAGAGGGTAAACAGTTGTATGGATGCACGAGAAGTCTGGCGCTCTGAGTTACAGAGAGATTCTCATCCATGCTATGACTGCTGAGAGAGTGTAGACTCCCAGAACTTCCATCTCAAAAGAAAAAAAGCAAGAGAAACAAACAAACAAATCAAGCTGTATTACTTCTATGGTCAGATAAAATACAGCCATCAGAGACTAAATAGAGTAATTCCATACAACAAGCCAAACCCAACCTAAATTCACTTCAAATACACAGGTTCGGTGTACCTCTACCTCCCTTATCTTCTACCAGGGCTTGACCATGGGTTTAGGGATCTTGCTTTATTTTAAACTAATATTGACAGAATAAACTCAGGAGATGTAATTTTTTTTTAAAAGCTCTGTTCAATAGAATCTTTTTTAGGAATTGTAAGAAAACAAATAAACCAACTCCTTGAAGCATCTGCAGAGATAGATAGGAGTCAGCATGAGTCGTGGAGTACTGCATCCAGTTCTGGAGCCCCTATTACAAGAGGGATATGGATGTGCTGGAACGCATCCAGAGAAGGGCCACAAGGATGATCAGAGGGCTGGAGCACCTCTCCTATGAGGACAGACTGAAGGAGTTGGGGCTGTTCAGTCTGGAGAACAGAAGGCTCCAAGGTGACCTTATTGTGGCCTTCCAGTATCTGAAGTGGGCCTACAAGAAGGGTGGGGAGGGACTGCTTGGGATCTCAGGTAGTGATAGGACTAGGGGGAATGGAACAAAGCTGGAGGTGGGGAGATTCAGGCTGGAGGTGAGGAGGAAGCTCTTCCCCATGAGAGTGGTGAAGCCCTGGAATGGCTTGTCCAGGGAGGTGGTTGAGGCCCCATCCCTGGAGGTGTTTAAGAGCAGGCTGGATGAGGCTCTGTCCAGCCTGATCTAGTGTGGGGTGTCCCTGCCCATGGCAGGGGGGTTGGAACTAGATGATCCTTGTGGTCCCTTCCAACCCTGACTGATTCTATGATTCTATGATTTATTTGGATGAACTCTGGCAGGTTAATAAAGGAGAAAATATTGGAAAAAAGATCCAAGTAGAGGGAAAGAACATAAAGACCAACCATGACATTGGGTGGGAAACCAATGGAAGCTTTCTGTAGTCCATCAAAACAGCACATGACTTCAAGAAAGCTTCATGTAAACATTTGCAAAGGAAGAGAGAAAAAAAGGTTTTAATCTGGTAGAAATCTTAATAATTTCTAATTTTAATCATTTTTAAGCAGAAAAGATGATGGATATGAAAGAGATGGAGCACCTCTTCTGTGAAGACAGGATGAAAGAATTGGGGCTGTTCAGTCTGGAGCAAAAGGGTGACCTTAGAGCTAAAGGGAACCTACAGGGAGACTGGGGAAGGACTGTTTAGAAGGGCTTGATAGGATGAGGGGCAATGGTTTGAAACAGGAGCAGGGTAGGTTTAGGTTGGACATTAGGAAGAAGTTCTTTACAATGAGAGTGGTAAAATACTGGAGCAAGCTGCCCAGGCATGTGGTTGAGGCCCCTTCCCTGGAGATATTCAAGATCAGACTTGATGTGTCCCTGGGCAGCCTGATGTAGCTGGAAGTGTCCCTGCTGATTGCAGCGGGGCTGGACATGATGACCTTTGACAGTCCCTTCCAACCTGATGCAATCTGTGAATCTGTGAAAGCAGTAGTAGGAATAAGTAGGAGAATGAAAAAGCTTATTTTACAAGTGGACTTCAAAACAGTGGATCCTGCTTGTCTAGCAGAACAAAGTTTTGTATCAGAAATAAAATGGGGAAAAGAGATATTTAAGCTTAAAACAACAAACAAGACTCTGTATAAGCTGAGTAGGGAAGAAAAATTAGATGAAGTGAAAGTCAGAAGACAGTTCCTGACTCTGAAGGAGAAAGCTTCTAAAAAAAGTCTTCTAATTGTATTGGTGGAAAAAACCCAACTCAACCAAAATCCACACTCATTAACTTCTGCCTTGGTGGCATGCCAAACTCCTCTCTTGCCAACAGCTACCTGGAAACAGATTATTATCTGACAATTGCATCCCCTTTGGACAAAGCAAGAAGAATGTTAATCCTGCTTCACGCATCATAAAACTACCTGATGCAGATGTTGGCAAAGTAATAACAAACACTTCTGCTGTAGTGTGGTTTTACAGACGCTATTTTCAGAGGCTTTAGAGTATCTGTACATACATGCAAGAAAGTCAGATTAACAGCACCATCACAATCTCACCAATGACCCTCACAAGCAGATAGGACATTTTTAACAGGATCCAGCAGCATTTACCATTATCTTAACTGATTACATTAGACCACACTCATCACCAATCTAATATTCCATTTGCTAAATTCATTGCAACATCCCTATTAAGCCTGGGGACTGAGCAGTAAGTGCACAGGACAGATCTCTCTTCTGACAAAAACAGAGACCTAAGTATCTACCATGCAAATGCAGTGTTATGGTGGGAGTGAAAAGCTGCAATGGCAACTTAATTGATAAGAAGTTATTAGTATCTCTACCTGATGAGAGGATATTGCCCTTGAGTTTTGATATCTCTGGAGAGATGCTCCGAAGGGGAAGTGCATCACACTGCATGGAGTCAGAATACATTTCCTGCAATTATTCCAGATGCATAATGAAAATGCACAGTATAGGAAGTAGCAACTATTCACAGAATACTTTCCCATCACTCTCTTCTCCCTAGCCTAAAGCTCATCAGACAGCACAATTACAATAGCTTAAACTAGAAGAAATCAATGTTATACTAACACTTGTGTTTTTCCAGAGCTGACAGCAATTTTGTATAGGCTTAATTATTAGGAAGAATCAAAAGCAACAGCATTACAAATCAAAGTATAAAAGCAAATCTCTGTGGCACTGTCTAAGGAAGCTCCATAGAGGTGTAAGGGAGTAGTTGACAGTCTCTCACAGGTTGCAGACATTGTGTGCTATATTCCTCCTTGAGGGGCTGGCTTTCCCCACTTTAGAGGATATACCAAATATGCCCTTCTTATGTCTGCTCACCTGTCTTTCACTATCCTTACCAACATGACTAAACATTTCTTGCACTCCAGCTCAACTAATGCATTTTATGCCTTTTGTGAGTGCAGAATGCAGTAAATTGCAGAACAATTCCCCCTTTAAAGCTCTCGTGTTCTTTAATGATGCCAACATACCAAAAGCAGTATCTAAAATATTTACCTCTTGAGGATTCAGAGGTACATTTAGAGGTATCTGCTCCACATCTGCTTTCTTGCCACTCTTGCTAAGACACCGTGATTCATACAGTGACTGGAAGAGACACATTTGCCTGTATTATGCTTCTGCTGCAAGACAACAGCTCTGTACAAACACCATACTCCAGCCAGAATACAAGAGTAGATAAATGACAAAAGACTTTACATTTCTCTTAGCAAGCAGAAGTTACCAACTTATTTGACCACCTCATGACTGTAGTAACAGCCACTTACCTTTGATCTCTTTAACAGAATTACTGCTTCCAGCATAGCTAATTCATCAAACGTTCTCAGGACTGGCTCAAGGTCTATTAAGCATTCTAAATGGGAAAAAAAAAATAGAAAGAGAGAATGCTATGCTGAAGGATTTAAGGTGAAAATTGGAAATTCAGTTTTTGTTTTGCTAAAGCTACTCTCTCACAGTTTGGTGGTCATGGTACTTGGGTTATGGCTGGACACGATTTTAAAGGTCTTTTCCAACTTTAATGATGCCACGAGAAGAGCAATTTCTGTATTGATACATATCAGACTAGTTCCTCTGCCAAACAGAAGTTTCTTGCCTTCACCTGTTTTAACTGCATGTTTCATACCATCAGAACAACCCCTGCCCTGATCTGGCCACCTCAACATCGTGTCAAAACTGAATCAGGACTATATCCAACTGCAAGCCTTGTGCTCATGTAATTCAAGATAGCACTCCTACCACAGCAGAATCCAGAACAGACACTGTGTGGCAGGGCCACAACAGATGGTGATAGTCAAGGCACTGACCTACCACATCTAGAGAATACTAGAGAAGCTAAAATCATCTGCTCATCTTCCTTGAAAAGCAAGTGACAACTTGTGCTATGCTTCCTTGCTTGCCAGTGCCGAAAGGTTTACAAAGCGAAGTATTTGAAACTTAGAGATGGCTGTGTTCTCAAAACATCTCTTTGAAACTGTGGTCAAGTACAACAAAACCACAGGGAAGGATGATGGCATATCTTAATTCTACTGCATTTCTGTGGACTCCACCCATTTACTGTAAATCAGCACACTGCATGCTTGTTAGCATATTTCCCCCTCTAATGTTACCACACTCCCTCCATATTAACTTGTTTCCCATTAACATCTGCAAGAAGTACATCCAGTACTGGGATCCTTATTTTCCTGTATCACTTAAATCAGAGTTTTGCAGGTCTGACACTTGGTTTCCACACTGAAATACCAGCAGTTAATTTTTGTTGATAGTAATTAAATGGTAGTTACATACTCCAATGGGCAGAAACATGGTGACAAGCAGTCTTCATCCCTTCTTTCTAGGGAGACAAGACAAATTAACCAAGCTTTTCTATTTAAAGTTTAACAAAAAAGGGGTCTGGGTGTTTTAAATTCCCCAACCCATGCTATGCTAAACATAACATTTCCCAATCAGTGACCTTTACTTCCCTTAATTTTGCAACAGTTTTGCAACTTCCTCTTTCTTATTAGGATGGTAAAGTAGGGGAGAAAGCAATGTGTGGTCTCCTCAAAGACCATCTTACTACAGGCACAGACCTAACCACAGAATCCAAATAAGCTCAAGCTTTAGTACACATCACTGGCAATTATCCCTTCAGTGAAAACACAGACTTGATGGCTATTTTGTTTTGGTTAAGTGACACAAGGAAACAAGTGCACACAAGGAAAAATTCTGATGTGGATATTCTTTTTGATTAACATAAATTATACTTCCTTCCTTGGGAAAAAGATTATCATAGAATCATTGAGGTTGGAAAAAATAATTAAGGTCATCAAGTCTAATTGTTAATCTAATACTGCCACATCTGCCACTCAACCATCTCCCCAAGCACCACATTTCACATCTTTTAAATAACTCCAGGGATGGGGACTCCACTACTCCCTTGGGCAGCCTGTTCCAGTGTGACATAACCATCTTGGTGAAGAAACGTCAATAAATTCTGCAATCCACTGTAAAAAAGGCTGGAAGTATCTATAGGCTGGATGTTAGGAAGAAGTTCTTCACAGAAAGAGTGATTGGCCATTGGGATGGGCTGCCCAGGGAGGTGGTGGAGTCACCACCACTGGAGGTGTCTAAGAAGAGACTGGATGGGGCACTTGGTGCCATGGTTTAGTTGATTAGATAGTGTTGGGTGATAGGTTGGACTCAATGATCTCGAAGGTCTTCTCCAACCTGGTCAATTCAATTCAATTCAATTCAATTCAATTCAATTCAATTCAATTCAATTCAATTCAATTCAATTCAATTCAATTCAATTCAATTCAATTCAATTCAATTCAATTCAATTCAATCCGATCCAATCCAATCCAACTCAACTCAACTCAATTAAATTCAATTCAATCCAATCCAATCCAATTCAATTCAATTCAACTCAACTCAACTCAATTCAATTCAATTCAGTTCAATTCAATTCAATTCAATCCAATCCAATCCTATCCTATTGTAGCCTATCCTATCTTATCCCTTCTCATGGACAAAAAGCCGCACAAAGGAAAGATGGAAAGCAACAGTTCAGTGCTTGACTTCAACCAGCTCCTGCTCAATCTGAGAGGCAGAACAATCAGAGATGAAGTCTCAGTGAAAAGTGGGAGATGCAAACACAAAGTCAAGTCACTGTAGTCTATCTGATGTGCAGTGGCCTGTTGGTATGTTCACTATACATTCCACAGTACTTGTTCTGTATGTCACTACTGTTCACTCTAACAATTAAAACCAAAATCCCTCAAGTGCAAGTGCTGCCTTTTGTTACAAGTGCATCATAGATGGAAAATGCAAGACTCCAACTAACAACTTGGTTTAATGGCACATGTTGTTCCATTTGTGAAAAGTTTCCTTTTACAGAGTTGGTGAAATATACACAACAAGACTGAGCGCCTAGATCTCTTAACAGTATCACCACTTTCCTTTGGTATCTATAGGGCTTGTAGTGATAGGATGAGGGGCAGTGGTTTGAAATTGGATCAGGACAGATTTAGGTTGGACATAAGGAAGAAGTTCTTCATAATGAAAGCTGTGAAATACTGGACCAGGCTGCCCAGGCATGTGGTTGAGGCCCTGTGCCTAGAGACATTCCAGATCAGACTGGATGTGGCCCTAGGCACCCTGATGTAGTTGGAGGTGTTCCTGCTGACTGCTAGGCGGTTGGACAAGATGCCCTTTGAGGGTCGCTTCCACCACAACACAATCTGTGAATCTGTGAACTAGAACCTTGCTCTATATAAGTAGCACATTCAACAGAAATCTGGTGATTTAAAAACCTGTTCTCATTGTGCAAGGTAAACTCACTTAAGAACGATGGTCTTTCATCAGGGTTTTGTGCCCATCCACTTCCTATCAATCTTATGATGAGCGCTCGATGAGGAATGTCCATTGATAAGCTCTCTTCACTTAAGTCTAGTCGCTGTCCTTGTGACACACTGTACATTATCTGCAAGGGGTTTATAACTTCTGTCAAAACAGACATCATTCAGTCAATATAAACACATATACATATATATATATATGCAATATAAATAGCATATGATAGGAGGAATAGTTTGCAGATATAGTATTTATAGTTCATCAAAATAAGATTCTGGTGGTGGTTTTTTTTTTTTACAAAGTAATGTGTTTTTAATTTATCAAACAACACTGTAATTAAAAAAAAAAGTACAGAAAAGGTGTCAAGTTTGAAAAGAAACCTCAAAATGTTCCTCAACAACAAGCTTACAAGCTCAGCCATTAAAAGGTAACCTCTAAAATGAATTTCCCAAGTACCCAGGTCTCAATTTAGCCTTTATGTAAAGCTAAAAAAATGAATTAAAGGAAGACATGATCTTACCTTCAAAAGGCTGTTTCCTTGACATCACTTCCCACATAATAATTGCATAACTGTTTAAAGTATAAAAGGTATAGATGTTATTTTCAACTACCAGCACTGAATAACAAACTGTGCTCAGCTTTAAATTCCATTAAAACAACTTTGCTAAGATGATCCTGCATGCACAGGATCAGAGCAGTGACTGCAGAAGGCTGACTATAGCTAACCACACATCCAACTAACCAGACATGGCACTTTTGGACATGGCTTAGTGGCCATGGTGGTGCTAGGTCAATGACTGGACTCAATCTTAGAGGTCTTCTCCAGCTGAAACAATTCTATGACTCTATAATGGTGAGCTGAACATATGAAAACTGCAGGAATTTTAACCAGTGACTTCCACCCAGAACTACAGAAAACGTACATGGCATATAAACTCCTGTTCCAAATTCGTATTAGCTCCACTAATACACTGTGAATTATGTACATGCAGTTTAAATCCCAATACACAAATTAAACTGAGCTCCAGAGCCCTGTCCTAACTGCAGCACTGTGGCATCTCCCCAGTCTGGACTGGCACTGTCTGACATGCCCGTGGGAAACAGGCTACTAGCAGGGAATATGGCTTTCCCCCACACTTCTATCATACAATCATAGAATGGTTTGGGTTGGAAGGGACCTCCAAAGGTCTTCTAGTACAACCCCCCTGCTATCAGCAGGAACATCCTCCACTATATCAGGTTGCTCAGAGCCTTGTCAAGTCTGACCATGAGTATCTGCAGGGATGGAGCCTTAACAACCTACCTAGGCAACCTGTTCCAGTGTTCCACCACCTTCACGGTAAAGAAATTGTTCCCAACATCCAACCTAAATCTGCTCTTCTCTAATTTCAAACCATTGCCCCTTGACCTATCACTCCAGGCCTTTGTAAACAGTCTGAAGAACAGAAGGCCCCAGGGAGACCTTATAGTGGCCTTCCTCACAAATTGTCTTCAATATCTCAGCAACATTCAGCTGTATCTGCTGTGATCAGTTAGTCAGACATCCAGACTTTCATTTAATTTGGAATCTCTCTGCAGTTAAAGATTATTTTGTGAATTCCACAACACTGCAGCAAACCACTTCTTGATGGTGTCCCTTTATTCAGGTTTTCTTTCTTATTTCTGCTTCAGAGCATCTCTTTCTGATCCTGAGCACAGACCTTCCTGTGTGACCTTTCTGATGGTGATTTCCTTCACTGTCTCTCCACCTTCATGTCTTCCTGCCTTGAGTTGATGTCCCTGTTTACAACACTGTCTCTTGTTTCTCTCTTCTCAAACAATCTCTTTTCTTCCTCATCTCTGTTTTCTAAACTCCTCTACTGATCTTTTCTCCCTTATTTTCTCCCATTTCCTTATTATTTCTCTACACCCAATTTTTTTCTCTAGCAAGCATGTTTTCCTTATGTCCACTCATTCATTAAGCCACCACCCACATTTTCAACCCCTCTAAATCAGAAGCCAGTGGAGATAACATTACACTGCTGCTTGTTTTCCCCACAGTATACCATTACTCCTTTTCAGTGTCTTCCTAGTCCAGGTTTTTTCATCAAAGAATGAGGAAAGCAGGTATGTTCCCATCTTTTTCTTTGGACAGGAATGTCAAGGAACTTCTTGTACCCTTTAAGGGTAAAGGATAATTAAGAGAAATAGTGTTCTCCCTGGAAGTCAGTATGACTCTCTCAGACTGATTTTCCTCCCAACAAAATACTATCCTGTCAAAGATAATTGAAGGTAAAGGTGATAGAAAAAGACAAAGATGGACTTTGTCACAGTGATATTCCCTGCTTTGTGCCTCCTCAATCTCCATTTACCTATGACAATCCCAAGAACAATTGCTGCTTTGTTACACGGGTTGCCACCACTCCAATTCTTCCTGTTCTACTACTTCTAATATGCAGAACCGAATGGTGCAAATCTATCTGAACTTTTTATAAAGTAAGCTATTCCCTAAGGAGATCTTTCTAGATACTTCCTCTAACTTCATCACCTCTTTTTTTTCCCTAATGCCTTTCAAAAAATGTATTTTCTTCTTTCCCCCAAGTATGTTCTGCCAGTTGTGTTAATGGATGTGCACAGATTACAAGGGTATGTGCACTGAGGTAATGGTGTGAACAGATTCGCCCCTCCCTAGCTTGTGTCTATGTGTCACACTCATTTGTAGAAACCAGTCTCCTCTGTTTGTCTAGTTTTAGCTTGATTTCTGGAGCATTACACTTGGCACAGCATTTCCCAAAGAAACAGCTGATCAAATCCAGTTACACTCAATTCTGTTTTGCCCTGGCTGACTTTCCTTATACGCTTACCACACTTCAGAAGACGAATACAATTGCTGAAAATGGATTGAAGTCTGAAGTCAGTAAATGCAATCTGAGTTCAGACTGCTAAGCCCACCTGAGAACAACTTGAGTTACCTGTAGATATCGTATTTTACACTGGCACGGGTTTTCTGACCGGGATTGTAATCTTCAGGTGGCATATAGATAATTGTTCCTCCTTCTGGCAAAGAGGTTTCGCTTCGTGATTGCGACATGGATATGACACGCCACTTTGACATGCCAAAATCTGCAATCTGGAAAGGACAAATAAGTTGACCTGAGAAGCAAAACTGGATTTATCTGCTGACTGTCGTTAGAAATTCCTGGAATACTCCCAATAGAATGGGTCACTTGAAGTCCTCAACCTGAGACACAAAAAGTATGTGATTGTCCTAGCAACAGGAAACACCAGCTCCAGCTCAAGAAGCATTCCCAGGTCATGACTCATGCTGCCCCTATATCACTGGCCTATCCTTTCCTGCTTTTAAGAAGGACTTATGTACTTTATGGCTGGGGAATATACTGTGGAAGTCTGTCCCCTATGAAGAAAATCACTTTCTTTGGCTTAAAAAAGGCAAAGATCTCTAGCTGCGATGAAAGCACAAATCTAGTACAAATCATAATAGCTCTACAGAACTTAGGTTGCAGATGTCCCAAGGTAGTTACTCTCACAGAAAAACTGTGGGGCATGCCACCTCACCCCCAGTACACTGCAATACCGATCTTGAATTAATAGATTTGATATTCTGAAATTCTGTGATGCAAAATATTGCTGCCTATTTTGTTTACTGTGCAGTACAGCTACACAGAAAATTAATTAACTCCAGTTTTCATTACCAGACATCCACAAGCCAGGGAGCAAAATGTCAGACCAGGTTACAGGTAAGGAGGCACACCACCAGCAAGGTGCGCTTGCTGGCTGAGCTGCAGTGTCTGCCGTATGAAGGAGAAAGGCAAGCAGCCATCCACCAGCTCTGCAAAAGCTGGACAAGTGCAGAAGAACAAAACCTTTTTCAACAAAGACACCTGTGTGAGCACTGTGACAACTAAGATAACAGGAAGAAGCTTTCTGGAGAGTGTGCAGTCATAATGCACAGCAAAAATAACCTCTCTTCCTCTGCAACTCATCTTCCTCTGCAACTCACTCTCACCAAACCTTCCTCACTGTAACTGCTTGCATTATCTTGCTCATTTTGTAGACCTGGGACAGCAAGAAGCACTCTATGAACGGTGTTACTTCTATACATTTGCAATACTTCTATTTGGCATACATAATAACATTCCTTGCATGTCCTGCCAGCTGTTCTAATTTAGAGAATCTTACATCACCCAAAAAAACCCACTCAAAACCCTCAAGGACAATCCTGATTTCACAGACTCCTTACAGGAAGTAGAGCAGGTACTAAGGAGTTAACCTCTTCCTTTCAATTCTTCCAGCAAAGCAACTATTTACATGCAGCCAAGCAGAGCACCAGAAGACACCAATGTTGCTAGGGATTTAAAATAAAAGAATGGATAATAAAACTATTTGGACCAGATCCCAAATCAGGTTTGTCAGGAAGCTGGAGAGATGGCAATACCAGCACAACTGAGTGGGAGGAGGTATGAGCTGCTGAGGGTGTGAGCAGAGACAAAGCTCTGCAAGGCACCTTGCTGCCAAGAAAAATGTCATTGCAATGGAGAAAGGAGAAATCAGCACCGGATCATGGATCTTTGCTCAAAAAACTCACAGTAAGTTTAATTAACTGATCAAACAACTGAAGCATTTGCCATTCAAGTATAAATTAAGTGCAAAACACCTCTTATTTCTCACTTAGTTGAGGAGTATGTTTCATTTTAAAAGCAGAGAATCTTTAAAAAAGCCAAAACACAACAAATGTTGCAATTATGAAAGCACCAACCAATTTAGTCAGAAGTGCTTTTAGTCTCTTTTTCACATCCCAGCAATGTTATTTTAAAAGGCAGCATTGCAGTTTTAAACTAGTATTATTTCTCCATGAATGTTTGCTGGCTCTAAGGAGCTTCACCAAAGGCAACTTCCAACACGTTCAGATTTCGCAGTCACCTTTTACATGTTCTTACACTACACTAACAGAACATGTATGCACACATTACATGGTAACATCTCAATCTGATCTACCATCCTCCAGATCTAGCACCTCTGAGTATCTCAGACAGGAACACTTCCAATTTTCTTCTCAGAAAGGGTCAGACATAGCTACCCTCAGAAGGCTGACACATGATAGTGTCACTACTACTCAGCATCAGCTACTGAAATAGCAGAAACAGCCCAAATTCTGGCTTTTGGTCTGTTCAGAAGGATTAAATCCACACTTGACCACAGCAGAGTTTTCAAAAGAAAAACTCAAAAGTTCTGTCTGCAAGGATAGGGCAAAACATCTAGCATACAATTACATCTCCTTTGAGTGGCCACATTCTCACTCTTACTCCTTCACAATAATTAAAACACTTTTGCTCATTCTGGACACTGCAGAACATGAGAATTGGATAACTCTACCTTGACATGAAATTCATCATCCAGCAAAATATTCTGGGTTTTCAAGTCATGGTGCAGCAATGGAGGGTTCATGTTGTGCAAATAGTTTACTCCCAAAGCAATTTCATAAAGAATGCGGAATCTCAGGCACCAGGGAATGTCAGGATATACATCTTTCTGCCAAGAGAAAGCCACAAAAGCAGAATATAATCCTCTGCTTTGATTTAACAGCACAACACAGTGACTTTTATAATAGGAAATTGACTCAGGGCAAGTGGCAACTTTTTAAAAATACACATTACATGAACACCTTGAGAGGTTGTAACTGAACATTAAGGCTGGCTAACTGTTAAAACAAACCTATAAATGTTAATCATGCTGTGTTATACTGATGTTCCCTGGCATTCACCTAGTCATTTGTAACCGCTACACATGATGTATCATAGTATCATAGTATCATTCAGCTTTGGAAGGGACCACAAGGATCATCTAGTTCCAACCCCTCTGCCATGGGCAGGGACACCCCACACTACATCAGGCTGGCCAGAGCCTCATCCAGCCTGGTCTTAAACACCTCCAGGGACAGGGCCTCAACCACCTTCCTGGACAACCCATTCTAGGGCTTCACCACTCTCATGGGGAAGAACTTCCTCCTCACATCCAGCCTGATTCTCCCCACCTCCAGCTTCATTCCATTCCCCCTAGTCCTATCACTACCTGATATCCTGAGAAGTCCTTCCCCAGCCTTCCTGTAGCCCCCTTCAGATACTGGAAGGCCACAATGAGGTCACCTCGAGCCTTCTCTTCTCCAGACTGAACAGCCCCAACTCCTTCAGTCTGTCCTCATAGGAGAGGTGCTCCAGCCCTCTGATCATCCTTGTGGCCCTTCTCTGGACCCATTCCAGTATGTAGGACATTCACTGCACTACTCACCCCTTTAGAAATACCATTTACAAATGAATTCCTGTACCAAACTTGCATCCTATAGATTATGAGTAAGGCAAGAATCACATCTTCAATTGACATTGGAGGGGGAAAAAAAGCTGTGGTGAAACTAAGCAACTAAATACAAAATACTAACTTTATAGATAATAATATACCTTTAGAAAAAGGCAGCAAAACACAACTGAAATCTTAAAATCTACATTGACATGAGTACCTTTATGAAAAAACCACAGCTTAGCCCTCTAAATAATGAGATATGTATTGATTAAAGGTGCAGAAGAGACTGCAGTGCTGTTAAAACACAACTGCAGTAGTAGGAACACCAGACACTAAGATTAAGCCAAAGTGAGCATGTGAGAATTCACCACAAAAGAACTCATTTTGGAGAGTAAAATGTGGTAGAAATATCTGTATCTGGTCAGATTAGCATTAATTGATTCCTATAAGCTAAAGTAAAAAAATCTTCCAATTCTTCTTTCATAAAGATTGCAATTCAGAAAGACCCACTAACTTTTGTGTGATATTTACATTGGCAATGATTCCAAAACTGAAGCTGAAGTGAGCATAAGTGATTCAGCTTGTAATTAGAGAACAACAGAGATATTTAAAAGGATTTTATACAATAATTCAACATGAAGCATTGTTACAGGTCATGACATTAAAGCAACGAGTGCAATCAACCTAAAGCCTGCTGAGTTTGGTTGTCTTTTTCAGATACTGAAAGTCTCTCTGAGCACCAAAGGCTATTAGAATCATAGAGAATCATAGAGTCAATAAGGTTGGAAAAGACCTCAAAGATCATCAAGTCCAACCTGTCACCCAAGAGCTCATGACAACTAAAGTCTTCATTCTTTATACAAGAAGGAATCAGTGTATTAGAGGCAATAAATGGCCTTTAATTTGAAATATTGTAAATACTACACTTTACTTGTGACTGGGAATCACAATCTATTTGAAACAACCAGGGGTTGTATTTAAAGACTGTAAGTACACTTACCTCATGCAAAAGCTGGTTTAATGACCCATTTGTCATGTATTCTGTTACTATCCCCAGAAATTCAGGCTCGTTGCAAATTCCCAGGATTGGCAGAATGTAACTAAACCTGGCTTTGTGTAATATCTCTGCCTCTTTTAGAAGGTGGTTTCTGTCACTTAGAGAAAACAAACAAACAAAAACCATTACCATACCAATCCTAGGGAAATCAAAGTAAATGCTGAGTTCACTATATTCCCTTTAAAAAATGATGTACCTATGTGCAGCACCTCCTGTAACCATCTGATCCCTACAGTGCTGTTTTGATAGCAAGGCACTCTTTTACTGCCCATCTTCAAGCCATGAGTTTTTCACTAAGGCTCAATATTAATCTCCTGGAGTGGAGATTTTAATACTCTCAGTTCTCCAATCCATTTAAATTTAGTGGATGCTGACATGCATCAAAATAACATAGGTTAAAGGAATGCACTTGCATGTTTTCAAGGGAAAAGAATGACCAACTATTGTTTCTTTTCACACACACTGTTCCTTCAAATTGGGCCACCGCTTTCAATCACCCTCTGGCAAAAAATATTCCCTAGTTCGCACAGGCAGCAGGAAGAGACCAGCCTCATGATGCTTGGATGCCTGAATTTAGCTGTATGGATGGTCTCTGTTACATCAAACCTCCTCCTGAATGTGAATTCGATGCATCTTTACAAATTCAGAACGTTCACCACGAGGATTTGAGATGCTCAAGTTTCATGTAAGATTGAGTATGCTCTTATTCATTAAAATGACAAAGTATTTGATATCTCACGTATTCTTGAAAAAAATAAGGGCTTGTTGACATTGAGGACACTTGGACCATGAAGGATAACTCTAAGAAAAAAAAAATCAGATTTTATACCAGTGGAGATTGATACAGGTGCAGGTACCTGACTAGGACATCCAAATATAGGACTCTCACAGCACATCAAAGACTGATCCTTCAGATGTGAGCTAGTCTGGTGCAGAAGCAATACAGCTGTGATGGGGCATGGTTCAATGCAAGCCAGGGATGTGCCCAGCATGATTTGCTCATCACAGCACATGTTAATGTGGCTCTACCGCTCACAGTGAGAGCTGGCTTGTGCCCACCAAGCTCAAGCACATGCAGAAAAACTCACATTGGTCTGGATCCATTGACGAAGATCCCTCTCTCAAAAAGAAGTGGCCATAAGAGTATATGGTGAGAAGTGAATGCCTGGAGCTTTTACCACAGGAAAATTTAATTTAGATGGATGTTAAATTAAGGGTAATTGTTGGTCCTTTTCTACATAACAGAAGGAGGCTTCTCTCATACAAAATTATATGAAATGACAGAAGTAAAAGAGGCAGCCTTCAAAGAAAGCATGGGACAAGAGGCACAACTCCATCCATCCTTCCCTCCCTCTCTCCAGAAAAGACTAGGTCTGAGAAAGCCCCGGGATTTTCCCACGGGATTCTCCCACGGGATTCAGCTGTAGCCGGGAAATGAGTTGCAACATAATCAAGGTCTATTCCTGCGCCTGGGGATCACTTCATCTCTCTCTGCTCCATATCAGAAGGGCACCGAGTGATGCCTAAACTAGTCCAAGCCCACAATACCATCTTAGCTGGCTCGTCAGACGCCAAGTTCTTGGTTTCTGTTTGGGGAATAAACTGTACCAGCACTACCCACCGACTCTGGGCGGCCCCGGGCAGGCGAGTGATGAGAGGGGAAGCGCGGCTGCCGATTCCGCACCTCCCCTATCACCCCCGCCTGCCCGGGGCCGCTCCCTCCGCGATGCCCCAGGCCGATGTCCCCCTCCCCACCCTCGTCACCTGTCTAGCAGCGGCCCCTGCAGGCATTTGAGGGCCACCGGGACCCTCCAGTCGGCATGGCGGGCGGCGGACACGGTACCGTAAGCTCCACGGCTGATAAAACGCAAATCCGGGAGTTTGTTGGAAGGGATAGAGGGAAGAGCGTAGCTGATGGCGGTCGCCCGGCCTCCGCCATCCCCGACGCTCATCCTCGCACTCCGCTGCCAAGCGCAGCGGGTCCCAGAGGGACACTCCCCCCGTCCTGCTTCCCCGCCGCTCCTCCCGCCCTCCTTCTTCCGCAGCCTGCTCCGCCTTCAGCCCGAGGAGGAGGTACTTCCCTGACATGGGAAAATGGTTCTAGCCTCTGGAAAGTTTGAGGTGCGGGAGGGTGTGGCGGTTCCGCTGGTTCCTTGGGGGAGCTGTGCCAGGGCAGCAGCTTGTTCCTTCGCGGGAAGCGAGGCGTGGAGCAGAGAGACATCCCCTGGGCCAAGGATGGGGGGAGAGAGGGGAAGCATCCCCTGCGCTGTCCGGGAGGCGGCGAGGGATGTCTTACTTCACAGTCACGGAATGGTGGGAAGGGACCTCCCGAGGGCAGAGTCACTTAGAGCAGGTTGCCCACGGGTCACAATGTCTGTGCGGGTTTTGAAAGTTTCTAAAGGCGATTCCGCCACTTCTCGGAGCAGCCCGTTCTAGTGTTCCGTCACCCCCACAGTGAAGTTTTTCTTACGTTCAAGTGAAACCGCCTGTGTTTTAGTTTGTGCCTCTCGTCCTACTTCCTATCACTTTGATCAAAGCATATCAGTACCTAAAGGCTGTGGGGGTGAAGAGGATAGGGGTCGGCTCATTTCTTTGGTGCCCAGCGATAGGAAATAGGACTGATAATTCACTGATAATCCAAGCTTTAGTCATTTCGTTAGTAAATGCAATTCATTTTTGTTCATTTAGGAGCAGGTAATTCCTGGTGAGTATTCTGCTGAAGGTCTATGGCTTTTAGCAACAGTACTTAGGTCTTGAGAAATTGATAGTAACCCAAAATGAATCAACCCTGTTAATCATTTCCTTGGGTTTCGGGCATGAACACATGGCTCTCTCTTCCTGTTTGTATCTAAAATTAGTGTGTGTGTCATTTGGGAATAACATGAGGCATAATTTCAGCACAGATAAAACAGTTTGGGAGAATGAAAATTCCAGAATAACATCTCAAAAAAACCCAACCCAACCCAAAACCAAAACCAAAACCAAAACCCAAACAAACACCACCAAACCAAAACAAAGCAAAAAAACCCCAAACCACAAATAAAAAAACAACCCCCCCAAAACCACCAAAAAAAACCAAAATGAAGATGGAATACTTTTCATGAACAAGATACATGTAAAAGAGATACTAAGTGAGAACTCTTTTACCAGCCCACATGCACTGGGCACCAAATGTCATTCATACTGGTCCAAACAGCACCAGAACAAGAGGACAGAGTCTCAAGCTGCACCAGGGGAGGTTTAGGCTGGAGATTAGGAAGAAATTCTACACAGAGAGAGTGATTGCCCATTGGAATGGGCTGCCTGGGAAGGTGGTGGAGTCACCATCATTGGAGGTGTTTAGGAGGAGACTTGCTAGGGTGCTTGGTTGCATGGTTTAGTTGATTAGATGGTGTTGGATGATAGGTTGGACACGATCTCGATGGTCTCTTCCAACCTGGTCTATTCTATTCTATTCTATTCTATTCTATTCTATTCTATTCTATTCTATTCTATTCTATTCTATTCTATTCTATTCTATTCTATTCTATTCTATTCTATTCTATTCTATTCTATTCCTATAGATATTAGCATGACCCTTTCCCAAGTCTCTAGGCTGGAGCACATGGGATGCTATCATCTTGAATAAAGCATATAAAAGCACTCCAACAGCTAACCTTCACAGCTTTAGAGTCCTTTAGACATTCCAAAGACTCCTGCACTGAATTCAGAAGTGTGCAGGATAAGTGACAGTTTTTTCTTTGTACTCAGACAGGCATCACTGTAAACCACCTCAGATCTTCTGTGATGTAGCACAGGGGTACCAGATGTCATACATCTGCATTTGAAATACAGTTTAATGTTTGAAAGACTCTCCTAATGAATTCTTCATTAAAATGAAGATGTTTCACACTGCAGCTGCCTACACGATGGTCTGTCTGGTCCTTACAGCTGTTGAATGGAAGTCATGGAAGACATTTTCCAAAGTTTACACTGGTTCTTCATTATTTGCTCTTTATTTTTTACTTCTGCAGGTAACAAGACCCAGTGTCTGTGTTAGAATGTAGTAGAAAGAATAGTCCCTCTCTGTTAATAAATACTTGTGCACATTATTCCTTTGTCACAGAATCACAGAATCATGAAAGCTGGAAAAGACCTTTAAGATCATCAAATCCAACTGTAACCCAATTACCATGACCACTAGAGCACACCTACACACTTCCTGAACACCTCCAGGGATGGTGACTCCACCACCTCACTGGGCAACCTGTTCCAATGCCTCACCACCCCCTCAGTAAAGGAGTTTTTTCTAGCATCCAATCTAAACCTCCCTTGGCACAACTTTAACCCATTTCCTCTCAACCTATCACTAGTTACTTGGGAGAAGAGACCAACACCAGCCTCACTACAGCCTCCTTTCAGGTAGTTGTAGAGAGCAGTAAGACCTGCCCTTAGCATTCTCTTCACCAGACTAAATAACCCCAGTTATCTCAGCTGCTCCTTGAATGATGCCCTCCAAAACCCTCACCATCCTTGTTGCTCTTCTGTGGACACCTTCCAGGGCCTCAATATCTTTCCTATACTGCGACACCCAGAACTAAACCCAGCACTCAAGCTGTGGCCTTACCAGGGCCCAAGTAGAGGGGGCTGATCACTTCCCTACTGCAGCTGGACACACTGGTTTTGATACAGGCCTTCTTGGCCACCTGGGCACACTGCTGGCTCCTGTACAGCCAGCTGTCTGCCAGCACTCCCAGATCCTTTTCTACCAGGCTGCTTTCTGGCCACTCTTCCCCAAGTCTGTAGTGTTGCTTGGGGTTGTTGTGACTGAAGTGCAGGACCTGGTTCTTGGGCTTGTTAAATGTCATTCTGTTATCAAATATAAAGAGCATGGACTGGAAAAAGACAAGTCCCTACAAAAAAAATTTAGACTGCTTCTTAAAACTGAGTTTTCAGGTAATGCCAGTCTGGTGGAACTGCGTAGTATTTTTGTACTGTAGGCTTTGCTGTACGTTTCATATGCCACCTTGTGGTCTTCGATGAGAAAGAGAAAGCTCATCTGATCTACTAAACTGGAAATCTGTTTCATTGGTAATAAACTAAATTAACATCCCCAGATTGAGTCTGTTTTGCCCATGATGGTAGTTGCTGAGTCATCTCCCTCACCCTTATCTCGACCCATGAACCTTTCATCATTCTCTCTGTCAGGATGAGTAGTGAGAGTGATAAAAGTGGCTTTGGTGGGCTCTTGGCATCTAACCAGGGTCAACTTGCCACGAAAGGCGTGTAATCAGAAGAGCAATAAGGAGGAAATAGTATTTTTATATGTAGAAATGAAACAAACTCTTAAAAAGAAGCAATGGAGAACTGAAAAAGATGGGGAATTTTAGTAGACATTCGGTCATGCTGTGACGATGGACGTTGGGAAGGGGGTGAAGAAACAAACAATGGATTAGGAACATAATGTGGGTGCAATAAGCACCAAACCACATGAACATTCATCATATCCCTGGCTGCTGAGTGATCTTTTCCCTCCTGCTGTTCAGTGGACCCCTCCCAGCCTTGCAAAGAGCCAGCTGAGTATTTACATGCATGAGTAATTATGCAGCTACTCTTGGTGACTTCATCTGCTGCACCAAGGTTGACTTCCAAGGCATGAGAGCACTCAAACAATGTGCTGGTTCTTTGATTATCCAAGCAAGGAGTCCTGTTGGAAAGTGTACTCTGACCCATGCCTTCTACACAAAACATTGTTTTGCACAGGTATAAAGTATTCAAGGAACAAGGGCATGTAGGCATGAGTGGATTGCCCATGAGCATGGAGGCTGAGTAGGGCCAGAGTGGGTATAAGGCCCAAGTGGTGGAAAAGCACTTCTGGAGCCAGAAATTAGCCACAGAATTTGGTGCTGGTCACATGCTTGATGTTTTGCACATGTGAATGCTTGTGTGGTCCAGGCCACGCTCTTAAGGCTTCTGATGCCAGCCTTTTAAGGGTGCAGTCTATCCTGTGGCAGATGCTCTACCTTGATATTCTGCTTGTGCCTTTGTCAGTACATTATGGGCTCTGCTGCTTTGTACACAGGATTATGTTTAAAATGTTTGACTGTGAATTTAAACCACATGTAAGCTGTTGTAAAGAATTCACCTTTGTGGCTGCTGTACAAACAGGGCTAGCTAGCTTAGCATTGACCTCACCTGGAGTACTGTGTCTAGCTCTGGGGGCCCCATTACAAGACAGGCATGGACCTGCTGTACTGAGTCCAGAGGAGAGGCATGAAGATGACTGGGGGGCTGGAGCACCTCTGTTATGATGACAGGCTGAAAGAATTGAGATTGCTCAGCCTGGAGAAAAGTAGGCTCCAGGGAGACCTTATAACAACTTTTCACTATCTGAAGGAGACATACTACAGGAAGGCTGGAGAAGGACTGTTTAGAAGGGCTTGTAGTGAACAGGGCAAGGAGCAATGGTCTGAGACTGGAGCAGGGTAGATTTAGGTTGGACATTAGAAGGAAGTTCTTTACAATGAGAGTGGTGAAATACTGGAACAGATTGCCCAGGAATGTGGTTGAGGCCCTGTCCCTGGAGACCTTCAAGATCAGACTGGATGTGGCCCTGGACATTCTGATCTAGTTGGAGGTGTCCCTGCTTATTGCATGGGGGTTGGACAAGATGACTTTTGAGGGTCCCTTCCAACCCAGTGCAATCTGTGAATCTGTGCATACTCTTTGAAGTCTATGCATTGGCATTACGATTATAGCACAGGTTTCTTGGACATACACAGCAGCAGGTAGCAAGGATGACCACTCGATGTCACTATTGTCATTCACATTCCTACATGGAAAAGCCCTGTCAGGTGTGTTTTGGTCCTAGTGAGAATGTGGATGTGGCATTTCAAACACCCAGTTTGACACGTCTTTCCAAGCAGCTATATAAATAATCAGCTTTATTGAAACACTCTTGGGGCTAGATTATTCTTCCCTGTGTTCTTCAAGTCCTTGCAGAACATAAATACAGCAAGATGTTGTGATCTGCATGGTTTTTATTTGTTGTAAAATCCCTTAAAAATATAGAGTAGATAATTTAAAGTGCCATCTGTATCACAAACCTATGGGTAGAATTTTTTGCATGTTACTGTATTTTAAGTGGTTACACCTTATGCACAAGCATGTTTCAAGAGATCTTTCAGTAATTTACTCTTCACAGAGATGTTTGTTTTCATCTACATCTTAGAGTGGCAGAGGAAAAATCATTACTTTTTGGTAGAGCAGCTGGGCATGGTTATCATTAGCTTAGGTAATTGTTTGCCAAAAGTTGCTGTTAATACTTATATTTGTGCTTGGAAGGTATGAAAAGTATTTAAAGATAATTACTCAGATACTATTTTTTTTTTTTTCTGGTGTATTATCTGGTTTGCATTTCACAGTTTCATAGTTTCATAGTTTCATTCAGGGTTGGAAGGGACCACAAGGATCATCTAGTTCCAGCCCCCCTGCCATGGGCAGGGACACCCCACACTAGATCAGGCTGGACAGAGCCTCAGCCGGCCTGCTCTTAAACACCCCCAGGGACGGGGCCTCGACCACCTCCCTGGACAACCCATTCCAGGGCTTCACCACTCTCATGGTGAAGAACCTCCTCCTCACATCTAGCCTGAATCTCTCCACCTCCAGCTTCATTCCATTCCCCCTAGTCCTATCACTACCTGAGATCCTGAGAAGTCCTTCCCCAGCCTTCCTGTAGGCCCCCTTCAGATACTGGAAGGCCACAATGAGGTCACCTCGGAGCCTTCTCTTCTGCAGACTGAACAGCCCCAACTCCTTCAGTCTGTCCTCACAGGAGAGGTGCTCCAGCCCTCTGATTATCCTTGTGGCCCTTCTCTGGACACCTTCCAGCACCTCCACATCCCTCTTGTAATAGGAGCTCCAGAACTGGACACAGTACTCCAGGTGGGGTCTCACCAGGGCTGAGTAGAGGGGGAGGATCACCTCCCTCGACCTGCTAGCCACACTTCTCCTGATGCAGCCCAGGATCTGATTGGCTTTGCGGGCTGCAAGTGCACATTGAGAGCTCATGTTGAGCTTTTTGTCCACCAGCACCCCCAAGTCTCTCTCCTCAGGGCTACTTTCCAGCCAGTCACTGCCCAGCCTGTATTTGTGCCTGGGATTGCCTCGACCCAGATGCAGGACCCTGCACTTGCTCTTATTGAACTTCATGAGGTTGGCTTGTGCCCACCTCTCCAGCCTGTCCAGGTCCCTCTGGATGGCCTCCCTTCCCTCCAGCGTGTTTGTGAAAGGAAAAAATCAAAGTAAAATGCTGGTGGATTCAGCTTTTGTATTATCATATTCTACACATCTTAACTTTAGGCCAGCACAGAGGACTGAAGGGGGCAAGAAGGAGATTAAATAGAAATCTTCAGTGTGCTTATGTAGGTGAAACCATGCAAACCTGTGAATCAAGTGCCTGAAAGACAAAGCCATTTAGGTATGACTGTCTAAAGCTCCAGGAATGTGGGCTACAAAGGGGGAAGACATTTCAGACATAGATACATTCCTCTGAGTCTTTTATGGGCTCTTCAGAAAATGCATGGCTTTGAAGACCAGTTGCTTGTCAGTGCAGTTTGTTTTTTCTCAGCAGAGCCTAAACTGCTGGGAACCTTATCCAGCTATGGGAAAGATGGCTTTGTCCTCTTCCTCTTAGTGCCAGAGCTTGTATAAGAAAGCCTGTACTGCCTTTGACAGAGAAGATGTATCCTGAAGGGTGGGCTTTTTTTCTTCCTCCCTATGTTTTCTGTCTCACTTGGTCACTGGTGGAACAGCTGGGAAGCCAAACAGGCTTGCAAAACAGGAACAGCCACTGAGGGAAAGGTGCTAAGTATTGTGGTGGTTCGATGAAACACATCTCTTGAACGATATGTCTTTTGATGAGGCACATGGTAAAAATTTGTGCCTTCTCTCCAGATGCTTGGAAAAGATGGATGCTTTAAGTTCAGAAGTCAATTGAGGACCCTTTGAAGTTCAGACAGAGCTGAATCTTACTGCAGAGTACAAGTGTTAGTGGCTGTGTTCTGCAGCTGTACCATTCTTCTACTTCTATTTTTCTTGTGCTACTTCTTGCTATAGACCTTGTGTAGCCACCATAGTTACCATAGCAATCTCCACCTAAGCAGGTATGTGGTTGGTGGGAACTTTTTTGCTCCAACCCATGTGCCTGAAATGCTGAAAATCTTATCTGAGGGGTATTGAATAGATGGACAGTGATTAGGCAGCCCTGAAAAGCTTTTCTATTATAAAACTAAGTTGGAGTAGCATTTGCAGATATCTTCAGGAGACATCTGCCTCTGCCTCTGAAGGCTCATACATCATGTAAATGACAGATCCAGCCCTGGAGCAGTGATTTCCTGCAAATCTTTTCTAACAGATGAGCCACTCACTCCTTTTTAATCCCTCACTCCTTCCTCTGGCTGGTGAATCACAGCTCGGCCCTGATGTCTCCTACAGATAGATCTTGCTTGTATTTGAAAAGCTGGGCTTCTCTTCCCTAATTATATCCACATACAGAGGCTTCATTAATCACTGCCCTTTTATGAAATGAAAATGAAAGTCACCATGAAGCAGCAAGACCTGGTAATTCTTACTAATATGCATTTGCCTCAGGATACTTTATGACAACTCTACCATTAGTGCCCTTTGCCACCAGAAAAGTGCTGAGTAGGCTTATGCTACAACAGAGTCCTAGTGTTACACGCTGTTCCACATCTGGCAGGCAGAAGAACATGACTAAGCTACTGACACAATGCTCAGGCAAGCAACATTTGACAAATGAAGAACTCCTGCTGATTGAATCTGCAGTTATATTCCTTGCTTTGAAACTCTATCTTTGCATTTAAAAGTCACACTTAAATGGTCTCCTCCTGCTCCAGGTGAACATCAGAATGCTCCTTTGGAGGCCATTTTTAAAATGAAATTTTCTTCTTCATCCTGCATGTCAATAAAGCAGCAGAATTCCCTGAATATTATGAGGGCCAGACTGACCTGATTTTAAAGACATTGTTAACAGAAACAGATGAACTTTTACTGTTGTTGATAAAAAGCTGCAGCGTGGGGGCACTTCCCATACGACATCATTTTACGAGCTAACAGATTTTCCAGGAGGATAAGAAAGGGTTTAATCATGTAGATCTGTTACATTTCCTTTCACTGAAGAGGAAAGGGCTCCATTCATAACAGAGACTTTCTTCCTGTGATTTTATAGCACCAAAAAAACATTAATGCACTGGCAGCAGACCCTCAAAAACTACTAGTCTATGAAATGGTTCTTTTGGGGATCATGTAAATGCTAATCATGTAATGAATTCAGGAGTATTTTTAGGAGCTGCTGTGAAATAAGCAGTTATTGCCATGACAGCATGTTCCTAAATAATTTCAAATCTTGCAGATTATAACAAATATTAATGATTTCTTATTATCTCTTCAGCAGCCAAACTGTCTCAGGAGGGTCAGCTGAATTTGTGGAGAGGCTGAGCTGATAAATAGCATATACCTAGAATCTGAAGACATAGATTTTTTCAGTTCAGATTCTGTGATCTGCCAGTAGTCAGCTTACTTTTTCTTTTGCTTGCATGCAAAAGGGTTTGAAAATAGAATGGATATACACATAGAAAATAATATTTTGGCAAACCATATCATATAACACAAAGTACCTGTAGGCAGAAAACGTTTCTGTCATAAAACTGAAGAACTGAAAGATTGGGAAATATTTTTCCCAGGTGTTTTGCAGTAGTCTGAAGGAAGATATTTCTGAAAGGGAGATGATGGCACTTCTCTTATTTCCAGTCTCAGTCTCACTGCTACCTGCAGCAGTGGAGTAAAAGGCTGACGTGTTGGGACACAGCCCTGTGCTGGTGTGGTTACGGAGCCAGCCCAGTTTAAGTGCAGGTGGGAGTCAGCACACCCCACTCTCCTTTCTGGCACAGCCATGCTGTCAAGCCCAAGAGCTCATCTGTATGTGTTAGCAAAGCAGCTGAGCAAGCAGTCAACATATCTGTGACATACCTGTCAGAGAGGAAGAATGGGACATGTTTCTAGCCTGGCAGGATGTGGTTGCTCCGGAAAGTGGCAGGGCTGGGAGCTGCTTACCTTGCAGCAAGCAAGACTCAACCCATCAGCTGTCCACACTGCAGTGACGATCCCAGTTAGGCAATACTCCACTGCAGCCATCTCATGCTGCAGTGAGTTCCTGCCAGTCAGCAAAGCTGCATCACCCAAAATGACACTTTTGATGGAGTGGCATCCAGAATCACAGTGCAGGTACACCTGGAAGGTGTTTGTTGCTTAGATGTGTCACAGGATCAACTGCAGATAATGAATACACCCTTCTCACTTATTCAGTCTTTATAGCATTGTGTTTAAATGAAGCATAAACGCTCAGACACACTCCTGAAGGAAGGAAAGGATCACTTATTGTTATGGTTAGGAGCACTTACTGAGTTATTCAGATGTCCCAAAAGAAAATGTGGTCATATTGTTCTATGAGCATGCAAACATAGGAAAAGAGGATTTGTGCTCTAAAATATACAACTGTAGCAAATAATTTACAAATCTGTGTAGTCTCTGTGCACTTTTCTCACATATATTTTCAACAGTTGATTTTAGGGGCAAATGTGACCTAAACCCCATACTCTTCCTAGGTAAAAAAGAAAAGGAAAAAAAGAAATGTCATAGAATCATAGAACAGTCTGGGTTGGAAAGGACCTGCAAAGGTCATGTAGTCCAACCCCCTCTGCAGTCAGTAGGGGCATCCTTAACTAGATCAGGTTGTCCAGAGCCCTGTTGAGCCTCACTTTAAATATCTCCAGGGATGGGGCCCCAACCACCTCTGTGGGCAACCTGTTCCAGTGTTCCACTACCCTCATGGTAAAGAACCTATTCCTAATAGCCAATCTAAATTTGCTTTTCTCTAGTTTGAAGCCATTGCCCCGTGCTGCAGGCCTTTGTAAACAGTGTCTCTCCTTCTCATAGGACCCCTCAGGTACTGGCAGGCTGCTACTAGGTCTCCCTAGAGCCTTCTCTTCAGGCTGAACAAACTCAGTTTCTATCTTCACACCAGAGGTGTTCCAACCCCCTGATCATTTTCATGGCCCTCCTCTGGACCTGCTCCATCAGGTCCATGTCCTTCCTGTATTGAGGGCTCCAGCGCTGAATGCAGTACTTCAGGTGAGGTCTCACCAGAGCAAAGTGGCAGAATCACCTCTCTTATGTCTCTTAGCCATAACCTCAGTTTAGGTATACTTATATGAATTCAGTAGTAAGAAATGCAATTGTTAATGTAAGGTATGATCAAGACAGTAAGAAAACAGAGAAGGTTAAACTAATAGAAGTTGGACACGCTGAGACCCTTTTGCTTTGCTATTGTATGTTTTTCCACAATACATCAGAGCAGAGAAAATGCAGTGTGTAATCAGAGCAGAGATGTAAGGAATGAAGGCCATACTAGGCTTTCTCTGAAAATAATATAATTTCTGCTTGACTGGTGAGCATGCTGTGAAGCTTAATTAAAGTTTATGAAGCACATCAAGATCTTTGGATAAAAGGCATAATACTCTGAACTTGAAAATTTGTGATTTCCAGCACTAAGGAGTAGAAGACTAAAATATAAATGCTTTTTCCTTTGTTTGGTTACCATTTATTCTGTATATGTATTTATCCCCAAAGAAGTAAAAAGAGTCTTGTGATTTTTTTGGGTCTATTACTGTTTAGGTGAGAGAGAATATTTGTAGCAATACAGAAGGTATGGTTGATCTGAAATGCCACAGCGACCTTCTTTTTGAGTTTAAAATATGTACTTACTCCATAATTTACTTCATGTTCTGTCATCAGTCAGGCTGGGCAAACTCTATACATAGCAGGTAGTTTGGTGCGCTCAAGAATCAGGTAGCTGAGCAGCAATTTTATGTGACTCATCCCCTGTGCAAACTTAGAAATGCTTATCCTTGGAAATGATTTTATTCAGTTAAGCTCATGTGTAGTGTTTATTTCTGTGGACAACCCCCCTTGTGATTAATATTTATGTATTGACAGATTGTATCTCACAGCACCTGGGAAGGGAGAGGGGTTGATAGAGAGTATCTGTCCCTTGTTTAGTTGTTTAGTTTCATGCATACACACACACACACATATATGGCTACTCAGATACATGACTGCAGCATTGAAAGTTCCTGCTTTATGAATGTCCTTTAAAAATCAACTAGGCTCTACAATGCTGCCAACTTTTAATTAAAGGATGGAGGTTTCACTCTCAATCCCATTTTCAGTTGTACTAAAGTCAGGCATGATCATGAGAGATGGGAGAGTTCATTTCCACCTGTTCCTTAAGCTCTCCAATATTCTCATGTTTGTGTATTAGTTTCGTGCTAGTAACCTATCTCATAAACATATGTTTTGCTGTGTCTTCCCTTGCTTCCATGTAATATCAGTGCACACAGAGTGTCCAGTCAATTGTGACTCAAAGCAGATGCCTGACAAAGGTGCCTTAGGTTAGGCTGAGTAAATAATGTTCTTAATTATGAATCTGTTTCCTCCCTAGACCGTGTCATGTTAGATGTCACCCTCAGAAGTTCTCTCACAGTGGCAGAACCTTGAGGTGAGTTTCCTAATATAAATCAGCAGCTCATCTAGCTACTCTCATATATCTCAGGTGAGATTGGGGCCTTTCATCTTTATTTTTGTGCTCTCTTCTTTCTTTTTCTTCCATTTGGAATCGATAAATGAACTAGGATAAATCTCTGCCTTGCTTAGTAAGTGTAATTTCTGCAAATCATTAAGACTACTCAAGGTGTAAATCGAAGTCTGAACGACCACATTTAAAGCAGGGGCCAAAGATCTTAAAAACCTTCCACAGTCCTGAAAATATTAGCTACATGTATTTATATGCCAGGAAAGAAATAGATTAGAGCTGAATAGTGTGTGCAGAAGTTACACAAAAGCCAATGGACGGAGTCAAAGAGTTCGTCAATGACAACTCTGATGCTTCTGATCAAGTCTTTAAGTGAATCTTTTGATCTCTTATTTCATGCTGTGGCTTAATTTAGCATCTTCCCTGGAGCTTTGCTCGTTTCAGTGTTTTTGTCTTACCCTTTCAAAATTCCTTAGGATCAATGGAACCATTAGTTCTGTATTTGTTTTCATTCTCTTATTTTATTGTGTTTTCTTCCCAGTATTTGTCTTCTTATATTACTTGCCATTTCCAGCATTTGCCTTCTTTTACTGTCTGTTACTTGTTAGGCAGCTCATATTTCTAGGACTTGTCGTTTCCTTTTGCATTTCATTTCAATATTTGTGACATGCCTTCTCTTCTTCCTGTGACTCATAACTCATTTGCTCCCAGTGCCTCTCTAAATGGCTACAGGATAGATTCATGGATAATGTGGAAGGCTGCAAAGTCCAGAGAGATGGCCCACTGTTCTTATTAGCATACATCAACTTGACTTTATCTGAAAGGCAGAGTGGAACAGAATAATTTAATGTATTAGACAATGCAGCTCTCTGACTAGCATTAAATTATTGTCATTTGACAATATTTCTCAATATGTTACTCAGTCATAGAATCATAGAATCAATCAGGTTGGAAAAGACCTCAAAGATCATCAAGTCCAACCTGTCACCCAAGACCTCATGACTGGCAAACCATGGCACCAAATGCTATGTCCAATCATTTCAGAAAAGCCTGGTAAGTATTTGCTCTCTGGAGATATTCAGTCCTGAATTTTGAAATGCTCATATGGCATCATTCTGCACTGTTAAGAAAAGGACCCAGCTTAACATACTTTCTGCATTGTGCATATTGCCATACAAGGTGCAATTAGAGTGTATCAGAGTTTTGGTTTGCTTGAGAAAGAAAATGAGGAAGATCTTGATGTATAAATAGCTTTTGAGTGTTTTACTATGCATTGTGTTGCCTCAAAGGCACGTTTTGTGATGCTTCCTAAGTGCAATATATGTTACATGCTGCTTCTTATAATTTGCACTAAATTCAATATAAACAAAACATGGACAATGAAAAACAGCTAAGTGCCTTAAAAAAATACTTGATAGGAGCTAGGGATTTTTATAAGTGCCCACTATTTTTTTTGGCAAGGTAGACTCAGAACAAGGACTATGTTTATGAAGAGTAGGAAGATGTAGACATCCTTAATACTTTCAAGAATCCAGACTTTGGGAGGGGAGGGGGCCATAATTAAGTGTGCATCACACAAAGAAAACAGGAGATGGGGTTTGGATGCTCAAAGGTAATCTGTGCAGGACTTGAGTTTTTTAACTTACCACTGTGTTAGTTTCATTGTATTTGTGTTTCATGTCAGTGCCTCAGGGAGGGAGATACTTGACAACTCCAGACATCAGCCTACTGCTACCTCTGCCAGAACCGCTGCTTCTGCAGACCCCTCTGCATTCTTGAATTCTTCCCTCAGGTGCTGTCTTTTCCTTTCTTTTCATTCACTCATGAATAGAAAGGAAACAACAATCTATTCCCCATGTATCAGATGAGCTAATTTCCTTGCCTTTTAAAACACTGTTGAACTTGCGCTTTCTCCACTGGAACCATTTATTCTTACATCAGGAAACATGAACAAGCCCGCAGTCCTTTGGAGGATACATGTCTGAACTCAGAAACATCTGCTTTTTTTTTCCTGCTTTCCTGCTTAGAAATAAAACATCAAGATGCTAGGCCCCATACCTAGTGTCATTTTGACACATTTATTCTTATTTCGTATTCACAGAGTTTTCTGAGTACCAGTAGATGTCACTGCAGTCAAAAGAAGGTTCCTGGGAGGTTTGTTTTCACCAGGAATAAAATGACTTTCCTAACAAAATACAAATGATAAACCCTTGTTATTTCTAATATTACTCCCTTATTTACAGTTGTGGGTTGGTTTTTTTTTCCCTATTATTATGTATGTTTTTATTTGGCAGATCAAATCCTTGAGAGGATTGGAGGGTAGAGAGGCTCTGCAGAGGGACCTCGACAGGCTGGACAGATGGGCAGAGTCCAATGGCATGAGATTTAACACATCCAAGTGCCGGGTTCTGCACATTGGCCACAACAACCCCATGCAGTGCTACAGGCTGGGGTCAGAGTGGCTGGAGAGCAGCCAGGCAGAGAGGGACCTGGGTGTACTGGTTGATGGTAGGCTGAACATGATCCTGCAGTGTGCCCAGGCAGCCAAGAGGGCCAATGGCATCCTGGCCTGCAGCAGGAACAGTGTGGCCAGCAGGAGCAGGGAGGTCATTCTGCCCCTGTACACTGCACTGGTTAGGCCACACCTTGAGTCCTGTGTCCAGTTCTGGGCCCCTCAGTTTAGGAAGGAGGTTGCCTTGCTGGAATAAGTCCAGAGAAGAGCAACAAAGTTGGTGAGGGGCTTGGAACACGAGCCCTGTGAGGAAAGACTGAGGGAGCTGGGGTTGCTCAGCCTGGAGAAGAGGAGACTCAGGGGTGACCTTATTGCTCTCTACAACTACCTGAAGGGAGGTTGTAGACAGGCGGATGATGGTCTCTTCTCCCAGGCACCCAGTACCAGAACAAGAGGACACAGTCTCAGGCTGCGCCAGGGGAGGTTCAGGTTGGATGTTAGGAAGAAGTTCTATACAGAAAGAGTGATTGCCCATTGGAATGGGCTGCCCAGGGAGGTGGGGGAGTCGCCATCATTGAAGGTGTTTAGGAGGAGACTTGATAGGGTACTTGGTGCCATGGGTTAGCTGTTTGGGTGGGTTGGATTGGTTGATGGGTTGGACATGATGATCTTGAAGGTCTCTTCCAATCTGGTTTGGTTTATTCTAATAATAATAAAGGATAAAATATGCCTCAGGAAGGAATTCAGGATGTAGGTCCAGGTGATTAACTTGTTCTGAAAGTCAAGTTGTTAGAAATTTCTAGCCAAAATGTGTTTTCACTGGAAGATAGAAACTGATCCATTGAAATGGTTTGTGTGATGCTGTGATGAAAAAGCTGTTATAGAAAAAAAGCCACCCCAATTTCTCCACTTTACAGCAGAGTCTGTTCGACATTAGGAAAGGAAATGCAAGATCAAAAGGCTTCAAACTTCTTTGATTATGGAATACACTATCAATGCAAATGACTGGGTGATTTAGTTAATTCTCCCATGTTTTAGAGATGTGAACCATTTTCATGAAACAGGAGAAGAGGATAAATCTCAGCAGTATGGGTGAGGTGAAAGAGCATCTTTCCCTTCAGCTCTGGCTGTGACACCTTTGAAAGGAAAAGGATAATGTCTCAGTTAAGGCTGAGGGTGATCTATTTAGACTTATTATTTGATATGGAGGACTTCTTACCTCCATACTACATTTTCTTCATCTTCAAATAAGGATAATATCTACCTCAAAGAATCCATGAATATGAATTTATTAACTTTTTTTAAGGAATATGAGACCTCAAAGGATCACATGAGTGCAAACATTACTGATTCTCTCACTTTCCTGTTAGAAGGTTGCACTAAGCAGGAAATCAGGGGCAAAAATGCTTTTAATTTTCCTTGTTATTTCTTGTGCAGATTTCATATTTTGGGGGAGCTGTATGTAGGTATAATACCTTGAAATAACACTAGGACATTTTGAAGTTGCTAGCAAAAAGAGGCAGACCTATATATCCCAAGTTATGTAGTATCTCCAGAGGTAGCACACTGAAAATCTAGATCTCTGTGCAAGACTTTTCTGTCCAAACATGCTGGAGAATTTGAACTTCTGTAATTTTTTTTCCCTGTCTACATTTCACTTGATGTATTTCCCTTTCTGTAGGCTATTACTGAAACAGATATTTGAACCCTGGAACAGTAGATTTGAATAAGATGCCTGAAGCACATTATTGAGTAGATCTCTGTGTTTCTCTCTGTCATTCCTACTGGAGATACTCCACTTCACATGGATAACTAAATTATCTGTTGGAGAGAGCATAAGGGAAGATGACTTAATAGTCCAAAGATCAGAAAACCTGCTGAGTAAGTGGGAGTGTGAGTTTCAGATCCATGGGATGAAATAAACAAGGCAAGAACATCATGGTTGAGTTCTTACTCCCCCGTGCCTGCTTGAAACCCTGTTAAGGTCAGTGAACATCTGTCTTCCATCTGAGTTTGACCAGATGAGCCTTGTCCTTTAAAAGAAGCATGAGTGCTTCTAAGTAATGTCTTATTTTGACACATCAATAGTTTCTGATAAACAACTATTTAATCATAAAATTTTCTGCCAGTTTTGCTTCAGGCAAACCTACTCTGCAATGAAAATGCTCAATGGTAGAACATAGAGGGAGTGCCTTGCTGAACAAAAGGAATATTTGTTTAACTAATTCTCTCTGTTGCCCAATATCACCAAGGTTATTACCGTCTGAGAGCAACAATAATCCATCAGAGAGAAGGTCCCTCTGACCCAATACTCTGTCCCCACTCCACAGTGGCCAACCATAAATGTTTTGAGGAGAGCATATAAACAAAGGTGTCTACTTTTGCCAGCATCCTGACATGCTTATAGGTCTCAGTGGCTGAGACCATCCCCTGGGACTCCCACACGCACCATCTCCTGCTAAGGAGCCAGGGGATGTGTCTTAGATCAGCCTGGGCCTTCAGTCACTGCCTGAGTGAAGTCATATGTGTGCCTGTCCCTGCCTCTGTCTCCTGGATGGGGCTGGGACATGCACTGCAGAGACCTGCTCTGCTGGGTGGAGCCCTTGGATCTGGGCAGGAAACAAGCAAACACATACTATACCTTCCAAGAACAGTAACCTTGCAACTCATTAGCCTGCAGATCCTTCGTTCATCAGAAGTAGCTCAAAATAAGTTGTTTAAATGTTGCAAAGCCCAGGGGATTGTCCCACAGAAGAACAAAAGTTCCGTAGTCTTATTATTAAGCACAGTGGCAAAACAAGTGAGATACAGGAAAATTTATGGTGAATTTTCATTTAGTCCAGGCAGACCATGAACCAGCTACATTTTGCTTTGCAAGTCTTGATGATATTGTTTCTTGCCAACATGGAGCTTGACACCAACTACTCATGCCAGTCTGCCCACAGTCTCTTATCTGCCTAAAAGTTTCTGCTCTTAATAATGATCATAAAAATACCTCCCTCACATCAATCACAAACTGAAAGCATTTCAAATGCCATCAGCCAGGAGCACATGGCCTACAAGGAGCATCTGAGGGAGCTAGGGTTGTTCAGTCTGGAGAAGAGGATGCTGAGAGGAGACCTCATCAGTCTGTACAACTACCTGAAGGGAGGTTGGAGTGAGGAGGGGGCCAGCCTCTCTCCTTGGTGTCAAGTGACAGGACTAAAGGCAATGGTTTCAAGCTGTGGCAGGGGGGATTCAGGCTGGATGCTAGGAAATATTTTTTCACAGAAAGGGCTATCAAACATCGGAATGGTCTGCCTGGGGCAGTGGTAGAGTTGCTCTCCCTGGGGGTGTTTAAGCAGTGTGTGGACCTGGCGCTTAGGGATATGGTTTAGGATTGACCCTAAACTGGGTTGAAGGTTGGACTGGATGATCTTTGAGGTCTCTTCCAACTGGATGTTTTCTGTGATTCCTGCTATGCGGACCGGGGGTCATCACTGAGTCATGCTAAACGTTAAAACTGATGAATCCATCATTTTTCTCTGACTGTATTTTTATGAGCAGCGAGCACTTTCCTCCAGGGACCTGCTTTTCAGTGAGAGGATATGAACCATACCCATTGCAGCAGAGAAATTGCTGAGTGAAAAGGGATATGTTCCATGGACAGAGGATGTGGAGTTTGCTTCATTGTGTTACATACCTCACGATACAATGGTGCAAAAATATGGGCACAGAGGGAAAGAAAGCGTTAGACAAGCCAAGATGAAGCATGGAGTAACTGTAGGTTTCACACAGGTGAATATTTGACTCTGTTAAACCTAAGTAGCATTTGTACTGGCCGTGAAATTGGGCTGTTGCCAGACTTGTGTTAATAGAGGAAAAAGGGCAATACAAAATATGTCTTCTCATGGCAAAGGTGGAAAAAACATGGAATGGCAGAAAGCAATCTGTGTCATAACTGGTACTGTGCTTAAGGTCAGACTTTGCTGCAGCAGCTGCCAAGGTGTTGGAAGGCGTTGCAAAAGTGCTGGAACTACACAAAGTGTGTACCATCTCCTGTCTTCTAAGCAAAAGGAATCCTTGCTCCTACGACTCCAAAATACATCCTACATTGGTTCTGAGACCAAAACAGCACTGCTGAATAACAATTAAATTCCCTTCCACATCCAACTTGAAGCAAATGAGCGAGCAGCTCACCTGGAGGCTATTCTACAATTGCTTGAAGCCACCAGAGAGAATTTCACAAAGTTCAGCAGGTGCTGAATCAGACCCTGAGCAGAAAGGAAGGAATGAGTGTTTTATGGGCTTCAATAAAACCACAGCTATTGAGTTATAATACTTCAATAATAGTATCTTACTTTGCAATTGAAGGAGGCTGGGAATGTAGTCTCACAGATGTGAACGCCCTAGAGATACAGCTGGATAGACACTATAGAGCTGAAGCAGACGCTTCTATGGACCTTATTGTTCTAATCTGGACTGGGATCAAGTTTGTGAATTCCACTGCTGTCCTCAGTTCACAGTGTAGAATGATGGTGGAGCACGCATACTGGATGTGGTTTTTATGAAACTACAGTGACAGACGTACTGCAGGCAGATACCTGCACTCCAGTGGCACTTCCAACTGGTGTTGAAAATGCAGAACCAGCAAAACCTCTAACCTGGGTGTGGACAGTACATCCTTGTCACCACCTCTTCTACCTCCCAGATTCTCTCCATCGGAAAACACACTCTCTGCTGAGGCAGACATATCTTAAATGACTTAAATTCAGTAATGTGACTCCGGTCCAAGAGATGCTTGCAAAAGAGACCTGAACATTACAATGCATTTGTCAAGGTCTGAGAGAAATCAGCTTTCACTACCCCTTACCTTTCCTTTTTGTGTTTGTGTATCTGGTCATTATTTGTGGCACATAGAAGCAAACATTCCTTATCACCTCTTCTCTTTTTCTGTACTTATTTATTGTTGCAGCAGCATCTGCAACCTGGATAATGGCATTTTCTGTCCCATCATTTCCATGCATTACCTGAGTACATCTTGCCCCTGCTTTCATTGTCTGATGAGTACTGCTCTTGTCATTGTGAGATTCATTGATTAAGAACAATTTTAACCACCAACACCTACTAACTTCAGTGATTCATCCTCAGTTGTCTTCCATAGGTCTGCCTTCCAGACTTCAGCCTTCAGTCTCTTATTCCCTAGGCTGATTCATTTGCTAGCAAAGCAGCAAGGCCAAGAGACATGGGTCTGAGGAAAGTGGTATCTTGAAAGTCAAAAAGTAGAGGACAACTGTGGCACTTGAGAAAGTAAAACTTGTGAGATGATGATACCTTCATATGTAGCCTGCTGCTCAGTGCTCTGTCAAGTGCAGTAACAAACTACAATTGTTATTATTTTTTTAATCATGATTGATTGTAATTTATTATTAATGGACACAAGGAATTTGCCACATGATGCCTAATATGGCTATGAAGGGGTTTAATTCCAAGCAGTTAATTCAAGGGTACAAATTATTTGTGTTTCAAAGATATTTTCAGCTTTGCATTTGATCCACCTTTTCTTTTATACTGTGTTGTGAGTTCTTGACTGACAGTTTGGATACAACTCCAACTTTGCCCAAATGTAGAGGAGTCAGTGCAAGTCAACCTACTAACGTTAGCTGGTATAGGAACTGCAATATGAGACATAGAGTGGCACTTCTTTTATCTGTGTTTTTAGTAGTTATCTTTCTGAAAGGTCCTGCTGTAGCATGGTAGTAGTAACCAGGTGAGCACTACTTTGGGATTCACAGGCTCAATCTCCTTGGGGAAAGAATGAGGAGGAAGAAGATTCAAGTTGTGGAAAACCCAAAATGAACTGATAGAACAGGTCAAAGATCCTATGTATGCTCTGACTCCCACTTTGCTGGGTGTGAGAAAGGAGGAATACCTCCAGAAATTCAAATTGATTTCTATCTCCAGACTATGTTTACTAAGCTCCTTTCTTTGCTTCTATATTCCTGAAGGGATAAGAACTCTTCTATTGGACCTGTTTTCACCAGAACACAGTGGAAAGCAGCCCCTGGTAGCAGTGCTTTGGTGGACTGAGTACACAAAAAGGCCATGTTCTGAGATTAGGGATGGTTTTCTGGATGCTTTGCATTCTCAGGAAGCAGAAAGTAATTCTCTTTTTTTCTGGAGAAGACACAAAGGGAATGTTCTAGCTAGAGTTGGAAACAATGCTAAAGGCAAGTGCTTTAATCAAGTCTTCAAACCGAAGTTAAAACTATCACGAAGAAAGTAACAGAAGGAGATGTTACGAGTTTCCTTGAAGAGACACCAAAGCTTATAAATATGCAATGAATCCATAAAAAATCAGTTGTTAGCTTTGTTAACAGAAATGTTACTAGTCTTTTGTCAAGACAAAGCTAAAAGCACTTCTGAAATAAAGGGAAGTATATCATCCTTCCACTCATACCGCTGTGATCTGAATGTGATTTTAGCGGAGGTCACTTGCCTGGGATTGAATCCAGTGCCTTTTACACTTTTAAAAGAGTGCTTGGATATCAGATGCCTGCATGCTAAGCTGGAATTGCTTCAGCAAGCCTGAGTTATGTTCTGTACCTGCTGTTCTGCTCCTGGGAGCTGTGAGCAGGAACAGACGGTGACTCAACAGCCTTTTCAAGATGCTGTTCACAGTAACACTGCATGACATAAGAAAACAGCAATAAAATAATCTATACTCTATATGCTGTAATCTTCCTACACACAATTCAGTACTCTCCAGTTGTTAGCCAAACACAGCTGTCTTCTTCAGACTTCCCCTAGCCTGCCTCTCTGTATCAGGGGAAGTTGCAATGTTTAGACTGAACTTTAGTCCTGAGCTCAGTCATCAGCACACCTGCTGACGCGCTAAAGTTGTATCCAGATTTGGCACGTCAGTGGCCACAAAGCCCAGTCAGGTTCTCAATCTGAGCCTGGCACCAGAAAGTGAGCAACTGAGGTCTGTTGGACCTCAGTGAGCACTTCTAACTCATTTCAGGGCAAAGTCAAAGAGCTTCAAATAGTCCTGAAGGTGGCTTAAAACACATCAGAGCAGAGAAACATTTGTAGCTATGGACACTTGTTTCAGCTCCAGCAACCTCTGTTCCAAGGGACAGGGCACTGCACTAAAATGTGAGAAGTGGCAGCAGCTGTAATTTGTGTTTCCTTTAGTATATACCTAAGTCCTGTGGCTGTAGCTAGCCTGTGGACTTGGGCCTGGTTCATGTGGAGTGGGAGCTGTGACTAATGGCTGAAATAAAGGAAAGAATAGCTATCGCTGTCTGCACCAGGATCCAGGTGAGAAGGATGGTGGATCACTGTCATGGCTTATATGATGGCTCTTTTTCTCTGGTAAACCCACACCCATCCTAAATTAGGACATTTCCCATAAGGATGCTCTGACTCAGCATTGCATTTCTGTGGCAGCTCCATTTGCATCCAGTCTCCTGAAGCAAAGACATATTTCTAAAGTCCTCATATCCTCTGCTGTCTCTTTTGGGTTTTTTGGATTGGGCTAAACAATCCAAGCTTTACAAGGTCTCATTTCAAGGTTTTTGTCTTCACTTAATCAGTGCTATAGATTGTTTCTGCTTCTCTTCCAGCTCAGTTTAATCTTTCTTTAGCATAGATGACTAGCTCAGTATATGGTGTTCCAAACAAGACCTTTTACAATTCCTTGTTGCACTGGCACTTCTACGATCCCTTATCTCATATTAGTGTCATGCTGTGATCCTATTAGCATAAATGACCATTAAATTCTGGAAACATTATATAAATTGTAGTCAGTTGAAACTGATAGAAGTGAGGGATAAAACATTTAATTTGCAATTTCTGTAGAGCTAGGAAAGTCAATGTGATCCAATTTTGTGCTCTTTTGTCTTTCGTTCACTTCCCCATTTCCTCGCATGCTGCCAAAGGGATTTTTCCATCAGCACTTTGCTGCTTCACTATAAACAGCCTTTTAGTTCTTCAGGTTCTCTATGTGAGTAATTGAGGACACTTTTTACCACTTTTTTTCCTGTTAGTAAGAAAAGATGATTTGTCTTCATCATGTTTATTTCCCCCCTTGTTTACAGTAAACATGATTTGCTGGTACATGTCCCATGTAGGTCAATTACCTAAAGGTACTGATGTCAATGTCTAAGACCATTATCAAGCTACTGAGAGACTCGAGAGAGAAAGAGCTGTCACAGTGTGCCATAAAGGTAGGTGACTTTAGATGATGCATTCATACATGAAGTGTGATTTATGTTGCAAAGTGACAGAGACAGAAATCCCTCTTTGCAAAATGTAATCAAGACCCCTCACATATAAAACCACAATGCTTCACCAGGGACTTTCAGGAAATAAAGTTTATCTTTCTAAAACAGACATGGCCATACTTAAATGGTATTATAACTGAAATTTGAAATTCAGTTAAGGTGACTGACTAGGACAGGAATATATACAAACTCTTTCCTATCACTAAATGCTTATGAAATCACAACAATCTGAACTGCAAATGGCTCACTTCTTAGACTATCTGCTTAGGCGTTTAGGTCCAGGAATGTGAAATGGTTTTGCATTTCAAGTTAAATAAGCTACTTGCAGAGGGGATACAGCAAGAATAAGTTCAAGCTATTATAAATTGGTGTCAGCTATCTTTCAAAGCACACAAACGTGAAGCAGAGGAAAATAGGGAGGAATGCTAAACAGGACATGTAGGCAAACTCCTTATTATCAGAGTTGCTGTGCTCCACCCCAGCACAAGAGTATCATTGTTATGCAGAGAAATTTGATGAAAGATTTTACTCTTTTTTTCCCATTTTGTCTCTACAGATATCCAGATTCCCTATTGACACATTCATCACCCACAAACTTGATTAATTTTACCTTTTCTTTTCTGTCAGTGCTCTTCTGGACTCAGTTATCTTCCTTTCTTGACCAGCCCTGCAGGGTCTTCCATTATCCGTCACACATTAATTTGTGTGAGAGTTTACTGGGGTAAGCGTAGCTGAAGGGGCTTTGGCTTACCCCTCATTGCCACAACACAGGAATGTACATGAAGTCTCCTTTTCCCTGCATAGGTAAAGACAAAACTCTAAAAGAAGTAATGCCCATGCTACTTGGATTACAGTGATGAACCTCAGCTTCTGTTTTAAACCAGGAGTGTGAATGTTTCTTTGTGAGTGAAGAATCGGCTGTTTACCACAAAAAATGAAACAGTAAAGCCAGTACTGGCTAACCTTTTCATGATAGGGGATACAGCACATGAGCAACCACTGGACTATTTAGTTTTGTTGGCCACACCTTGAGTACTGTGTTGAAATGGTGGAGTCACCCTCACTGGAGGTGTTTAAGAAGAGCCTGGATGGGGTGCTTGGTGCCATGGTTTAGTTGATTAGATAGTGTTGGGTGATAGGTTGGACTTGATGATCTCAAAGGTCTTTTCCAACCTGGTTAATTCTGTTCTGTTCTGTTCTATTCTATTCTATTCTATTCTATTCTATTCTATTCTATTCTATTCTATTTCTATTCTATTCTATTCTAATTCTATTCTGTTCAGTTCAGTTCAGTTCTGTACTCCTCACTTTAAGAAGGACATCGAGGTACTTGAACATATCCAGAGAAGGGCAGCAAGGCTGGTGAGAGGTCTCGAGCACAAGCCCTATGAGGAGAGGCTAAGGAAGCTGGGGTTGGTTAGCCTGGAAAAGAGGAGGCTCAGGGAAAACCTTATTGCTCTCTACAACTACATGAAAGAGGTTGTAGACAGTTGGGGGTTGGTCTCTTCTCCCAGGCAACCAGCACCAGAACAAGAGGACACAGTCTCAAGCTGTGCCAGGGGAAGTTTAGGCTTGAAGTGAGGAGAAAGTTCTTCACAGAAAGAGTAATCAGCCAGTGGAATGTGCTGTCCAGGGAGGTGGTGTAATCTCCATCCCTGGAGCTGTTCAAAACAGGATTGGATGTGGCACTTGAAGCCATGGTTTAATTAGTCAGGACGTGTTAGCTATTAGGTAATAGGTTGGACTTGATGATCTCTGAGGCCTTTTCCAACCTGGTTGATTCTATGATTCACAGTATCACAGTATCACAGTATCACTAAGGTTGGAAGAGACCTCAAAGATCATCGAGTCCAACCTGTCACCACAGACCTCATGACTAGACCATGGCACCAAATGCCACGTCCAATCCCCTCTTGAACACCAGTATTTCTGTCATTTAACAATATCTCAGTTAGAGATTTTGCCACCTACCATGGAATTACAAAAGTGCCTAAAGCTCATCTTCCTCATTCTCTAAGCTCTGCTTCTGACATCCTTGTGGAGGTTGCCTCTTAAAAACCTTCTCTTCCATATTTGGTTACTATAAAACTTGTCTGTGGTTGCGTAGCATTCACCTCCACCCATGCCCCCTGTGAATTTGGATCCCAGCTGGAATCCTGGCAGCCAGCTACCTGTCAGCAGTTTAGTGGAAGGATCCTGCCGTCATCCATTTCAAGCTCTGCAAGCAGGAAAAGAAGAAGGGGGTTTCATATATCAAAAGACAACAGAGCTCAGGGATGGTTTTATAAATTGAAATTCTGGCTGTGGGAGTCATTAACTACAGGTCTGCTTCTCTTCTAGACTGTGAGATCAAACAGCACAAGCAATAGGAGGAATATTTCCTCACGGTATATGTGCAATTTTTGCAGATTGGTTGGCTTCGCTCTGCCGCTTACTATAAAAAGGACATAAAAATATCATTGACATGTCTGGGTTTGTGGTGAAAAAAATCCCATACTAAAACACTTGTTGCCTCAAATATCTTCTGAACTTTTTCTTCATTGCTATTCAGGCTCTAAAACTTGGGTTTTGTGGAGTTTGTTGATAGCTGATTGGAGAAACTGCACAGTTTGAAAATGATCTCAGTTTTGTCTAAGTGAAGAGGATTTGATTTGAAGGATTAGGTATGAAAATCACTTTCACCAAAATCCACCTAATAATGATGACAAAAAAAAAACAACAGAAAAACTTATGGGTGATTGAGTAGCCTCCAAGATCATGTCTGCTGCACAGAACCCAACAAAATATGGAATCAGCCAATTTAATGCTGCCTAACCAGAAGGTACTTTGACCTCGACAGGCTGAACAGATGGGCAGAGGCATGAGATTTAACACATCCAAGTGCCGGGTTCTGCACATTGGCCACAACAACCCCAGGCAGTGCTACAGGCTGGGGTCAGAGTGGCTGGAGATCAGCCAGGCAGAGGGGGACCTGGGGGTGCTGGTTGATGGTAGGATGAACATGAGCCTGCAGTATGCCCAGGCGGCCAGGAGGGCCAATGGCTTCCTGGCCTGCATTAAGAACAGTGTGGCCAGCAGGAGCAGGGAGGTCATTCTGCCCCTGTACACTGCACTGGTTAGGCCACACCTCGAGTACTGTGTCCAGTTCTGGGCCCCTCAGTTTAGGAAGGAGGTTGACTTGCTGGAACGAGTCCAGAGAAGGGCAACGAAGTTGGTGAGGGGCTTGGAACACAAGCCCTATGAGGAGAGACTGAGGGAGCTGGGGCTGCTTAGCCTGGAGAGGAGGAGACTCAGGGGTGACCTTATTGCTCTCTACAACTACCTGAAGGGAAGTTGTAGACAGGCAGAGGTTGGTCTCTTCTCCCAGGCAGCCAGCACCAGAACAAGAGGACACAGTCTCAGGCTGCACCAGGGGAGGTTCAGGCTGGAGGTCAGGAGGAAGTTTTACACAGAGAGAGTGATTGCCCATTGGAATGGGCTGCCCAGGGAGGTGGTGGAGTCGCCGTCACTGGAGGTGTTCAGGAGGAGACTTGACAGGGTGCTTGGTTACATGGGTTAGTTGATTGGGTGGTGTTGGGTGATAGGTTGGACACGATGATCTTGAAGGTCTCTTCCAACCTGGTTTATTCTATGTAATATTCTATGTTGAATACTCCTGGGGACTGAGCATACCCAGCTCCTCTGGGCAACTTATTCCATTGTCTCACTACCCTCATTGTAAATAATTTATTTGTTATATCCAGTCTAAATCTACCCTTTTGCAGTTTGAAAGTGAAACTTTTATATTGCACCACACGACCTGGCAAACTATCTCTTTCTATCCTCCTTATAAGCCCCCTTTAAATATTGAAAAGCTGCATTAAGTTCTCCCCAGAACCTTCTTTTATCTAGACTAAGCCTGGAGGCTGAAATGCCCTCCAGTAACTTCAATAAAAAAAACTCCCACTGTATTTTAGCAGAGAAATGATAGAAAGAAAAAAAACCCACAACTTTCTGCAGCGCTCAGAACTGTGGGGGTGAACTTCCTAGAGACATACATGGGCAAGGACAGCTGATTGAGCTCGCTTTTGCCTCCTCGACAGAGTGGCTCATTCAAGGTTAGGCTAGCTTTAGAAAAGCAGTTCAAGTGAGGAGTTAAGCCTCTGCAATGGAAATGTACACACATATATATATATAAAACCTTTCTGAAGCAAATTGCAGTATCACAGCCAGAGAGGTCCAGTGATTCCAAGAATTACCCACAATCACTATTTCTACATTCTCAGAGTTTTCTATTAAAATTTCCGAGGTTAAAACATCCTAAACCTAATTTCTGATGCCCAGCCCTCCCATTCTTTTGTGCTCAACGTTCACTTTGCCCTGAACCATTTCTGACTGGGTGGGCAGAGCTGAATTTTCCCATTGCTGGTGCTTTTAAAAATGGGCTTTTAAAAATGTTGAACGACCTGCTAAGGAGCTGTTTGTAGGTCTTATTGTTCTTCGTGATTAATGCATAATAAAAGCTCTTTCTGAGATTGTGTGTACCAGTAGCAGCTGGGTGGGTGAGCTGCTACTGGAGCGATGCCATCTATCCAGTGTGAGAAAGCAGATTTGGCAAAGGGCTCTGGCCCTACCAAGTGGGTCCCACTGGCAGATGAAACTGTAGCAAGCTGTCTGAATTATGTTATTATGCATCTGCTCTCCTCAACAGTTTATCAAGGCACTCAGGGCGTTGGTTGGTCTGACAGAGCTGTGTGACTGAGGCTGCATTACACCCCCGTGCCAGCACTGTGTATGCAGAGGTAATAGGAAGTCTTCTTTTATTATGAGATTATTATGAGATTTAAATTTATGCCTTATTAGAATTTGCTTTTCAGATAATGTTGCTGCTTTAATGGGTTCACTGAGGAGGTTTTTTCATTTACTTTTCTAGACTTAAACATAATTTTCCAGCGTAAACAATAAGCAGTGCATTGATAATGAAAGTTTTGCAGTACTTACTGTCCAAATTTTGTTCCATTTGGAGAAGGTACTGTTTCTAATGAGATTTTTACAGTACTTTTTTTCCCCTTCTTTTTTTTTTTTTTTTTTAGTGTGCTTTCTGTCCTTATTTTCTGAGTCAGTAATCCAGTTTTGCACCGCTTGTGAGCTTGTGTACTAAGCAAACCTATTGGCATTAAAGAGGGTGACATTTTAAGATTGGCTGCAAGATTTGTGCAGTACTTTTGCCAAGCAGCATTATGCACAGCTAGAAGACTTCTTAAAAATACCTTGTGAATTTTTTCTTTTGATGCCATGGGCACATCTCCAGTTGTTCTTTCCACTGTTCTCTTGCAGTGATGGGACTCTATTGGTTTGTAGCCCAGCCTCACTTATTTGGAGAAGTCAAGATACCCTTGCAGGTATAGGATGATTGTAGAGGTGGAGTTTGCATACCTGATCACTGATCCTTCTACCAGCCTAATTCTTCATTGTGGCAGTTCTGTTCTTCTGCATCACTGGGACATCCACCAGTTCATCCAAGCATGTACTTTTGCTGTGGCCCCTCAGACCCTGAAGCCTCTGGTGCTGAACTCTCCTAAGTGAGAGGTTCCGGCCACTTTAATATCCCTCACAGTGTGGTCCAGTGTCAGACATTTTCGTATCATCAACTCATGCATGTTGCATGGTATTTGAAACACCCAAGGGTCAGTTCACTCCTGGCTGCTCTGTACAGTGTTTTGGCTGTTCCCAGGATAATTTCTGACCTTATTGTTTCTTGGGAGTGAGAGGAATTCACCAATATGCATGTCAGGGTGAGCTGCCACAAGAATGTTAACTGGTGTTGAAGTGATGCCAGGAAACATGGAAGGGAGCCAGGGGGTCAGCTGGCAAGTACTGGACCCTCTGTGTACAAGCCTGAAAGAGAGTGAGAAGAGGTGAAAGAGACATTCATTAAACCTAGAACAGATGACAATGCTCAAAGAAAACGACATCAGCAAAAGGGAGCAGCACTCACTGGACTCCAGGTTTTTTGTCAGAAGGGTCAGGAAGCAGCTGCTGATTTAAAAAGAATGAGTCACCTCCAACACAACCCTGATGTATGGCAGGGAGTGCACTCAAAGTGGTCTCTGCGTGATGGGTATCCAAGGGTGGTTAATATGACCTCTTTCCCTAACACGGCCTATGTTAATATGACTTACTTCCTAGGGATTGTCAGGAAAATGGGTCAGTGATTTGTGAGCATGATGAGTTGTCCTCTGGCTGCAGATAGAAAGAGCTATATTTGGTGTGATGACATGAATTAATCATTAAAATTATTTTTTTCTGACAGGTCTTTGAAAGCATAAATGCCATGAACTTGAGACTTTAAAGATCAAATGTGTAGAAAGGGAGAGTTGCAAATTTGTTTAACACAAGAGGAGATATATATGAATTTCTTAGAGAAGATTCCTAAGAGTATAAAACAGACTTCAATTTGGGTCTGTGGATCCTTCTTTGAAGAGTGACATCTGCCCAAAACTAGCAATGAGACCAGGGTAGGGCAAATATCAAGTCAGGTGAGAGTAGGGCAAGAAGCTGACTGTGGAAGATGAATTGTCTGGTGGATGGGCTGCTGCATGCATTGTCACAGATTCACAGATTGCATCAGATTGGCAGACACTCTCAAAGATACCTTGTCCAACCCCCCAGTGATGAGCAGGGACACCTCCAACTAGATAGGCTGCCCAGGACCACATCAAGTCTGAAGATTAGAAGGCATTATGTCTCTCAATTACTTGTGGCCAGTTGTTCTCCAGCTGCTGAGGAAGTTTCATGGTGGCTGGCTGTTATGAACGAACATGTTAAGATTTGTGAAGTCAGTCGCATTGAAAAGATCAAGGAGCAGCAACTGGAGGCTTGAAATCTTTTAGTGTAAAATGGAATATGGAATTTATACTGTGAACTCCGAGGGAAATTTTAGGATAGAGCTCCAGATCTCATCGGGTGAATAAAACCCACAAAGCAAATTGCAGATGTAAGTAGGTACCATAGCACAAACAGGAAAAAGTCCTGCTCAGCAATGCAGTTATGTTTAGGAGATCAAGAGATATGGAGAAAATGTGAGAGATGCCAAAAGTCAACTTGAGCCAGGCTTGGTAAAAGAAATTAAACAAATAACAAAAGGTTATTCAGCTGTATAAATAAAAAGAAGACATAAAAAGAAGACAGGAAAGCCTAAGTGAGTCCAGTACACAGTAATGACAGAGCAGAGATTAAACAACTGCCTGAGGCTGCACTAGTAGGTTTGTTCCTCTGAGAAGTCCAAGATCCTATGCCCACAAGCACATCCCCTCCAATAAAAGTTTTTGGGGTTTTTTTGTTAAATTCAAAATATTTGACTCTTTGATAGTCTAGGCTAATCACAAATGATGCACTAACACAAGCACTGAGATGCCACTTTAATGCCTGTAATCTCCCATTAGTATCCAATGCTTCCAACAAGGGATTATAGGAAGAACAAAGAAAGGCTCTTTAATTCTTTGGGAAACAATTCCTAGAGTACTTCAGCTTAATGTTGTGCAAAGGTGCTTCGTCAACTGCCTCAGTGCAGTGGAAAAGAAGATGGTATAAATGAGGTCACAGCAGCTTCAATATTAGTTCAAAGCCTGGGTAGGTCTCATCTGAGGAGGTCAAACTTTAAACAAGTAAACTGAATAAATCTGGTAAGCCTTCAATATGGATTCATGCACCTGAGAATTCAACTCATATTCAGACATTCAACTACACTATTTTATCCACAAGAAACATCTCTTTCTTGCCAGGAATGGAAAATTCTAGTTTTGGATAGAAAAGGATTGACATGCTAAGATACCTGAGAGTTTGTAGTAAAGTTGGTACATCTAATACCAACTCATTAATGAAATTATTTGTCAAGTCTTAACACCTTAATTGCATTGGACATAAAATGTTAAGTCCTAAGAAATATAGAATAGAATAGAATAGAATAGAATAGAATAGAATAGAATAGAATAGAATAGGCCAAGTTGGAAGAGACCTTCAAGATCATTGTGTCCAACCTATCAACTAATACAACCCGCCTAATGAACTAACCCATGGCACCAAGCACCCCATCAAGTCTCCTGAACACCTCCAATGATGGTGACTCCACCACCTCCCCAGGCAGCCCATTCCAATGGGCAATCACACTCTCTGTATAGAACTTCTTCCTAACATCCAGCCTAAACCTCTCATGGTGCATCCTGAGACTGTGTCCTCTTGTTCTGGTACTGGCTGCCTGGGAGAAGAGACCAACCCCCAGCTGGCTACAACCTCCCTTCAGGTAGTTGTAGAGAGCAATAAGGTCACCCTTGAGACTCCTCCAGGCTAAGCAACCCCAGTTCCCTCAGCCTCTCTTCATAAGGCTTGTGCTCCAAACCCCTCACCAACTTTGTTGCCCTTCTCTGGACTCGTTCCAGCAAGTCAACATCCTTCCTAAACTGAGGGGCCCAGAACTGGACACAGTACTCGAGGTGTGGCCTAACCAGTGCAGTGTAGAGGGGCAGAATGACCTCCCTGCTCCTGCTGGCCACACTGTTCCTGATGCAGGCCAGGATGCCATTGGCCTTCTTGTCTGCCTGGGTACACTGCAAGCTCATGTTCAGTCTACCATCGACCAGTACCCCCAGGTCCCTTTCTGCCGAAAAAAGCAATCAAACAACAAATTGAAACAAACAGAAATGTTGAGTCCTAAGAGAGAGTGATGCTTTAAGAAAAAACAAACAAACAAACAAACAAACAAACAAACAAACAAACCAAAAACCGGTATTAGAATGTAAGCTCATTCAAAAGTTGTCCTTTTGGGGGCATTTTTAAGGCAGTTTATGCTCATATGCATTTATTTATTTGTTGCGGTCAGACACTTCGTTTCTCTGAATCTTGAAAGCTTCTGACAGTCAAGACAAAATGAAAAGCTTTGATGAAGTCATGGCTGTTCAGTAATAGCCATTATGGTGCAGGCTGGTTGTCCTAAAATGTGATCTAACAGTGCTTATAGCTATGAATAATTGCAGTCAGAAAAATAGCTGTTGTTAACTTGACTGAAAAACTCGTTGATTTAAGAACAGTCAGGCATTTATTTACTTGATTAGTCCTGTGTCAGTGGTTTGGAATATAAATTTCCTTTCAGTGGTGTACAAATTAACTTCTAGAACTAAATTGTTGGCTAGATTATATGAACCAAATGCCTTTTATTTTAGGTTTTCTTTTACATTTATGAGGGACACATTATACTGCTTCCTCATGCAGTTTGTTCCTACTTAGCTTAATAATCTCCTTCTTTTTTCCCCGCTCCTGACCTCTTGAGTCTACTGCTGCTTCTTAAACCTTTTCTGTAACATCTTTTAAGCAAACATTTTCATTACTTTTAGAAAAAAAATGTGTGTATCACTGGAGGCAGTGTTTAATTGCTCTCTACAACTACCTGAAGGGAGGTTGTAGACAGACAGAGGTTGGTCTCTTCTCCCAGGCAGCCAGCACCAGAACAAGAGGACACAGTCTCAGGATGCACCACGGGAGGTTTAGGCTGGATGTTAGGAAGAAGTTCTATACAGAGAGAGTGATTGCCCATTGGAATGGGCTGCCTGGGAGGTGGTGGAGTCACCACAATTGGAGGTGTTCAGGAGGAGACTTGATGGGGTGCTTGGTGCCATGGTTTAGTTGTTAGGTGGGTTGGATTGGTTGATGGGTTGGACGCGATGATCTTGAAGGTCTCTTCCAACCTGGTTTATTCTATTCTATTATTAAATTAATTGGCTCTTTGATCTGGTAATACTTCAGGTTTTATTTGATAGTCAAGTCTAGTGCACAGACAAATATCCCTAAGTAAAAAATAAGGCAGGAGTTGGTAAAAATGTGTTGCTGCTATTTTATTTGTAGAGGAATGGGAGTGCTGAAACCTGCAGTGGTGTATCATGATGTCTGCATTTCATCTTGTGCTTTTAGTGCAGAGCCAGTGACAAAGGTAGGTTCATTTCTGCTCTCTTTCACAGAAAATCAGACAGTGAGTCACCCCTGGCCATGAGAAATTTTAACCTTCATTCTTTCTCTTGAATGTTGACCTGTCCATGTTGTGGCAGATGAAGCACACCTACCTCATAGCTCATATAACTTTCTGTCTAGTTGTGTCATACTTCAGCAAACACTTTGCTTCTGTGTTGAGCTTTCTAGCCCAACATATGCTGAGAGTAGCAGAGCAGGGTCTTCAACTGTAAAGAGTTTGCAGGGAGTGGTTACGTCCATTTTTCCATTCCTCAGCAATGAATGGGAAGAGGTTGAGCACAAATGGTGATTTACAGTATAAAGTACCTGTTGGCAGCTGCTGCTCTATACTGAGCCTGCAGCCTGGCAATGCTGAGGAATGACCATTTTATGTTGCTCGGTGCCCATCAGCTTGATGCAACTGGCTGTACTGCAGGCACTGCTCTTGGTTACACTGGGAAAGAAATATTTCAGGCCTTTCATGATAGAAACAGAGACACTCTCATCTTTGTTTTGCAGTGTGACTGCGTTTTGTGTTATCAAATACCTACAGCTACATATCAAGGAGAGGAATTAAAAATATCCTACAAAAGTACAACCACCACCTCACATACTTACCTTGCTTTCATTATTTGCTGTCACTGGAGAGAGAAATATTGCTTCAATCAACTGATCCACCTGCCAGACTGTATCATTAGAATTTCTTCTTGAAGTGTCTGTAGGTACATTCCCAGGGTGAGGGCATACTTGGTCAGTGGTGGGGATTTCCACATTCTATCCCAGGCATGACACAGTAACATCCCTCACCCCCTTCTGTCCACCCACTGAACATCCTTGAATCATCTTAGCACCTTTCAGCCACTAGCTTGAATTTTACTTAGGGCACTGCTCAAACCTTTCTATAGTGTAGTTTAGTGCTTTTTGTAGTTGTTTGCCTATTTTTTTCTCCCTATTTTTATTCTGTAGAATTTAAATTTACTTCCTTTTCTAGGACTCTCTCACTCATATGGCTTCTGCAGCTATGCCATCTGGCTTAATGTCATTTTTCACCTGAAACACCAAGCTTGGTTCAAGAAAAATGCTTGGAGAAACTTTCAAACTTCATTTTTGGCAAGGCTCTGAGCTAGAAATTTGAATTCAAGTGCTTAGATTTTTACTTTGGCTCCATAGACTTAAAAGAATAACTTATTCAACTTGTAACCAGGAATGCTGTACTGGGTTTGCAGGCAAAGTAGAGGGGTTAGAGTGGTACAGCATCTATGAGAAGATACTAGAAGCTTGCAGTATCTCTGACAGAGACAATGCCAGCTGGCTCCAAGATGGACCTGCTATTGGCCAAGCTCATCAGTGACAGTGCCTCTGTGATACAAAGAAGGAAGGGAAAAAAACCAGCTGTACAACTGCAACTGAAGAGAGGAGTGACAACATGTGAGAGAAGCAACTCCACAGCCACCCAGGACAGTCAAGAAGGAGGAGGAGGTGTTCCAGGCACTGGAGAGAGGTTTCCCCTGAAACCCATGGTGAAGCCCATGGTGAGGGAGGCTGCCTCCCTGCAGCCCAGGGAGGTCCACAGTGGAGCAGATATCCTCCTGCAGCTCAAGGAGGACTCCGCACTGGAGCAAGTGGATGCCCGAAGGAGGCTGTGACCCCATGGGAAGCCTGCAGTGGAGCAATCTCTTGACAGGACCTGTACACCTGTGGAGAGAGGAGCCCAAGCTGGAGCAGGTTTACTGGCAGGACTTGCAGCCTTGTGGAATGGACCAACATGGGGGCAGTAGATAAAGAACTGCTGTCTCCCTGGAGCAGGGGGAGAGTGTGATTAAAACCAACATGTGATAAGCTGACTGCAGCCCTTGTTCTCCATCGCCTGCACTGCTCAGGGGCAGGAGGTAGAGAACTCAAGAGTGAAACTGAGTCTTGGAGGAATATAGAGGTAGGGGGAAGTTGGTTTAAGATTCTGGTTTTGTTGTTTTCTCATTACCCTGCTCTGATTTGATTGGTAAGAAATTCATTTTTCTTGAGTCTTTTGCCTGTGACAGTAATTGCTGATCAATCCCCCCCATCCTTATCTCACCCATCAGTCTGTTGTTGTGTTTTCTCTTCCTTGTCCAGCTGAGGAGCAGGAGTAGTAGAACTACTTTTCTGGGTACCTGGCATACAGCCAGGGTCAACCCACCATAAGTCCAGTCTCAAATTTCTGCTGTGAAATGCAGTTCACTAGCCTTCAAAATGCAAGGGATCCCAGAAAGCCCTAGGATGCCCATAGCCACCTAGTGACATTCCAGCCTGCAGTGGCAACATATGTGGACCAGTATTGGTGTTCATAGGAAATGGAGCAGAATTAGCAATTCCACAGCCAGAACTGTTGTGGGTTACAAAGCTGCATACAAGGTTGGCCTCTAGTTGCTCTTGCAGTTCATCAAGTTTCAACCTTCCTTTTAGACTATCTACTCTCCTATCACCTGAGTGATCCACTGCAGAGATGTACAGCTCCAGATGTTTCTGCAAGGAATTTTTCCATTCCCAAGCTCTGCTGCATAATGTCCTGGGCTTGGATGTAGTAATAATTTCATCAATAAATGCTTTCCCCCACCGGTTTATTGTTATTGTTTTCTAGGTAGACACAGTCTCCTTTTACCTGACCTCCTAGCACCTGCTCTGCTGGATCCTAAATTTTCATTGAATCCCTGACCTCCCTGAATTTCCTGATCTGCCTGAATTTCCTGATGAGCTCAGATATGAAGCCCTGGAAAGCATCATAGTGCTACAGACAACATCTTGGTGAAAGCTGTGGAACTAAGCACACAACTGTGACACACAACTCCGCTTGTCTATATTTATACACATTATGCCTCATTCTTCTCCAGACAATCAGATGAACATTTTTATTTGCAAAGTTGCTAATCTTTGGTGGTTTCCTAATTTTCTTTGGCAATACTTTCTGTCCACAATGCAAATGAAAACACAAAGGAGTACGTTTGTAACCTTGTCAGAACTGTGCTCGGTGACACCCTGCAGAAAAATAAAGAGGCCAATGTAAGCACCATGAGCAAGAAAATTGTCTAAACACCCAGGTAATGATATAATATGACACCACTAATAATCAGATATCACAAAGAATATTTCAGGCTGTATCAAAGTAACTGAAATATATCACAGGACACCAACCAAAAGATTTTTCTCCAGTGAACAAGCGAGAAGAAAGACAGACTTGCAAGCTCATTGAAACAGTTATCTGATTAAGTCTTCTAGATGTTCAGCTGTGTAAACATGTTTTATTAGCATGTTTCTCTACAGAGAATATGGAATTACTCTCTAGAGAGAGATGTGATCTGTTTGGATGAAATAATAATTTTAAAGTCGAGAAGATGGATATAGGTTGTGTTCCTGCTTCTGGAATCACTATACATGGTATTCTACCTTTAGGATAGGATAGGATAGGATAGGATAGGATAGGATAGGATAGGATAGGATAGGATAGGATAGGATAGGATAGGATAGGATAGGATAGGATAGGATAGGATAGGAGAAGAGGAGGCTCAGGGGTGACCTCATTGCCCTCTACAACTACCTGAAAGGTGCTTGTAGCCAGGACGGGGTTGATCTCTTCTCCCAGGCAACCTGCACCAGAACAAGGGGACACAGTCTCAAGCTGCACCAGGGGAGGTTTATACTCGAGGTGAGGAGAAAGTTCTTCACCAAGAGAGTTGTTTGTCATTGGAATGTGCTGCCCAGGGAGGTGGTGGAGTCGCCGTCCCTGGAGGTGTTCAAGAGGGGATTGGATGTGGCACTTGGTGCCATGGTCTAGTCATGAGGTGTATGTTGATAGGTTGTACTCGATGATCCTCGAGGTGTCTTCCAACCTTAATTATACTGTGATACTGTGAAAATAGAATAGAATAGAATAGAATAGAATAGAATAGAATAGAATAGAATAGAATAGAATAGAATAGAATAGAATAGAATGGAATGGAATGGAATGGAATAGAATAGAATTAACCAGGTTGGAAGAGACCCTTGAGATCATCGAGTCCAACCTATCATCCAACACCATCTAATCAACTAAACCATGGCACCAAGTGCCCCATCCAGTCTCTTCCTAAACACCTCCAGTGATGGTGACTCCACCACCTCCCTGGGCAGCCCATTCCAATGGCCAATCACTCTTTCTATGAAGAACTTCTTCCTAACATCCAGCCTAAACCTTCCCTGGTGCAGCTTGAGACAGTGTCCTCTTGTTCTGGTGCTCGATGCCTGGGAGAAGAGACCAACCACCAGCTGGCTACAACCTCCTTTCAGGTAGTTGTAGGCAGCAATAAGGTCTGCCCTGTGCCTCCTCTTCTCCAGGCTAAGCAACCCCAGCTCCCTCAGCCTCTCTTTATAGGGCTTGTACTCCAAAACTTTGTTCCCAAAACTTTTGAGTTAAGATTTCTCTTAGCCTGAGCCTGTTAGACTCTAAAATAAGAATAACGCTCTTCCTTATTTTTCTCAACATAGAACACAATACATTTTCGTGATAGATCCTTGTTTGTTTGTTTTTTCCCTTGATAAATTAATCTATCTCTGAAGAAAGTCAAGATCTTCTGGTATTGCAGCATTCAGACAGTCGTTAAACCAGACTTGTTTGTCTTGCTTTACCAAAAGGCATTTTGAACAATTTCTGTGTGAACATTGTCTTTCTGTAAGTTGATGGTGGCATGTGCAACATGCATGACTGGAACAAAACCAGGAGGACTTACAAACTACCAAATGTGAATTATATATAGGGGGGGGGTGGGGGGTGGAAAAAAGAGATTGTGAGAAAGAGAGAGGAGGTGAAGGTTTATGACAACAGGCTTGGAAGTCTTTGCACAAAAAGAGGTTCACGTATCCAACCAACCTAGCTGGCAAAAAAACCCCCATGAGAAGCACTAGGAGTGAGTCATCCAGCCTTCTCGACAGGCTTGGCTTCTACACCTATGTCGGCATGAATGTGTGTTTGTGACACATGCAAAGTGATCTCCATGGGTCCAGCTCTGACGGCAGTCACCGAGTAATGTTCCAAGACTGAGCATCCGTACAGGAAAATGCTTATATCTGTTCTATATGTCAGGCTCATGGTGACGTCTCGAAATGTGTTAAACTTGATGGGAAAGAAGCAAATGGTAAGTCCGTCAAAAGCAGAGCCAGTCATACAGTTTTCAGTCAAATGGAAGTGCTCTGTGGTTTTGGGGCTGTGGGTTTTGTGTTTTTTTTTCATTCCTGTGAAGTTTGGCAAAAAGAGTCTGTTGGTTTGAGGGAAGCTTCCAGTGAAACAAATGTCGTTATTAGCAATATTTTGCTTTGCTTTGGGATCAAGTCTTCGCAAACAGACATGTTTTGCTGTGTTAATAAACTTAACGTTAGAAAAATGGATTAAGGTCTCCAGACTGGTTCTTTTGTCACTGCATTTCAGCTGAAATGTTAAGCCTTGTGTTTAATGTTAAGGCTTGTGTCTTTTTATAGGCTTCATAGCTCCTAGTTAAAAATATATATGCCACTCCCTCTAACCATAAGTGAGAAAAAGGAACAGTCTAAAAAGTGCTTTACAGCTACAAATCCTCAAATAACTGACATTTAACACTACTGAAAAGGAAGAAGAGGGCCAGTTTCAGCTCACAGGACCACAGCAGACTTAGAGAGACAACACTCACCGCTGCAGAGTACTGCTCTTTAATCACCTTGCAGATAAGATCAAATACAGTCTTGAGTTGAGTTCCCGGTACAGCCTCCTCCCCGCGGTGGGGAGAGAGGCAGTTCTTACACTTGTACTTTCAGGTGAATGAACTTGAGGAATTAGTAGGTTATAACAGTCTCTAGGTGGTGGGAAGAGGTCAAAGGCTTGTTCATGGGCTTGGCTGCCTGAGTGACTGCAAGAAAGAAGGCAGTCGAAAACCTTCCACCACGTGGCTCTGACCATTTGAGGAAGAGTTTTTCTTAGAGGCATGGAAGCTTTATTTTTTTTCCACTCCACATTATTCCTAAATTCTCATCCACCTCACTGGAAAAGTGCATACAAATTATGCAGATACAAACCCAAGTGTATCTGACTGAAAATAACCATTAGCAGCAAATTAATGGCCTTTAAAGTCATTGGGTCCAAGAAACAGTTTTAGGGTTTAATAACTTTTTACATCTCTCCTGCTTAACATCTTGAAATATTAAACACCCAATCATTATAATGCTAGCCATAAAATGAGAACTTAACATTTGGTCTGTCTTGGGAAATTATTAAACTGTAATAAGATGATACATATGCTAAGGCACAGGTCTTTTATTTCTGATGATGTGTAGAAATCATTCCAGCTTCATCTTAGGCTGCTTGATTAAAGGAAGTGGTTACTCCTGCACTAATGGGTATAATTTATATCCTCTGCTGGAAGCGAAGGGATTAGCCATGCTTCAAAATTTCTTAGCTGGAATAAGTCTTGGTTTCATTGCTACAATCTCATAAGTGTGTCATTTTAGGAAACTGAAGAAATGCGCTCAATATGAACAATAATCACCCTGCAAATCAAATCAAATCAAATCAAATCAAATCAAATCAAATCAAATCAACAACAAATAAATACTCCTAATTTGGTAGGTAGAGAGGGCTTTAGTCTTAAGACATTCGTTGTTTTGTTGCTACCTGTTCCCAGGGAGCTTGTTAATCTAAAGAAATTGTTTGGCCGCCTCTGGAAGCAGCTGGTTTCCATTCTTCATTCCACATATTCCTATAGAAACTAATTAAAGTCTGGAAGAGATGCTGTCTTCTTTTTACAGGTGAAAAACTAGGGTTCAGAGAGAGCAAGTGATTAGCTGAGGCAACAGATTCTGTTGCAGAACAGGGGCTTGAACTCTATTCCACAGGGTCTAACATCTACATAATGAATTAACAATAAAACAATTCATTTGTCTCTAATGAGGATAAAAAAAAACCCTACCATGCTATTGCTAACTGGTATCATAACCTCAAAAACCCAAACCAAACCAACAAACAGTTCTGGGCTAGGATGCACTGCTGAATAATTGTGAGTAATTTTACATTAGTACTGTGTTATCACTAACATGTAGGTGTATATTTATTATGTGGAATTTTTTAACACCTCACAAAATCCCTGATCTGATGGGGTTTTACAAGGTCTCCCAGATCCAAAGCAGAGTTGAATTTGTGTTATCTCCAGATAAACCTTCACATGAGACTTCCACAGTGCAGACTTCACAGTAACTTCTTGTCGTGCTTTATTACCTTTATATTACAAAAGTTTTCCTGTTATCTAACCTGAACCTTCCTCATTGTCTTTTAAGATTCTTCTGTGAACATGAGGAATATTTTATTCTTTCTCTTAGTGCAATCTTTTTTAGTGATTTGTATACTAATAACTACCATGCTCTACCTCCAGACTCTTTTTCTTTAGCCCAAGCAACTCAGATTAGTGCAGTTTTTAACACCTGAACCACCTAAACCCTCCTGCTGATCTGTTGTGGACTTCCCACTTTTGTCCCATGTTCTTCCTGGATATACTCCAGGAGAGATCTCAGTGGAGACAGGAAGGACTTCACATGCTGATCAAAAGGAACTGCAGAAAGCTATCTGACTGCCTACCTGGGGAGCTATCTTTTTTTCCTGTCTAGTATTTCTGCAGTTTTGAAAGCCAGCCTGTACATTCTGGTGCAGGACAAGAAAATCTGGGGGAGATGAGGGTCTGTGAGGAGTGAAACCCTCTCGTGTATCATTCACTTACAAGGCTGGGCTGGTCCTGCTCACATTTTTTATTGGCATTTAAGGCAGTGTTTGCACAAATACATCTTTGTTTCCAAGGCCTCAAGCAATTTGAAATTAGCCTCTGTGACTGCTAGCTCTGGAAAGTAACCAAGAAAATGGTTCATTTAAAAAAATCTAATAATGAAATGAAACCTAGAGTGCCGGGAATATTTTACACATGATACTATGCCCTGCTGTGTTATTTATCTTCGTGGCTACTACACATTTCTCTGAAGTTATCCCTTTCAGTGTTGCAAAGATAAATGCCTCAGCACAACAGCTGATTATGTATTCTGTCTCTAGACATGCCTTAAATAAAACAAAGATGCATTACCCAAACATTGCTGATGCAAGATGTTGATCCTGGATGTTTTCCATAATCTGATTAGAACTGTCTTTTTTAATGAAGAACAATGTAGAAGACAACACCAAGTATGTTGCAGCAGGTCTTTGATGCTCCACCACAACCTTGAAGTGTTTGGAACAGAGAGAATGAGTGTGATAGGTCAGATAGCTGCAGAGATCACCTGTCTTCTAGAAGACATAGTGTAGCTAACTCCTTCAGTGATTTGTGGGCCAAGTCAAGAGGAGGATGGACACAAAATATGGAGAATGATGAGCAGAAGGGACAACAATCAACTATTGAAGGAGAGTCGGTTTAGACTGGATCTTAGGAAGAAGTTCTTCAGTACAGGAGTGGTGGGAGGCTAGAATAGGTTGCCCAGGGAGGCTGGAGGTGGATCTCTAAGTTCCCTTCCAGCTTAAGCCCAAAAACAGAGTTCAGAGGGTTGTGATCAGTGGCACAGAGTCAAATAGGAGGCCTGTGGCCAGTGGTGTTCCTCAGGGATCAGCACTGGGTCCCGTTTTGACAAGTATCTTCACTAACAACATTGATGAGTGGATAGAGCATACCGTCATCATGTTTGTTGATGATACAAAAATGGAAGGAGTGGCAGAAACTCCTGAAGGTTGTGCTGCCATCCAATGAGATTGGGACAGCCTGGAGAGATGGGCGAAGGTGAACCTCTTGAAGTTCAACAAGGACAAGTGTAGAGTCCTGTACCTGTGGAGAAATATCACCAGGCACCAGTACAGACTAGGAGTCATCCTGCTAGAAAGCAGCTCCATGGAGAAAGACCTTGGAGTCCTCGTGGACAGCAAGTTCTCCACGGGACATCAATGTGGCCTTTTGACCAAGAAAGCCTATAGTATCCTGGGGTGCATCAAGAAAATTGTGTCCAGCAGGTCTACAGAGGTTCTCCACTCCCTCTACTCTGCCCTGGTGAGGCTACACCTGGAATACTGTATTCAATTTTGGGCTCCCCAATTGAAGAAAGATAGAGATCTACTGGAGAGAGTCCAACAAAGAGCTGTGAGGATGATTAAGGGACTTGAACAGTTCTCCTAGGAAGAAAGACTGAGAGAACTGGAGCTGTTTAATCTGGGGAAGAGAAGGCTGGTAGGGGATCTTCTCAATGTCTATAAATATCTGAGGGGTGGGTGTCAAGAGGAAGGGGACAGGCTCTTTTCAGTGACACCTGGTAATAGGACAAAGAATAATGGATATAAGCTAGAACACAAGAAGTTGTGCCTCAGCATGAGGTGAAACTTCTTTACTGTGACAGTGATGGAGCACTGGAACAGGCTGCTCAGAGAGGTTGTGGAGGCTCCTTCTCTGGAGACTTTCAAAGCCAGCCTGGATGTATTACTGTGTGACCTGCCCTATGTGGTCCTGCTTTGGCAGGGGGATTGGACCTGATCAGGTCCCTTCCAACCCATAACTTTCCATAATTCTATGATCTGTAGCACAGTAGAGCTAAAGGTTTGTCAAGGTATATGTATGCATATTGCGTGTTGCTAATAAATTCCCATACTAATTCCTGCAGATCTCTGGTTTTTGCTTTAGAACATGGATATTGTCATGATTGAGCAGCTCCAGGATTTCATTTGTTTTGCAGAACCTCTGATGAATCTGCATGCATATGGGAGCTTAAGAACTTGTAATCAAGATATTAGCATCTAATGGGTTCATTTACAGGCAGCTAATCCCACAGCTCTAAAGTAAAACAAAATGGAAATGCTTCAGCATCAGAACTCTCAGCATATGCTAATTCTTTCAGAAGAATGTTATGATAAAGACCAGGCCTTAGTTTGGAGGGTGAAACTATGTGGATTTAGACAATCTCTAAATCCGCTACAACTACCCGAAAGGTGGTTGTAGCCAGGAAGGGGTTGGTCTCTTCTCCCAGGCAACCAGCACCAGAACAAGGGGACACAGTCTCAAGCTGCACCAGGGGAAATTTAGGCTCAAGGTGAGGAGAAAGTTCTTCACTGAGAGAGTCATTGGTCATTGGAATGTGCTGCCCCGGGAGGTGGTGGAGTCACCATCTCTGGAGGTGTTCAAGAGGGGATTGGACGTGGCACTTGGTGCCATGGTCTAGTCATGGGGTCTGCGTTGATAGGTTGGACTCGATGATCCTCGAGGTCATTTCCAACCTTAGTTATACTGTGATACTGTGATTCTGCCCTTCTGCTCTGCTCTCACGAGACTGAAGCCCAGAACTAGACAAATTACTCAAGGTGTGGCCTAACCAGTGCTGAGTAGAGGGGCAGAATGACCTCCCTGCTTATGCTGGCCACATTGTTCCTGATACAGGCCAGGATGCCATTGGCCTTTTTGCCACCTGGGCACACTGCTGGCTCATGTTCAGCCTACTATTAACCAGTACCCCCATGTACCTTTGTGTCTGACTGCTCTCCAGCTGCTCTGACCCCAGTCTGTAGCACTGCATGGGGTTGTTGTGGCCAATGTGTAGAACTCGGCACTTAGATGTGCCCTTGGACTCTGCCCATCTGTCCAGCCTGTCAAGGTCCCTCTGAAGAGCTCTTCTACCGTCTAACAGGTCCACGCCTGCCCCCAGCTTGGTGTCATCTGCAAACTTACTGCATGCCTTATTAGAATATTGTGTCTGGGAAGAGCACAGAGGAATGAGCATTTCTAACGTTCTCACTAGAAGATATTATTAATGTTTAAAAAATATATATTGTGTTTTTGTTGTTGTTGTTGATAGTGTCTTTTTTTTCCCCCCCTGGGCATCTCAAAATGCCCTGCATAAACCAGCTGTTCTGACTGCTTATGTAGTAGAACAGTTTTCCTCTATGGTTAAATGTATTTATCTGCATCCATGGTAAGTAATAGGTGAATCTTACACCAAAGGGAAATACATGGAGACTCCTGAGCCATGTCATACCTGCAGTCTAATTCCAGTCTGTCAGAGAAAATGTTAGGATACGGATGCACACTCATACACTCTGTCTCCTTCCCTAGTTAGTAGGCAAAAATCACTATGGCTTTTAAGGAAGAATCATTTCAAATAAAGTAAACCTGTCAGTAAATTACAGAGTAATAGGTTAATGCAATCTCTTCTGTCTCAGAAGTCTGCTACTCTTGCTGGTATCTTATTTGGAACTTTTGCCAGCTTGTTCAAGATTAAGCAGAGAGGACATTTTGCTGGGTCAAAACCTTAGAGATTATTGTGCCAGGAAAGGCCTCACTGTTTTGCTATCTCTTTCGTTTCCTATCTCCTGCTATTTTTGATAGCACCTTCTAAATGAGTAAATATCTCACTTTAGGGAGCAAGCTGAATGACCTGAACATATTCGACTTCTGCAAGCTGAAAATGCTGAACTGCAGAAGGAGAAACATTTTATTTCAAATCCACTATCTCAGCTCTTATCAAAGAGTAAAACCAGCACAAAGGGTTGATATTTACAATTTACTGCCCATTTTATCACTGATCACTTGGATGCCATATTATAGGTCTCCAGCAACAGGACTAAACGGCCTAAGGAGTCAGGCAACTCTAACAGTGTGATTACAGAACACATTAGACCATAGGACCAAAATCTGTGGTCACATAAAGCAGGAGAGAAAAGGTAATAAATCTTTATTCCCTCCAACTTATTTACAGCACCAGGAACACTTTTAACTTTCTGGTTTGACTTCTTCTTGAGCTCTTGAGCTTAACAGCTACTAAGGGTCCAAGTAAAGTAGCCAAACATGCTTAGGGTATGAGGAAACCCTAGGCACATATGTTCATAGCAGGAAATTGTTGATTAGATCTTTGGATAATTGGAAGTATTTTTAGGGATCTGTACAACATATGTCTTTTCTGAGAATGTTTCTGCAAGCAATTCTTCCCCCCCCCATTTCCATTTTCTGTATGCAGCCAACAGGAGCATGGTACTCTTTCAGGGCAAAGAAGTGTTTTGCAATGGGAACAGAGTTAGTAAAGATGTTGTTTTCTTTGTAAAGGTAGTTCATGGCATTTCTGAATTTTCTTAATGAGTTCTACTGTGGGACATGGCCAGAAGAATTGAGTAGCAGAGATCAGGAGAAATCTTCCTCATTGCAGATCCTTAGGAAGCTGGAACAGCTCCTGGGAAGGATTTTACAATTTCTGGCACATTCCAAACGCTGTGGGTCTGATGGGCTTGACTTTGTAACATCATGGCAATTTGCTGCTATAACTCTCTAAAAACCAGGGAGATATATTTGCTTTGTCCAAATTAGATCTGCTTAACAATGCTCACTATTTTACTGCCATGTTTGACCCTGGCACGCCAATTTCTGAGTAGCTGCAACGAACTGTCATGTTCAAATGCATTAAATCTTTTTCCTCTGGCACAAATGATAAAACCCCCTCACCAATAAAATAAACAACAATAAAAAAAATCACTGAAAAATAAATCACTGTCTCTCCTTTTAGAAGTTTTTTTTTAACTTTGCTTCAGCACAGATTTTTTTTAACCAAAACCTTACTAACCTGAAGATCAATACGGAGGTGTTTAAGACCAGGCTAGACAAGGCTCTGTCCAGCCTGATCTAGTGTGGGGTGTCCCTGCCCATGGCAGGGGGGTTGGAACTAGATGATCCTTGTGGTCCCTTCCAACCCTGACTGATACTATGATACTATGAATATAGGTAATAATCTGTCTCAGAATACTTTAAGGTTCTCCATCTTGCTACCCACTGGGGCTCAAAGTATCTTATTCCAATAAAGCAGGTTCATAACTGGATTATGTATGGAAAAATCTATTTCTGGTCTCCTGACTTAGCAGAGATGGTGATATAGAGATATTGGCAGGATAGCTGACTTTCCATGGTGGAGAAGTGGTTGAGGGCAGATTGGGTTGCCAAATATGAAAATATATCACCTCAGGTAATTTGGTGTTATTGTTACGACTATTTAAGTGATTTAAGTTATTGTTTAAGTTACGTTCCCAGATAGCAGTAACTCAGATCAATATAACTGAAGTAAGTGTAAAAATTAAATTTACTTTCAAATCCTTTCTATTTTTCCCTGTTTTATTCAGCTTAGCCATGGAAAATACATGGGTCAGTTGTTTTTCTTTAATTGGTTTATACTGACCAGTGTGGAGGCCAGAGGTGCTACATAGAGGCCAGGAAAACACAGGAAGCCCATTTGATCTTGTTAGGAGCAGGACAGAGTGAAAATAACTCCAAGAATTCTGATTTTAGGTTGACAGGTTCCAGGAGACAGCAGTCTGAAGTGAACAAATCGCTTTAGATTAATGGATCCCAAATTTTTGTGGTCAGTGGTTCCCTAGTGGCCATCAAAACTTCTTGCCAGCCACTCAGTACACACCCTTACCTTTGAATCAGAGCTGAAAGCACTGCTACAGAGACATTGTTTCAGGGACCACTTATGCCTGGTCTTATGCACTTGGGCTTCTTGAGGCACATAAAGTTTGCAGACCACAACTTCCACGCATGGGCGTGGGCATCTTGGAGGCATCCATACCTGAGGACTGGTGACAGAAAATGCCAATCAACCTTTGAGGCTGAACTTATCACATGCTGGTAGAAACGGACAAAAGGACATGCTCTCCTTAACCAGGCAATGGTTATAAATTAACCCTGGTTTACTTTTGGGCAACTGGGCTAGCTCAAACCTCTCTGAACATATGTCAGCAAATACTCTGTGAGGGATGATGTGTTCTAGATCTCTGTTTGGGATTCTTTTCCTCACTCTGAAGCCCTCCACGAGCTGTATTTCATCACTCTCCACAGCTAGAAGGTGAAGCCTTTTCCCAGTTTCCCCATCTGCAGTGGGACATGCAAAAGGACTGACTTGCAGAAAGGGGCACTGTAGGTGGTGCAAGTAGAAAAGCCATTGGCAGGAAGGAAGTGTGTGGGATTGCTCTTCTTTACTTTCACCTCTTGTGTCTGTTAATGGCTGTAGCTGTTATTTTTCACCCTTGTCCAGCTCTTTGTGTGGCTTTTGGAAAAAAGAAAGCTTGACTGCATTACCAGTTAGCTGGAGTCCCAGTGGGAAGGTGTCCCAGTTTATTTGCACAAGACCAGGGGAAGAGTTTCACAGTCTGAATCTAAAGAGGAATACAAGATGGAAGAGACAAAACTTCTCTTCTGTCTCCTTTCATGAGCCTGATAGGACTGTTGACCATGTAGGTGGTGCAGTAATGACTGTTTTGCATTATTTTGCTTCCACTATGCTTGCTACTGATTTGAACACATAAAAATTGTCACGTTTTTATTTATCAACCTATTCAATTTCTGGTGGCAGGGAGAGCTCAGAGAAGACTGTAGGAGCATGACAAATACTATAATTCGAGTGATCTTTTTTTCCTTGCACAGCTTTCTGTATTTGAGTAATCAGTAGTTAAGGCCCTCTTACCAGGATGTTCAATCAGACTCTCACATTACATTTGTAAGTAAAATCTGGCTATATTTAGAGAAGAAGAAATGAAACATTCATTACATGCAGTGAAAAGCACTTTTGATGAATAAATACAAGCCCACCGCTTGAGGCTCCTTTCTGACATCCATCTCCAAGTGTTTGTGAAGATTTATTAGAATAACCTTTATTAGAATAAACCAAACCAGGTTGGAAGAGACCTTCAAGATCATCGTGTCCAACCCATCAACCAATCCAATCCAATCCACCCAAACAGCTAACCCATGGCACCAAGCACCCTGTCAAGTCTCCTTCTGAACACCTTCAATGACGGTGACTCCACCACCTCCCCGGGCAACCCATTCCATAGCGCAATCACTCTTTGTTTTGTTCTAACTGGAGCAGGACAGACAGACCCTTCCTCCCTGCCTGCTGAAAAGAGGACATGTTTCCTTTTACTCTCTGTGATGGCCTTCTACATAAATACAGAGTACTTTCTTTTTCTTCTCTCCTAAAGGTAACAACCAAGGACAGAAAATCTGCAATCATCATTTTCCTGTCATCTTTCACCTCCAATCTTTTTTTCTCTAAGCTTGCCTTTTCCTGGGATTTTATCCAGTGAGACCCATGGGGTGTCTGGCACATTTACCTTCTGCATTTGCTGTATTTTATGAGGGAAGCACGGAGAAGGCTGAGAGTAGAATCCTCTTCTATTTACAAACCAAACATGAAAGCAACCTGCCCTCATGATTTTCTCGCTGACTGGGAGTCAGGAGGTTGAAATACTGCTTACTAAGCACAGGAATAATGTTTTGTTGCCAATAAGCTTGTCTAAATTAACTGGAGAAAAAGAATATAAAATGAAGCTTAAAATGTTTGTTTTGTTTATGGAGAGGAGGTGAAAGCTTCATAATTTTTCATTATTGCCATTTGCTCCCCCAGAGTAAGATTAGGTCAACATTTGCAGTTTAAACTCACATTTCTAGGGGTTAACAACTCAGCTGTAAGGCTTCAGTCTCAGTTTAACATTTGGCAGGGTTGCTGCCTTGAAATAATACCTCTGGTACGTACATATAATACCTTCTCCCAAAGGATCTCCGAGCACTTTAACACAGTGAACTGTGTAATGGCTTGTTTCATCCATCGTTAAAATGTAGCCACTTTTGAGGTGGAATATAGACTTAGAATGCAAAGATCCACACAACAGGCTAAGGGAGAAAGGATCATTCTGAACTGAAACTACAAGAGGAAAGAATGTATTCACTGACCTGCAAAATTCAGAATATTCTGTTTTCCCTGATGCTTTGAGTAATATTTTCCCTTTCTCCAGGCAAGCTTTTGTAGTCATAGCTACAGTACAGCAATGACAAGATTTGAAATCAGAATAAAAGGACAAAGACTTCTTTTATTATTTTGAATTATCCCAGTCTTACCTGCTTGGAAAAACTTTTCCAGGGTCTTTCTACTCAATGAAATTTTGCTCTTAAGTTATCTCACTGGTGGTTAAGCACAATAGAACAATGTTTAAAGTACAGTGTAATATAAATGTCAGATTAAGCTAATAAACGTTAAACATAGTCATAACTATCTCAATACTTCTAACTAAAGAGTGAACTTCTTGGCACTGGCCTGTGGAAAAAAAAAAGAGGATTGTTTGTCAGTTTGCTACTTCAGCAGAATGAGGTAATAATGCTATTGTCAAGTACTTCTCAAGACAGACAGAGGTGTCCAAAACATTCAAGTCCATGTACCTGAATTTAGTTTCTGGTATGCTGTTTAGTTTCTGAAGAAAAACAACCCCATCTAACCCAGATGATTTTCAAGCATGCTGACCATACAGGAAATTAGTAAAGGAGCCTTGGCTATCCTGGGTAACTATATGACAAAATGCTTCAGATAGAGTTGTGGAGTTAGCACAGCAAAAAATCAGGACATTCAGTGACTACAAGTGAATTAGGTGACTCATACAGCCAGACAGGTTTGAAAGTGCACTCTGCTTTACTCCTCAGGAACTAAACATTAAATGGTTACCTTGAATAAAATGTACAAGGACAAATTAGCACTTGAACACCTATCTCTTCCCTTGCAGTAGCATCCAAGGCTGTTTCAATAGCACTTAATAAGAGGCACTGTCTTGCAGTCAGGTGGGATGTTTAATTATTAATGTGCTCCTTGGCAGTTTTCACCCTCGCCAGTGGAATAGCATTCATCAGGAACAGTGCCCAAGAGGCAGTTTAGACATCAGCATCTCATTCTGGGAAGGAAAGGGGAGAATTTGGGTTCATGGATGTACCTTATCCAAAGCTTTGGTTTGGCCCTGGCTTGCTCTGTAGCCACAGTATGGACATATTCCTGGGGATCTTGGCTGTTGAGTTTCTGGATGTCAGAGAAGCCTCAGCAATGTCAAAGGACCAAGTCTGTGTTCTGAGGAAAAAGTAGGAAATATTTAATCTAAGGAGGGAAAACCTAGAGACTCTCAGAACTCTTTAGTGCCTTAGTGGGTGGACAAGATTGCTGTATTAGGATCTTAAACTCAGCCTAAATCTTGCTTTAGGCCTATAAGTCAAAAGAGATTTAATATGGGGATACAGCATGTCTAAAAGTATGTTGAGTGGTGGCAAATGAGACCTGAACTAAAACAGTGCCTCAGCATTAACCATGTGTTAATCTGCTTGCTACTACCAAGCAGTTTATAAGGTTGTGCCGGCAGACTTCAAGTGCAAGCAGAATGATTTTGAACCTGGCCATGAGGTACTATTTACAGGTACCCAGAGGCTGATCTTGGTTTTAGTGGAGTAAATCCCAATGCCAGATGAATTTCTTCTAATCAAGATTAAGCCAATAACAACGTTAAAAGACGTGGGATGTTTCTCTGCTGTTTAGGCTAGTTTATAAACACCTTAGGTCCAACAGAAAGCTTAATGGAATTTTTGGGGAAAACATTAAGGTAACAAACATAGGTTTATCCACTTAAAAATGCCTTTGTGACAGTTAATTCAAAGGAGCTTTGTGCACTTCATGGCCCTGAAGCCACTGATTCTAAGTGACAGGTAAATCAGATCTGGCTCTTCTCTCGCAGTGTAATCTCTCTTAGCTGGGCAGAAAAAAAAAGAGTAAAAGGGCTCTAGATCAAAGAGAACTCTAGCTGGCAACAGGAGAGGACAGGGACAAAGATGACCTAAATTTTTAAGATGCCTGATGACTTTGGGTGTTTCAGTTTTGGGGCTCCTGATTTGAAACAGCTTAACAAATCTTGATAATCAGAGTGCAATTGCTCAGCATATTGCGTTTCAATCATAGTATCATAGTATCAGTCAGGGTTGGAAGGGACCACAAGGATCATCTAGTTCCAACCCCTCTGGGCAGGGACACCCCACACTAGATCAGACTGGCCAGAGCCCTGTCCAGCCTGGTCTTAAACACCTCCAGGGACGGGGCCTCAACCACCTCCCTGGACAACCCATTCCAGGGCTTCACCACTCCCAGAGAATCTTATAAACACCTCTAAATCCAGACTCAAGCAGGCAAGGTTCAGGGAGAGATTTTATTGGAAGGTGACAGTGCTCCCAGGTTCAGAGCTCTTGCAACAAAAATATTTTCTCTTAGTTTTTTTTTATTCTTCAATAGACATCCAGTTCAAAGCCCTTCTAATGTAGTGGTTGATCAGACCACCTAGGGAAGCCTCCTAATCTGCCTTGCCATTGGATGCCTACCTCTCCATTGTCTCTGAAGGCAGCCTGAAAAGATGAACCTTAATGAACTAGACTAGGCTTCTGCAAGAATGTCTGGGGTCTATTCAGCATTTTCCAGCAGAAGGAGAAAGTTCCATCAACTGTAAAGATTTAAATGATTTAAATATAGATTGCAATTATTTATTGGGTGAATTGTATCTAAAGAAATCACAGCAGAGTTTTAATGAACTGAAAAATCCATTCATATGCTTTCTAAAAAAACTTTTCCTAGGATAATTAGATTCTTTCTTAAATCAGTCTGAGTCAGACAGCTCAAATTACTGGTGAACCACAGAACAGGAGATGACTAATTCCCATGTAACACTGTCACCTAGGCGCTACTATGATTAATACATTGGAAATAATAAAACAGAAAGCACCTGAATTAAACCAGAGAATACCTGAAGGCAAAGAGGGCTGAGTGAGGAAGGGAAATGAATATGAATAGTCATTGAGGCTTCTCATTCAACAGAGAGATTGGGGCTGTTTGGCAACTTCATGGAACTTTTCAGACTTCACACTGTGAACGGATCAAGTAAATCAGGTAGAATAAAAGCAAATAAAGGACAAAGGGAAATAAAACAAGGAAGAAGAGCTGGTCTTCATTTTTTTATTCTCTTTTAAGGCTAAACTACAACTGCCAGCTTTCTCTGCAGAGTATGGTGGCAGATCCACATAACTCCACTATACAAAGATTTCCTTTGCTTGAGAAAAAGAATGAGCACCAGTAACAACTTGCACAGCCACCAGCAAAGCACAATTAATTTCCTCAGACCACACTACAAAGTCAGCCACCAGCAACAAAAGCCCTGCAGGAAGGACCATCTTCTGTTTCTCCTGTCTTCCTCCCCACCTTATTCCTAGTTGCACAGTCCTGCTGCTTATTTTGTACTGGCCCCAAAGCTTACCAGATCCCCTGTCATCCACTGCAACATGCTAAAGCTGCAAGAAGCAAAACTAGAAAGCTGTTTGATTTTTTTTCTCTCTGGAGTTCATCTGTGCCAATCTTCTGCTAGGAGCATGGATACCATCAAGGTTACTAAGATCTTTCCTCTTCTGCAAATCTGCTTTCTAGTCTTTTGGCATCCAGAATCACAGATTCAAAGAATCCCAGGATGGCTGGGGCTGGAAAGGATCTCTGGAGGTCATATGGTCCAAAAGTAATGCCCAAGCAAGGCCATCTAAAGCCAGTTGCCCAGGGACATATCCAGATGGCTCTTGAATATTGCCAAAGATGAAGACTCCACAAGCTCCCTGGGAACTTGTACCAGTGGTCAGTCATCCTCACAGCTTCCTGTGAGGGAGGTTCAGAGGGAACCTCTTGTGTTTCAGTTTGTGCCTGTTCGCTCTGAAAAATTCCAGGACACACAGTCTTCTTGAAAAAAATAACACAGACTATTTGAACAGTTAGTGGATTAAAACATGAATAAGAGGTTGGTCTAAATGATTCTAAATTATTCCACAATTCTGTAATTGGAACTAATATATATATGATTTTGCTAATGTGATAAAGAAGTTCTGGGGTTGTGCCATCCTTAAGCTGTCATAAAGCAGAAACAGTGTCTCAAAGCTGGATGCTCAGGGGTGACCTCAGTGCCCTCTACAACTACCTGAAAGGTGGTTGTAGCCAGGAAGGGGTTGGTCTCTTCTCCCAGGCAACCAGCACCAGAACAAGGGGACACAGTCTCAAGCTGCACCAGGGGAAGTTTAGGCTCGAGGTGAGGAGAAAGTTCTTCACCAAGAGAATCATTCGTCATTGCAATGTGCTGCCCAGGGAGGTGGTGGAGTCACCATCCCTGGAGGTGTTCAAGAGGAGATTGGACATGGCACCTGGTGCCATGGTCTAGTCATGAGGTCTTGAGTGACAGGTTGGACTCGATGATCTTTGAGGTCTCTTCCAACCTTAGTGATACTGTGATAGTGTGAAATAAAATTGAAGGCCTCATAAGCATGAAACGATTGTTCCCACTGACTTCTCAAAAGTTGTTGGCTGTATTAATTTAAACACTTGGCTTATTCAAAAAACTAAATCTAAGTTAAAGTTAAGATAGCTTTCTTAACGAATGTGACACTTCATTCTAATTACAATAGTTTTATATATCAGTGCATGTTTAGCAGAGCAGTCACTTAGACAAAAAGAGTCAAAGTGTCTACACTTTTAATTAGAAAAGTGCAGACTGTTTCCCAGGAAGAAAGCAAAATAATGGTTATAAATCCTTCTCTTTGCAGGCAGCTTCTCTTCCTTCTTATTTCTCCTTCTAATCCCAATAGTTCAGTCAGGAAATACATTTCTCCTTGACCTTCTGTTTCCAGCTACGTTGAACGATTTATCCCAATTAAGCCACCACTGTATCTTGTCTCAAGAAATGGCATCATATAATATTGAAACTGTCACAAATATATTAGTTGATTTACCAGCCCTCCTGATATATTAGATGTTTACTAATCCTTTTTTTTTTCTGTGGACCTGTGATTGAATAGTAAAGTTGTATTTTCATTCCATTCATTCTGGGATACTCATCCAGAGGAGTAACTTTCTCCCAGACACCCTGCTTGAATATTTATCAGTGCTCCACAACATCTGGGCTAACAGAAGTGCAGGTTTTACTTAACAAGCCTTTCATAGGTCAGAAGCACATTTTACCTTCAGATCAGTATCCAGACTGTGGAGAGACAGATAAAACAAATGAATGGATCTAATTTACTTAGGCAAAGACTGGCTTTGGATTGCTTGGTCTCATAGAATAATTTGGGCTGGAAGGGACCTTTAAAGGTCATCTTCTCCAACTCCCCAGCAGCGAGCACAGACATCTTCAACTAGATCAGGTTTCCCTGGGGAGGCACACATTTGATGAGCCATGTAATGTACTGGTAGATGTAAGTACATCTGTCACTTAAATGCAGAGAACATCTCCTGTTGGATATTCTGGGAAAATTATGTGTTTTGTATTCTGACTTAACAATTTGTAGCTGGGGAAGCCAGGCTGTTGACTCTCCACATCTCATTCTATGAGCATAACTAATTCTTAGCTGGGTCAGTGCCTGGGTGGGCACATGAAAGGGATAGGGAAAACCAGCAGATCCTCACTATTCTCCTGGGAAAATTCTGAGTTTAGCAGGTTTTAATTTCCATTATTTTGGGATAAATTTGGTTTAATCTCTGAGCATCTACAGACATTTTTGAGACTGTGAAAAGCATGACCAACAAAACTAATATAAAGGAATTATGTTGTTGAAGACATACAAGGCCTCCTGTATGTTTTCTATCTTATTACTACTGAGAGAGAGCCTAGAAGTCTACATGTGACATATGCTTTCCTCTGTCCATAAGGGATTCTATATTTTTGTACAAGGCAGCTGTTGTGCATAAATGGGCTGAAGCAAATGAGCAGACAGACCATTTGCAGCAACTGAAACCTGCTTCTCTAAGGATTATGTGTTTTCTAATAAAGCTTCTAATGTGCAGTCAATGAAAGGAGAGAGAAAATGGAAAATTGTAGTTCCTGACAAAAATATGAATGACCTTGTTTAAGAGCCACAGTAAATTCTTCCTGCAATACTGAGCCACATTTTGATAATGCTTCTGTGATGTTATCATTATGTAAAGGGGGAGTTCAAGCTTGCCTCAAAAATGTGAGATTGCAAATACTCCAAGACACTGGCAGATATAATCTGCCAGAATATGAAAGAAGCAGTAGTAATGGTGTGAAAAGCGATGCACTGATGATTCATCCCTTTACAGAAGTACAGGGTAAAGGATGAGAGGGTTATCGGACAAAAGAGAGAAGTGCTGGTGAAGACAAGGAAAAGTAAGGTGACACAGAAGCTTAAAAAAAATAGCATAACAGAAAAAATGGCCTAAATGTACTTGGCCAGTGGCTGGTCCATCTTGGAAGCAGCTGGTATTAGTTCTATTAGACATAGGTGAAAGTTCCAGCAGCTTCTCACAGAAACCACTCCTGTAGCCCCTCCATTACCAAAACCTTGCCATGCAAATCCTAAACACTTGTGTTCTCTGAACATGTAATGAGATGCAGCCAGCTGGATCACTTCCATCAGCCTGAAGCTTTGATTACTGAGCTTTGCATGTGTGTGCTTCAGTGCATTTTCACTTCATTTTGATGGCAATGTCACTGTGGAGGAAATGTAAAGGAGCAAGGGGCAGATACAGACAAATGACTTCTGCAATCTGGATGGTCAAAGAGTCATGCAAATATTCTGAAGCATACAACATTTTTGACAGAGAAATTAAGCACAAAACCACCCTCCTTCTGTCTTCATTAAGAGTTCTACAACAGCACTTCCTTTGATTTGAGACTTTGCTATTCCGCTGCCAGCTATCACAGATGAAACCTCATTAGGATCATCATTAAACACTCTGGAAGATTTTGCTTTCCTCTGCTGCAGTAGGTACCAGCTTTGCTGGAGAGAAGACATGAGACTGGATGAATCAACGGCTTGGTTGTGATTTTAAAAGGATGCCTACACTGCTGTCACCTTCATGTTAATCTCTTGAGGGCACAGGAGACGCTCGCTCCCATATCTGTCTAAGAACCTAATGCATTCTATTTATTTCAGTGTTTTAGCATCATTTAACTTACAAAATAATCTTTCTGAGCTCTACTTTTCTAGGTTTAATCTCATAAATTCTTTTTATATATGAATAGGTTCATCTTTGAGGGCTTCTGTGCACTACTCTGGTTCAAGTCCTTGATGAAGCTGGGCTTCATTTCTATAAAGAAAAGAATATCACAGCTTAACACTTCAATATAGGTCTTACATTGTACACAATCATCTGCCAGCTCTTTGTCTCCAGCTGAATTGCACTTTAAGCCCTCATGTCAAAAGTGCAAATTGAAAGCTGCCTCCTTGAGAGACAAGTTTGGGGAATGTTCCACTTGGCTGGGGATAAATGAAAAGTTAAAGAATATCTTTTGATTTGGATAAAAAATGAGATCGTTAAGCAGCACTGGCTGCTTTAGCAAAAGAAGTGACAGAGTGTGTGTTTTGTGATGCCTAAAATAGACATGAAACTACTTGATCTAATTGGAACCACTGATATTAATTTTGAATACAGGCAGGAGGTTCTATCTATATGGCTTGAGAATTTTATCTACAGATCTTTATGATGGTTAAGGTAGGGACTTCTGCCATATTTTTTGCTATAATTGTGCTAATTGTACTAACCCCCAGCAGAATAGACACATATATGTCACAACATCTGTGGTTATCACTGTACTTCAAGAATTTGTTGTAGCTGCTTACAGTTTTAATAATTTAGACCAAAACTGGCTGGGTTAGTGATCTGCCTTTAGCTGAAGTGTTTGGAAAGTTTCAGGTGGAGCAGATATCCACCTGCAGGCTGTGGAATACCTCGCAGGTTGTGGCCCCCATGGTATGCCTGCCTGGAGCAAACTTCTGCCAGGACCTGTAGACCCATGGAGAGAGATGAATCCATGCTGGAGCAGGTTTTCTGGCAGGACTGATGACCCAGTGAAGTGTGGGGCTCCTGGAGGACTACACACCATGGAAAGGATCCACACTTGAGTAGTTAATGAACTGTAGCCCATGGGAAGGACTCACGTTGGAGAAGTTCACGGAGGTCTGGTTCCCATGGGAGGGACCCCACATTAGAGCAGGGCAAGAGTATGAGGAGTCCTCCTCCTGAGGAGGAAGGAGCGGCAGAAACAATATGGGATGAACTGACCTCAACCCTCCTTCCCTGTCCCTTAAAACCACTTGTTGGGGGGCAGAGATAGAGATGATCTCAGGAGTGTAGTTTAGCCTGGGAAGAAGGGAGGGGTGGGGGCAAGGTGCTTTTTAAGACTTAGATTTATTTCTCACTCTGACATGATTGGCAATAAATTGTATTTTCCCCAAGCTGAGTCTGCTTTGCCTATGATGGTAACTGCTGAGTGATGTCTCTTGCCCTTATCTCGAGCCATGAGCCTTTTGTGACCATTCTCTCCAGCCGAGAAAGTGAGTGATAGAGCAGCTTTGGTGGGCACTTGGCATCCACCCTGGGTCAACACACTACAATCATTTATTAATGGAAATTGCTTCCAGGTGCATTATATTAAAGAAATATTGCATTGAAGTATATTTATTTCAGTCATATAGAAAGATTCGTGTAGCATTAATGCAACAGTACACAAATGCTACCAGATCTCCAGCTAGTGTATTTTACCACAAGCAGTTACTGCTGTGAGCACAGCACCCAAGGCTCAGAGCTCAGTCTAATGTGTTACTTTAATGGTAACATGTAGGAAAACGATACAATATGTTTATATTTCATAAAAGTATCTGATTTTAAGCTGCACTTAGGTACTGACTCTAAGCATTTTTTTAGTAGGAGGTAGTGTGTGCTGTGAAGCTTTAATAGGATGTAAAATGCTTCATTAGGCGTTATCTAATGAATCTAAATCAAAATGCAGGCTAAAGATGTGGTACTTTGGGTGTTGGTGTAATTTCTCCCAGCGTCATATGTGTAACTACAATCCCAAATGGTTAATTTCCGCCCTTGAAAGTTCAGTTTGACTTCAGAATATAAATATATGGCAATGGTTGGGAATAATTAGGGTTCTGATGTCCTCATGAGCTTTCTTGCAGATTGTTTGGAGTCTGTGTTAGCTTTAGTAGGGTCCATGTAGGAGAGCGGGTCTACTCAGGCAGGCCGCAGTGTGACGCTGTGACTCAGACACTGCCAAACATGCTGCTGTTCAGAGCTTGGGGAGTGCCTTGTTTGGGGGTAAGGAACAGAATTTCATGGTTTTCAGGCAGAAGACCACCCAACTACCCCCGACTGAATATTATTATTATTATTATTTTTTTTAATAGATATTATTTTCCACAATCTTTTTGCTATTTTCCCTTCTGGGAGAAAGTGAGAGAATGACAACACTGCCCTTAGCCTGGAGAAGAGGAGGCTCAGGGGAGACCTTATTGCTCTCTAAAACTACCTGAAGGGAGATTGTAGCCAGCTGGGGGTTGGTCTCTTCTCCCAGGCAACCAGCACCAGAACAAGAGGACACAGTCTCAGGCTGCACCAGGGGAGGTTTAGGCTGGATGTTAGGAAGAAATTCTTCACAGAGATTTGCCATTGGAATATGCTGCCCAGGGAGGTGGTGGAGTCACCATCACTGGAGGTGTTTAGCAAGAGCCTGGATGAGGCACTTGGTGCCATGGTTTAGTTGATTAAGTGGTGTTGAGTGATCGGTTGGACTTGATGGTCTTGAAGGTCTCTTCCAACCTGGTTAATTCTATTCTATTCTATTCTATTCTATTCTATTCTATTCTATTCTATTCTATTCTATTCTATTCTATTCTATTCTATTCTATTCTATTCTATCCTATCCTATCCTATCCTATCCTATCCTATCCTATCCTATCCTAGGCAGCCAGCACCAGAACAAGAGGACACAGTTTCAGGCTGTGCCAGGGGAGGTTCAGGCTGGAGGTCAGGAGGAAGTTTTACACAGAGAGAGTGATTGCCCATTGGAATGGGCTGCCCGGGGAGGTGGTGGAGTCGCCGTCACTGGAGGTGTTGAGGAGGAGACTTGACAGGGTGCTTGGTTGCATGGTTTAGTTGATTAGGTGGTGTTGGATGATAGGTTGGACACAATGATCTTGAAGGTCTCTTCCAACCTGGTTTATCCTATCCTATCCTATCCTATCCTATCCTATCCTATCCTATCCTATCCTATCCTATCCTATCCTATCCTATCCTATCCTATCCTATCCTATCCTAGTAATAGAATGAGTAGATATAATGAGTTACTCAGATTCTCAAGAATAGACCTGAAAGTTTTATTTGGTTGTCTTTTGTGGTGGTATGGTTGTTTATAATTTTTATTTTCTTTATTGCTGCTTTGACTCAGGGCTAAGAGGTGTTTGAAAAAGGGGCTGACCACTTTCCCTGCACAGGCATGATCTTATCTAATTCTATCCAGATTTTCTTTACAATCATTACAAATTTCAATAGTACCCATGTAAAACATTTCTCAGATCTTTCCTGTGTTGATAATTATACAGCAGGGAGCAGTGGTTGCTACGAGGAATCTGTCGCAGAGGAGTGTGAGGCTGCTATGAATGAAAGGAGAGAAGTGTGGGATTATCAGAAAGCTGGAGGAAAACAGCTGTTGAGTCCAACCTTCTAACACCGATCCACGAATGTCAAGGAATATGCAAAATGTTAAAAGTATGCTTTAATCATTAGAGCCTCAGCATCAATCATATGAGAACAAGAACATTACTGATACTCTTATTTCTTAGCACTGTTGCAGTAGGAGAAAGTCTGAACCTTTTGCCATGTGAAAAGAGATGCACAAACAGCACACATGCTCACATTTCACACCACACAAATGTATCAACCCAGGTAGTCATACTGTGCCCTGTGTTTCTCTCTTCTCTTTCTTGTGTTTCCCCAAGATATGTTTTTCATTAGAAGGAAGCAATTGCATACTCATTTTCCCATAGCATTTAGTAGTAGCTGTGTAGATTTTGTGTAGCATTTAGTACTCAACCTGATGATCAGCCTGAGACCTTTGGAAGCTGTTTAGGAAGCCAAAAATTCTAACTGATTTCCACTGAAAAGTGCTGAGATGGGAATTAAATGAACAGGCAAAATTTACTGATCCAAAGTAGAGATGGGGATGAAACCAAATGGAAATTGACTTAATAGATCAATACAAGTCACATTCATTTTTTTTTTGGTTACAAGTCTGTATAAGGGTCAATTGTGCAGCTAGTGCAGGTGCCAAGCGGCCAGCTCTGCAAAACTGGAGAGCAGCTAACAAACGAGCCAAACAAGAAAGTTAAGAGGGGGAAATTTACATACAATGAAGAATTTTGAGATCTATGGCCTTGGTTCCTGTAGTTATGACTAAGAATGCTAGTTAGCAAAGTTTCAAGCTAGCTTTTCATCTTTGCATGTGCATCTTAGAATAGAATAGAATAGAATAGAATAGAATAGAATAGAATAGAATAGAATAGAATAGAATAGAATTAACCAGGTTGGGAGAGACCTTCAAGATCATCGCGTCCAACCTATCACCCAACACCGCCTAATCAACTAACCCATGCAACCAAGCACCCTGTCAAGTCTCCTCCTGAACACCTCCAGTGACGGCGACTCCACCACCTCCCCGGGCAGTCCATTCCAATGGGCAATCACTCTCTCTGTGTAAAACTTCCTCCTGACCTCCAGCCTGAGCCTCCCCTGGCGCAGCCTGAGACTGTGTCCTCTTGTTCTGGTACTGGCTGCCTGGGAGAAGAGACCAACCTCTGCCTGTTTACAACCCCCCTTCAGGTAGTTGTAGAGAGTGATAAGGTCACCCCTGAGTCTCCTCTTCTCCAGGCTAATCAACCCCAGCTCCCTCAGTCTCTCCTCATAGAGCTTGTGTTCCAAGCCCCTCACTAACTTCGTTGCCCTTCTCTGGACTTGTTCCAGCAAGTCTTGTATACTTGAATTTCCTGAGAGGCAAGCTGTTGCTTTTCATACAGCTGACAGATATTTTTTTTAGTTCTGCTTATATTTCTGAGGGAAAACTGTACTCCTTGCACATGGGAAATCATCAGAGTATATGTCCCTCCTCTATCAGGTAACTCCAGGAGGTCTTCTCTGGATCCCTTGTGACTCCCTTGTGGTGAGGGGTTTGGAACACAAGCCCTATGAGGAAAGACTGAGGGAGCTGGGGTTGATTAGCCTGGAGAAGAGGAGACTCAGGGGTGACCTTATCACTCTCTACAACTACCTGAAGGGAGGTTGTAGACAGGTGGATGATGGTCTCTTCTCCCAGGCAGCCAGTACCAGAACAAGAGGACACAGTCTCAGGCTGCACCAGGGGAAGTTCAGGTTGGATGTTAGGAAGAAGTTCTATACAGAAAGAGTGATTGTCCATTGGAATGGGCTGCCCGGGGAGGTGGTGGAGTCGCCGTCATTGGAGGTGTTCAGGAGGAGACTTGATGGGGTGCTTGGTGCCATGGGTTAGCTGTTTGGGTGGGTTGGATTGGTTGATGGGTTGGACACAATGATCTTGAAGGTCTCTTCCAACCTGGTTTGCTTTATTCTAATAAAGGTTTATTCTAGGAATGGTTGCCTCAGACAGAATCTAGTCCTGTGTCTAGACAGGAATGCAAAGTGATTTTGGCTGAGCTGATCAGCACTATTGTGCTGGCCCCAAACATTGAATAAAAATGGGAATAAAAATAGTTTCCTTGCATAGAGGTGATGACAGTCAGGAGGGTGGAATTCATTTCTTGCCATTTTATTGTTTTGTGGCAATTCTGAGAGAAAAGAAGTAATCTGGGGTAATGTGAAGCACAAGAGTTTTGTACATATTAAATTAATATGCCACAGGTCATTTTAAAAAAGAACAACAGCCCAGTTCCTGTAGAATATGCAATGCATTTGTTAGCTTAAATAAAAGCAGAGCTATGAGCAAAGGAGGAGGTTCAGCAGTAACCATTGGAAGCCAGTGGCAAAGGTGAAGAAGGAAGGTTTTGCTGGGAGGCTAAGGAGCACGACCCAGGTGTGACAGGCATAACTTCACATTTGGAATAACAGCTTGAATTAATTTTCTTGTCTCCAGAGAAGAACATAGGGCACTACCTGCCTGTCAATAGGAAATTTAGGGTTGCCTTAACATCTCTGGTTGAAGTAATTCTGTGCACTGAAATGTTGTCTCCAGACTCCTCAGACCTACCATGCTTCTAACAGCCAGTGCTCAATAAACAGTATGTGCTGTATCATAGTATCACAGTATCATTCAGGGTTGGAAGGGACCACAAGGATCATCCAGTTCCAACCGCCCCGCCATGGGCAGGGACACCCCACACTAGATCAGGCTGGCCAGAGCTTCATCCAGCCTGGTCTTAAACACCTCCAGGGATGGGGCCTCAACCACCTCCCTGGACAAGATATATATATATATATAAAATATAGAATAGAATAGAATAGAATAGAATAGAATAGAATAGAATAGAATAGACCAGACCAGACCAGACCAGGTTGGAAGAGACCTTCAAGATCATCGTGTCCAACCTATCATCCAACACCACCTAATCAACTAAACCATGCAACCAAGCACCCTATCAAGTCTCCTCCTGAACACCTCCAGTGATGGTGACTCCGCCACCTCCTCGGGCAGCCCATGTCTTCAGAATGAAAAGAGATCTCTGCTCTGGGCTACCTGGGCTACCTGGTTGCTCACGAGAAAGTAGTTTCCTTAGAGAACTGAGTCCACCTCTACTAGGCAAAATATGGTTTTGAACCCAGGATGACATGAGTGCTCACCTGTAATGTTCAGTGGTGGATCACTGCTAGGCTTTGGGCATGGCACACAAGCTCATTTGTGAACCTCATCCCCCAGATGCAGGGCGATACGGCAGACTATATTTAGACATTTATCTTTTCCCTCTTCATACCCAGTCTCTCATCTTCGACTCCAGTTCCTTCTCCTGTGTTTCTTTCAACAGGGCTAGCAGTAGATGTGCACAAGCTCTTTGGTCAATTAAGATGTTGGAAACTTGCATTACTGGAAATAAAACTCTTTCTTTACTTGTTCTGTGAATGGGATACATACTGCATCATACCTCCCCGACACAACTCTAGTGTTGGCTCTATCTTCATTCCTGATATATTATTCACATTTTGAATATATCCTTCTTAAATACATGTCAGGTGTGTTTCTGAATTTCCTTTGGCAGAGATGAATTCTTTCAGGCTACATTTAATGTTTTCAGTCTGATTCTACTAAAATGCAGTGGACACTCACATTTTTACAGTCTTAATGGCATTTCAGCCTGGATATTGTACTAATTATTGTGCTGTTCTCCCCAGCTTTGACTGTCTTCATCATATCTGCTTTATTTCTAGTCACTATATCCACATTACCCTTTTCCTGTACAGGAAGAAATCCTGTATTGCTTTCATAATCAGGCTTCCTTCCTAATTTACCCCACTAATATTTTCCTAGGAAATGCCTAGGCAATTGAACTCCTAACACGGTGATTGCACTAAGTTTGATACAGATTTCCTTCATCTGTAAAAACATTTTCTGATATACTTTCTCATTCTCTTCTGAAGGTCTCTGGCAAGATCCAAAGACTAACTTTTTCCATATCTCATTCTTCACTTTGCTTCAAACAGGCCCTGTTGTGTCAGCCAAAATCTCAGTGTCATTTATTTCTGTTTATTCAGTATTCTCCCTACACACAAATTGCTCCCTCCCTCATTACTTTTGTTTTACCTCACCCATCTGCAAACTTTATACGTTGGTAATTTTATCTCCCAGCTGATAGCTTGATTTAACCAAGTCTCTGTCGTTCCTATGTAATCATAATTTTCCCCCAACATGTGTTTCTAATACAACAATCTTGTTACATATGTTTCTAGCATTTGTAAAGCACATTTATCCTGTTCTTTGTCCTTTCCATTCACTTGAAAAAAAAAAATGTAGTAAGAAAAGGTTTCCACACTGACTTCATTTACAAACTCAGCACCTCTTCCCCTGACCATTGTGCTCTGTATCCATTTTGTCTGTATGGATTCCGGCTGTTGAGCTGTAAAAGGAAATTAAGACCTTTGCAATTACTTTTTACATTCCCAATCTGAAACTGTTTCTGTAAAGTCAATCTCTCTTGATCCTAGTAGGTTGTTAAACCTTCTTTTTAGGTATAAGACTTTAAGCTATGTATTCTCTTCATAGACTATTTCAAGCCCATATATGTGTTGTTAGTCTGCAAGATCAGCCCTTTGCCTTCTTGATTCAAAGGTTGCCCTGGAAAGATATGCACCCTCAGCAGGTTTGCAAATTGCACCAATATGAGTGATGCATTTGACTCAGCTGAGGGACAGGATGCTATCCACAGGGACCTGCACAGTCTCAAGAAGTGGGTCCATGTGGACCTCATGAGATTGAAGGTGTCCCTACAAATTCCAGGGAATATGGAGGACTAGGTGACCTTTAAAGATCCCTATGGTTTGGTCTTCCCTTATCAAGCAGTCACCCATGCTATGAATACTCTTTGGGTGCTAATATCTTCAGCCTGGACTAAAATTGCCTGACTGAAATTAAAATATTTAATTATTTGTCTAGGTACCTTTTTTCCCCATCAAGCTAATTGCTCTCCCTTACAGACATGTCTAGGTTGACACAGAGGGTTTGGATCCTTGTCAACCACAAATCAATCTGATTTTGAAAATGGAAACAAAAATAAAAATCACTTCTCTGCCTGTTGATGGCTGTCTAGCTGTCCTGCAGCTGCCCTGGGCTCAAAGGACTGGAATAATTACAGGCTGTCCCTGTTCTGGTTTGAACCAATCTAATCTTCACTCCAGCTGCTTCTGCCTAAACACAGAGCAGCATCCTAAGTATCCAAATGGCTGATTAGATTATAGACATACCACTTTTCTTAGGATGAGAAAGGCACAGTGTACCTCCCACTCAAAAATATGCAAATTCCCTCTTTGAATAAGGCCTGGGGAAAAAAAAGTTATTTCATTTTAACTCAACATATTTATAGCTTCACTCTTTCCTTCCTTTTTTCACTTCCATTGTCCATGACAATGAAGGGGGCCTACAGGAAGGCTGGGGAAGGACTTCTCAGGATCTCAGGTAGTGATAGGACTAGAGGGAATGGAATGAAGCTAGAGGTGGGGAGATTCAGGCTAGATGTGAGGAGGAGGTTCTTCACCATGAGAGTGGTGAGACCCTGGAATGGGTTGTCCAGGGAGGTGGTTGAGGCTCCGTCCCTGGGGGTGTTTAAGAGCAGGCTGGATGAGGCTCTGGCCAGCCTGATCTAGTGTGGGGTGTCCCTGCCCATGGCAGGGGGGTTGGAACTAGATGATCCTTGTGGTCCCTTCCAACCCTGAATGAAACTATGAAACTATGTTATGTTGTTAGCTCTTCCCCTCCAGTTGCCTTCTTGTACAACAACTACTGCTTCACACTTGACATACTTACCTGTAAGCCATGGCTACATCTGCACACCAACCTTCTCCAGTCTAGCTAACCTGAAGCACATGTCATTGCAGTTCTGGTAGCTGCATTAGCAAGTAGGATTCTGCTAGCTGAACTCGGATGCTGAGTAACATGATGTAGAGGGGATGAAAAACTGGAATGCCTTTTCATTCTTCCTGTCAGCAAAACACCTGCTTCTAAGCCTTCCACTAAGGGGAGTGGGGGAAGAAAAAAAATTAAAGGGAAAAAAAAATCAAACATATTCTATTACAGTAAAACTGCAGAGTGCAAGGAGATTGATTTAGGCTGTATGCATTTATTCAGACTGGAATAAGCTTTGAAGTCTGAGGATTGGGGCCATGTACTTCTAAAAGCTATATGGATTTACGGGATACATTGTAAATCTGAGAGTGCCATGTGAACCAGGCAGTGTGGACATGGATGCAGGAGTCTGGATGTGAGTGTTTGGCACACAAATGAATACATGTAGGAGATAGGCCTCTGATTAATAGAGATAGCCAGATTTCTCTGTATCATGGTGGAGAGCATGGGAAGGAATTCGTTGCTAGTCAGTTCAGAGTCTCTGATGAATAGGGTGGACCTCACTAACCGTTGTGTCATCTATTTGCTACTTGGAGAACTCCCTTCTGAGGTGAGATTTACCTTCCTCAGCAAGAAGTGGACCCTAATTATTGGTGGGTTGAAATAGGAACATGTCAAGACAGTGAAGAAGCTATGTGCAGACCGAGAGAGCAATGAAGAAAAAGCCCATCATGATGTAGAGAGAGGGAGAAATGCATCACAGCATGAAGGAGAAGGTAAGTCAGAATGCAAGTGATTAAATAAATGTAAGAGAGTGAATGAGATAAAAATATACAAAACTGTGTGGTAGAAATGGATTAAAGATAAAGACACAGATGAGCAGTAGAGTGACAATACAATTGCACCAAGAAAATAGTGTTTAAAGACATGCGTTTACCTAACTTACTACTTTGACTTGCAAAATAACACAGCACCAGTGCCAAAAATTGCTTTACAACCGTTAGCTTGTACAGCATGAGAAGCATAATCAGGCCAATTGCTTGTTTGCATGATTTTTCCTATTTGCAAGAGCTGAAAATGAATTTATCCATTATGTATCAGTACAGTTTTTGAACACTTGAGAATGGCTATTGTGGCTTACCCTTCGGAAAGCAACCTCTAGGATAACGGTTTGATGGGTTGTGCTTTCCATCATCAAAGCAGGGGATTAGGGGTGAGCTGATATTTTTGAGGGTGTTTGCTTTTAATATATCAGATGACTAAGGATTGTATGCATGAAATGTTATATGCACCCCTTTAAACTTGATACAAGCTGATTATAAGGAGCCACATGCTCTCATATCACTCAAAAGCTAAGTGATCTTGAATGTGACATGATCACACATTTGGTCAAAATCTCCTGTCACCTCATTGAGCTAAACAGTAACAGAGGGAGCTTAGCACCTTCTGTAAGAGTTGTTGGTTGTTAGCGGGATCTAGCAAAGAATGTGCAGGAGGTGAATCAGGAATGAGGTGTTGCCATGAACAAGGAAATAGCAGTGGCTGTTTTTCTCATTCCATGCACGGCTTTCCAATAAGTTTGTACAAATCGGGATGGCAACACGAGGCAAGAATTGACTCTGGGTCTGATCACATGGCTACAAATTACTGTCACTTAGAGTAGGATGAATTTACCTATGGGGAGAGGTTTTCCAGCAATGATAACTCTCACACTTACTTTGGATTATTGAAATGTTCTGCAAACACTGATACAGGCATTTAGAAGAAATACAGCTTTCCTTCAAAGTTTAGTTAATATTCCACATAGGCTGCTTGCCACGATGACTAATGTACTGCAACCTTGCTGTTCTGCATTAAACATCATGAAAATGTACATCTGCACTGGATTTTTTTTTCCCCCTTTCCTTTGTTTCTAAAATGCTGAGTTCTGCTAAAAAAAATATAATAAAATTGGATAGAAATCAAGTATAAGGAGCTTAGCCAACTTTAGTGAAATGATATCAGAGTTGTATTATCCCTTAATGAAACAAGTATAGTGGGCTGATGGATTTATAGAGCAATTTTTTGCACCATTACCTAACTTGATTTTGGATGAATAGTTTATTCACAAGCATCACGTTTCTTTGGGGTGCACATTTCACAGTATCATATCATAGTATCACAGTATCAGTCAGGGTTGGAAGGGACCACAAGGAGCATCTAGTTCCAACCCCCCTGCCATGGGCAGGGACACCCCACACTACATCAGCCTGGCCAGAGCCTCGTCCAGCCTGGGCTTAAACACCTCCAGGGATGGGACCTCAACCATCTCCCTGGACAATCCATTCCAGTGCTTCACCACTCTCATGGTGAAGAACCTCCTCCTCACATCCAGCCTGAATCTCCCCACCTCCAGCTTCATTCCATTCCCCCTAGTCCTATCACTACCTGAGATCCTGAGCAGTCCCTCCCCAGCCCTCCTGTAGGCCCCTTAAGATACTAGAAGGCCACAATGAGGTCACCTCAGAGCCTTCTCTTCTGCAGACTGAACAGCCCCAACTCCTTCAGTCTGTCCTCATAGGAGAGGTGCTCCAGCCCTCTGATCATCCTCATGGCCCTTACGCAGGCCTGAAAGATCTGAAGGTGTTCTGCTGAGCAGTGTTGATGTCATGTACAGTTGTTTATTGAACTTTGATACATTTTAACACTTTTATCTAAGGATGACAGACAAATAGATTCCTTTTTCCTGCTGTGATTAATATCTCATTGAAACAGAAGGAAACTTCAATGCCTTTTTGAAGTATTGTTACTATTTTTTTTTTGCACAGTTGTGGTGTGATGTGATATCCTCTTTTACTCACATTTTCTTTTAAGTAGAACAGAACAGAACAGAATAGAATAGAATAGAATAGAATAGAATAGAATAGAATAGAATAGAATAGAATAGAATAGAATAGAATAGAATAGAATAGACCAGGTTGGAAGAGACCTTCAAGATCATCACGTCCAACCTATCAACCAATCCAACCCACCTAATCAATTAAACCATGGCACCAAGCACCCCATCAAGTCTCCTCCTGAGCACCTCCAGTGATGATGACTCCACCTCATCCCCAGGCAGCCCATTCCAATAGGCAATCACTCTCTCTGTATAGAATTTCTTCCTAACATCCAGCCTAAACCTCCCCTGGGGCAGTCTGAGACTGTGTCTTCTTGTTCTGGTGCTGGCTTATTCTGCCCAATGCAGAGAGTGAGATCTTCCCTCAGCCTCCTTTTTGACAGGGTAAACAATCTCAGTTCCCTCAGTCACCCCTCACAAGACTTCTAGACCCATACCAGCTTCTTTGCCCTTTCAACATACTTCAGCACCTCCATGCCTTTCTTGTGAGGGGCTCAAAACTGAATCCAATATTCAAGTTGGAACCTCACCAGTGCTGAGTACAAGAGGGATAATCACTTTCCTTGTCCTGCTGGCCACACTGTTGCTGATACAGGTCAGGAGGCTGTTGGCCTTCTTGTTGACCCAGGCACATGCTGGCTTATCTTCAGCCAGCTGCGAATCAGCACACTCAGGGTCCTTTTCCACCAGGCAGCTTCCCACCCACTCTGCCCCAAGTCTGTAGCACTGCACAGGGTTCTTGTAACCCAAGTGCAGGACCTGGCACTTGTGGACTCTGTTTTCTTGGGAGTATAATAACATAATGCAAAGAAGCTTTTTGAGGAGAAAACTCCTATGTGCTGCTATGCATGGCTGAACATAACATCGCTGCTCTCAAGAAATTATTTTCAAGCCATTTAATTATGACACATCCTGTGAGTTTGGTGGAGGATTTCTAATGCAAGCAGATGTTTGAAATAATGGATTTCCCTGTGTTTTTCCATTTTCTGTATTCCAAGGAATCCAATTTGGAAAAGGAACCCCCTATGCTGGCTGATTTCCTCTCTGTGGTGGCCTAAGTGTATTTAACACTGTACTCCAGTACAGTGACAATCAGGCTGTTTTTAGCCTCAGACCTTGTATATCTGAGTGAGAGATGGATATATTTACATGGGGGAAATGGAGACTATGCTCACATAAATATTTAAATATAGTAGGCCAAATTAATTTCTGGTATAATTACACTGGTTATGTCTGTAATTCAGAAATTAATCTGATAAGTGCTAGTCTCAATTGAGCTAAAGCAGAAATTATCCAGTGCTAGAAAATGCTGAAGTAAATATGATCTGATTCGCATATTAGAGTGCAGAGGAGCAGATGTTTCTGCTCTGAGACCTTAGACCAGTGTAGACATGGAGAAGAATGGGTGATAGGTCTCTTCTCTCAGGCAACCAGCACCGGAACAAGAGGACACAGTCTTAAGCTTCACCAGGGGAAATTTAGGCTCGAGGTGAGGAGAAAGTTCTTCACTGAGAGAGTCGTTCATCATTGGAATGGGCTGCCCAGGGAGGTAGTAGAGTCACCGTCCCTGGAGGGGTTCAAGAGGGGATTGGATGTGGCACTTGGTGCCATGGTTTAGTCATGAGGTCTGTGGTGACAGGTTGTACTTGATAATCTTTGAGGTCTCTTCCAACCTTGGTGATATTGTGATAGGCAAGGCAGGGCTGAAACCAGGTGCAAATGGAAGAACAAAGCATCACTGTCCAGGCATGTCACTTTTACACTGCAATTCCTATGTGCAAGTTCTTTTTAGCAGCAGTGATTCCATAAAGGGAGGTGGGCTTCCTGCTTCTGGATGCTTGGGAAGTGTTCTCCCAGTCTGCAGTTTTTGAGGAAGCCAATTCAGAGCTTTGCAGATTTACAGCATTTATGTTGTTTGCTGTTAAAAACTAAACACATAAAGCAAGAGCTTGGACACAACCACCAGCAACAGATTCACAGAAAGCAGTCTGAAGCCCTGTCTCCTCTCCACAGGGAGAAGCTGGGACACTTGAGTATTTTGGTCCACAAGGATATCCTGTGGATCCCTGACTGTGGGTGCTGCAAAACTTAGTAGCCAGGGGCTCTTTCACCACCAGCTTAAGACCCTGTTTGATACCTTCCAAAGAAAAAAAAAATAGCTCTGCTGACACTTTCCCACCTAGTAAAAGCCAAGAAAAACATGACAAGGTCTGCAGAGGTGGAAGTCTCTCAGAGAACACACCTGGCAACAAGGATAATCAGGAAGATTTCTTTAGAACGTTGCTTTGAAGAGTTTCCAGGGACAAGAGTTTGCTATGAATGATTGTTAGTGACCAAAACTGTTGCTAGCTGAAAATAATTCAGCCATTTCCAAGTGAGTCATCCCATTGCCTTGAAGGCAGGTCTCTCAGTTCTCCCAGAAAGGATCCTCAATGCAGCTGTTCTGTCAAACAAATCTACTTCTGTTGGACAGGACTCCCCTTTCTAATGTAGACTTATTAAAGGCACCAGGTCACATTTCAGACTAGCTTTGGAGTCTCTGAGAAGTATTTGCTAGACCTTCACAAGTATCAGCATTAAGGCTGAAGTACTCAGGGGAGTCTTTGGGGCTGAAGTGTTAATACGATGGTGTTAAGAACCTGGTAGCATCGCAAAGAATTGTCCATGCTTGAGTGAAAAAAGAAAGGTAGTGCCACAAGGCAGAATGGTATCTGAGGACAGGAAGCCAGAGAGAATGTGGAAAACAGTGAAAGATTGCAAAATAACAAGGAAACCTTGGAAAGACAGCATGGTTTTCACATACCACCAGAGCATCCTCTTTTATAAACCAGAAATCCCCAGCAAGGTAGGAACATGTTGCAGCTTTAAGGACAAAAGGAGTGGAAACATCAGGGACTATAAATTGAGCCAGGCAGCTTTAGGAAATCCATGTGATAAAAATTTTCCTAATCAATCTTGGAAGAAATAAAGGTCTCACAATAGGATCTCTGCACTGGAAGTATCAGCTTCTAAATACAGATATGACTCCTGGGATTTAATGATCGGCTGCTCTGTATATTGTCTTAGAAACACAGCAGATGCAGAACTGACTGATCTCAAAATAATGTGTTAATAAATGTGAGGAAGAGATTGTCAGTAGGAGTTCTGAGGAGAAATGATTAAAATATCTTGCTTTCCAAAATGTAACAACTCAAAGTTTTCATAACTGAGGATGAGAAGACAATGTCAAAGGATATAAGTGAAAAACAAAGTTGTTTATGCTGTTTCAATGGGTGCTGAAAACAGCACAGCAGTTTAAAACCACAATAATGGTCTCAGAGTCAGGCCTCAGATACCAGCAAATAGGTTCATAGTCCCCAGGAAGAGTTTACAGAAATGCCAGTAACACCATCTCACGTGTTATATCCAGATCACTTATCATGTTTTGCTCTCTTGCAGATTGCCAAACTCTTCAGTCAAGATTTTTGAGTTTGCATCTGACTGGATTGTCTGCTTGCACAGGTATGGAGTCAAATATTCCTTGTCAGCACAGATACATGACTTTGTTGACCCTTGGTCTGTTGAACAGCCCTCCACCTTCTTGTTTCCTCGAACCATTGCAGTACTAACACTCCTTTGCATACCTAATGACTGAATTTATTCTTCTTTTTGGTGCATTTTCTGATCCATATATGGAAAATTTTACTAATTTCCTATATTTAGTCACCATTACAATGATCATATGGTAGCCAGGGATGTCTGCTCTGTTACTCTGTCAATAGTAAAAGACTGGTTTGGATTTTGTGATGACTGTTCTGAAAGTAGCTAATTGCTAACTGGGCATGCTTGGCTCCTGTTATTTATCTTAATGATTTTCCCAGTGCATTGAAAATTCAGGTCTCACATTTATACAAACATCCCCCTCCCCCTTTCCCCCCCCCCAAGCAGTACTTCATAGAATCATGGAAAGGCTTAGATTGGAAGGGATCTCAGAGATCATCTCATCCAACTTCCCTGCCATGGGCAGGGACACCTCCCAACTAGACTTGGCTGCTCATCCAACCTGGCCTTAAACACCCCCAGGGAAGAGGCATTCACAGCATCCCTGGGCAGCCTATTTCAGAGCCTTGTCACCCTTGTACTGAAGAACTTCTTCATAAGATCCAGTCTAAGTGTACTCTTCATCAGTTTCCAACCATTCCCTCTTGCCCTATTGCTAGACACCCTCATGAAAAGTCTCTCTTCAGCCTTCCTGTAGGATCCCTTCAGGTATTGGAAGGTAGCTATAAGGTCCCCCTGGAATCTTCACTTCTCTAGGCTGAACAACCCCAACTCCCTTAGCCTGTCCTCATAGCAGAGGTGCTCCTGTCCCTGGATCATCTTTGTGACCCTCCTCTGGACTTGCTCCAACAGCTCTGTGTCCTTGTTATGATGGGAACACCAGAAATGGACACAGTATTTGAGGTGGGGTCTCAGAAGAGCAGAGTAAAGGGGCAGAATCACCTCTCTTGACCTGCTGGCCACGCTCCTCCTGATGCAGCCCAGGATACTATTTGCCTTCTGGGCTGCATGGACTCACTGCCAGTTCATATTGAGCTTCTCATCAGTTAACACCCCCAAGTCTCCTTCTTCAGAGCTATTCTCATCTCACTCTGCACCCAGCCTGTATTTGTGCCTGGGACTGGCCTGACACAGCTGCAGGATCTTGCACTTCGACTTGTTGAACCTCATGTAGGTTGCACTGGCCCACTTCTCAAGCCTGTCAAGATCCTTCTGCCAACTCAGAGGGGACCAGAATAGCATTCCTTGCTAGAGGCATGTAGCTGTTCCCAAATAATCTCCTCACTCTAGCTGTTGCTTTGTTGTTCCACTGTTATTGCATCACATGTTTCATCAGCCTAATCCTGTCGGACAGACCCTGCTTACACTGCTGCTACACACAGCCTGCAAATTAAAGATGCAAAAAGCAATTTCCATGGACGTGGAATGCTCAGTATTGTGGTAGCTGGGAATTTACAAGTGTCTGAGGCTTTGTTTCCTCTCTTCAATTCACTTAATTAAACTAAAAAGAAGGAAAGAGGAATGAAAAACAAATGAAGAGATGCAGCAGGGGGTAAAGATATGAAGCAAAGCAGAACCAAACAAAGCAAAACCCTGCTCAGAAGTGGCAGTGTAGTTCCCTGAAACAGTAACTGTACTAAATGTTTGTCTCTGCTCTGTCAGAAGCAGAAAATGTAGTGCCAGGTTGCTGGAGAGATCCACTACTGATGTTAATAATGGTAATAGCCACACAGAAGACTTTAAAGATTAAATACAAAGTTCAAACCCACATATAAGCCTTCCAGGTATGCAATGAGTCATCTCTCTACACAAACACTGCATTTGCTGGCACCTGTGTTTGCTATATGTGCCACAGATCCAAATATCTTCCAAGCACACATGTGGCTTAAATGTTTGCAGACCTGATGACCTAGGTTAGGCCATGAAATGAATCAGTGGTAGTAAACCCAAAATATTTAACAGTGATGTTAGGGTCAAAACTCCCACTGACGTCAGTAGATGTGGTAGCATGGTGTTTCCCAAGCTCCAGACAAGGGAGACCACTGAATAGAACCTGTGGGTCAAGGAACATTTCATCCTACTAATTCTGATGGGAGTATAAAGTCCATATTATATGTCTTGTTACTGAGCCTTGAATTGCAGCAGAGTTCTTGACAGAGAGAATATATGGAAAATCCATAGACTTTGCTTGTGTATTTGCAGGAGGATTTTGCTTGTGCCAGATCCTGTCCATTCTTGTGAGGGCTTTGTGGTTTTAAATGTCTCTTAATTATAGGTCCAGCTTCTCCACACATAGTGGGAAATGGTCTCAGGGGTTGGTCTCTTCTCCCAGGCAACCAGCACCAGAATGAGAGGACACAGTCTCAAGCTGCACCAGGGGAAGTTTAGGCTCGAGGTGAGGAGAAAGTTCTTCACTGAGAGAGGTGTTAGCCATTGGAATGTGCTGCCCAGGGAGATGGTGGAGTCGCCATCCCTGGAGGTGTTCAAGAGGGCATTGGATGGGGCACTTGGTACTGTGGTCTAGTAGGCATGCGGTCTTGGGTGAGAGGTTGGACTTGATGATCTTTGAGGTCTTTTCCAACCTTGTTGATTCTATGATTCTATGTAAATTTAGACGCAGTTATAAATTCTAGATTAACTTAGTGTTCCAAATTATACTTCCTAACCCCCTCTACAAAACTGAACATGAATGAAAGAAACTATTTCCAAATGACCACATTATGCAAATGAAGGAACTGAAATAATTGTTGTTGTGTGTTCTGATATGCATTTCCATCAGATAATTAAGAAAAACTGGTACATTTCCTGCACTCTGGTCTGCCCAGGAGTCCTAAATATGTACTTTGGAAGGTAGTCCAATGACTACATGAAAGTTCTGCTCAAGGAATTTTCCACTCTATGCCTGTCTACATGTGGTTTTTGTTTTAAAGTCTAGGTACATATAGTGTCATTATAATAAGGTTTCTCTAAAGGAAGCTCCCAACTGTGATAAAATCCATTTATTCCTGTTTTAATGAGCACCTTACCATGAGGTGTGTGTCCTTGGTTCTCAGTAGCTGCCTAAGGGAATTGCATGTTCCCTGTAAGAGGCCCAGAGCTGGAAAGAGGAACTAGACTGATTTTGGTGCACCTGCACTGAAAAGATTAAAAGAGAAAAGGAAAAAGTGTGAATAGCTTGGATGTGTGTGCTAATTGCTGCTGCATAAATGTTAATTAAAGATTTGCTGGAAAGGAAAATTCTGACTCTACAACATTTTCTTCTCTCCACAAATGCAACATTCATTTCCTGAATTATTTTCCTGGCTTGCAGGCAGGATACAGATTTATCCTCTGTTACTGACAGCAGGCATCTGAAAATGTCTTGACAGCCCACTGATTTATAGTATTAGAGTGAGTCACAGACACTACTGGGCATCGCTCAGACCCTGATAGTGAAAGGGAGAGGTTCATGACTTCCACTCTGAAAACTTTCTCCATCCCTTACGGTGTGAGAAGGTGTGGCCCTAGTTTGGAAACTGCCTCAGACAGCTGTAATTAAAATGCTGAGCTATATTATAGAAGCTTCCAGGTTTCAAAACAGCACTGACTCCTTACAGGCCTGTTTGAGGAAATGTCTTACTGGGATATGCAGAGTGGATGATCCCAGCACAGGCTCTATGAAAGCTAACAGTGACAGCAAGAGGCTCAGGAAGCCCCACATTCTTTGTGACATGAAGAAGGGCAAATATGTATCAATCAATCTGAGGTGGCAATAATACAGACCTTCCCTCTAGAGTGCACAACCCAAATATCACAGAA